>NC_090935.1:573202483-573505514 GCF_040938575.1 Ambystoma mexicanum
TCAACTGTATTCCTGGTTATGGTTGTGCTTCCATTCCCACCTGTTTCTTCATTTGCTGTTGCACTGGCTCGGGCAGTCCCTGACAAAAAATGTGATACAATATTGCCATTGTTTTATCACATGGTTCTCTTGTCTGAAGGCACCATCTCTCTTGAATATCTTCAATAAAGGCAACAGGGTCTTCATACTCACCCATTTTGCTAGCCATAATTGCACTCATATCTGATGTATCAAGATATTTCACCTGCGCATCCACCATACATCTGCTCTGCAATTATTAAATAGTGCTACATCGGGTTTTGTGCATTCACACTTGCATATCCTGCTAGTTTCGAAATAATATGATATGATATGATTGGGTATTTATAACGCGCTTAATACCCAGAGCTTTGTAAGCGCGGACCCAGGGATCGAACATGTGTTGCTCCGTGCACGTTGCCCCTGAGCTATCCTTCCAAGTCGTTAGCCCTCTTCCCCCAAAATGGCTGCTAGCAGGCCTTTCATATCACCTATGGTGAATGGCATTCCTGATGACATTCTCTGTAGCTCATAAATCCATTTCCCCACACTGAAAGTTAAACTCTGTAATTTACATTTTAAATTGTATTTATCCATTTGTGGCCATGGCATATATTGTGGTCATCCTCCCCCTTTCTCCAATAATGGGAATTGTGAAAATCCTGGTACATAATGATACCTGCCTACGCTTCTTGTTATCCAGGTGGGGCTAGTCTCGCCAGTTTGTCTCAATCCTGGCAGTGCCCTTAATCTGCTTAACTGCGCCATCATGCTTGTGGTCGCTCAGTGCATGGTGTTTATTCTGGTGTTCTTTTTTGGGGGGGTCTTCTAAATCTGACAATTTTACCCCTTTCTCTATACTCTATTCTTTTGAAAATATGCATTCGCTCTCCCTTTGCGCTCTCTCGTTTGCTTCCCTTTCTTCGTCTGACATCATTATGCCCCAGCTTGTATGACTATTATCTTTCTCTGCATCATCAAGTTCTAGTCTGCTTAAAGCCATTGTTCTCTGCTCGTCTGTTATGACATCATCTGGCCTACCTCCCGTTTCCCTCGAAAGAGATCCTTCTATATACTCTTTTTTTTTTATCCCTCATTTGCCTGTATAAATCCCCAATTCTTTTCCCTCCGTTTCCTGTGTCTTGTTCTTCTGCCCATGTTGGTATTCTTGGTATCCCTGCGGTGCTATTTTGACGCTCTCTCCTCCTCAAGTCATTCTTGTGCTTCAATCGGCACTATGCTATATGATATAGATATCTATCTCGTCATCTTTTAATCCGCTACTTATGTTAATTTCTTCTTCCCTTCTCCTCACCTCCCTCAATTCATCTTCCTCTCGCCTTCTTTGCAACCTATATACTTTCAGTCTTTGGGCTTCTACCTCCTCTCGTTTCTTCTCTTCTAGTCTCTCCTTTTCTTTCTGCAACTCATACCTTCTTTGTTCTTCCCTTCGCTTGCTTTCTCCTTCATTCTCTTCCTTGAATGCTCTCTCATCTTCCTTTTCTTTCTTTTCCCCTCTCTTTCTCAAACACCATCGACGCCCTTATCGTCCAGGTTAGGTATTATCTGTCCTCCCATTCATTCATTCTGTACTATTGTTATTCCCTTAGATTTGTCCTTTATTTCTTTCTTTGGTTCTGCCTCTATCTCCATCTGTCTATCTTGTCTGTCCTTTATCTCATCACGCTGTTTACTTTTAGTGCGTGTTGATCTATATTTGCACTCTCTGCTTTTGCTCTCTTCTGCATTATCCTCACTGTTAGAAGCGGGGGGCTCGTATTTTGGATTAACATACACTGCCGCTGATTACAATTCCTTTAAGGGATACAATTTCTTCTCCTCTGTGTCTACGTTCTTATTTTCAGGAGGCAAAAGGGGTGCCCAAGGCATTACATCCTCCCCTTTATGCTGACTAAGCATCCACTCTTTCTCGCTGGATCTTCTTTCTCACTCTGGTACATTTTCCATAACTCTAAAATAGCCAACCTTTTCTGTAACTTCTTTCCCTTACATGTAGCATGCACATATGTTATCATTTTTTTTATAAAGGTTTTATTGATTTCTCCACAAACAACCCATAACTTGCACTCCCGACATTTACAGTTACATGTGTATCACAGAATGCATTACATTTTTGTCTCTATAATGTCTTCCTCCCTCCCTCCCCCACAAACTCGAGCACTCCCCCTCTACGTCTGTGAGCGGCTTTCCAGCTCATGGCGATTCTCCTCTTGCCCAGGATGTATGCCAAGTCTTTGAGTTTGCATACATGTTTCAAATTACATGGCCTGGTAAATCCCCCTAGCATGCATGCCCATATGGATTCTATGTCTAATTTAATCCCCTTCTCTGACAGCTTGAGTTTAACCCCCCCCCCCCCTCCCAAAAAAACATCCCGACCTCTGGGCATGCCCAGAACATGTGGATCATCCCGGCTCTCTCCTCTCCACACTTAGGGCATTTTTGTGCCTCTGCGTTCCCAAATTTCGCTATCATATGGTGGGTCATATACGTTCTGTGAGTGACATATAGTTGAATTTGTTGTAACCTGGCATCTCTAGACACCTTCTTTTGGTATCTTTGGGCTCTCTCCCATTGCCCGTCTTGCATGGCTTCTCCTGCCACCTCCTCCCAAACTCCATCCTGAGGGACTTCTCTATCAGCGAATAGAAGGCATGGCAGTAGAAGGTCTCACCTTCTTCTAAGGGGTTCCTCTAAAGCACCTACCATGCTCTTCATAGTTATATTAAACCTCTCTACCAACCCATTCGTCTGGGGATGGTAGGCAGTTGAGAACTTGTAAATCACTCCAGTTTTTGCACATGGCCTGCATGTAGTGGGACATAAAGTTTGATCCCCTGTCAGAGATGACTTCCTTCGGAAAACCTACACTGGTAAAAATACCAAGTAGGGCCTTAGAAACAGCCTGAGCTGTAACAGTCTTCATAGGTATGGCTTTAGGATACCTAGTAGCATGGTCTACTACAACCAATATAAAACGATTGCCTTAAGAGGTTGGAGGGTCTAAGGGACCAACAATGTTGATTCCTACCCTCTCAAAAGGGACTCCCACCACTAGGAGAGGCACCAACAGTGCCACATTCTTGGCTCCACGCTTGTCAGATGTCTGACAAGTGTGACAGCTCCTACAGAATGTATCTACATCAGACCCCAACTTAGGCCAGTAAAAATACAGAGCAAGCCTTTCCTTGGTGGTCTTAAAGCTTAGGTGACCAGCCAAAGGAATCTCATGGGCTAACTGTAGGAACTGTTGTCTCATCACAAGAGGCACTACAAGTCTTCTGTAGTCCCCTGGGATAGACTCAGTAGGTTCACTGTAGGAGAGGCCATCTTCTCAGTATAACCTGTGCTTCCCTGGCTCTTGTTCATCCAGCTGGGAAGCTTCCTGTTGACGAAGTCCTTCAAGAGTAGGACACTCTCTTTGACCTCTGCTGAAGTCGGCCCTACAGGGGCCACCTTCTGCCAGTAAAGACTGCAGCTCAGGGTGGTCTTTAGGATCCAGATCTCCAACAGGGGGAAGGTCTTCTTCCAGCTCTGAATCTTCAGCAGCTGATTCAACCTTTCTTGGTTGTTCCTCACACTCAGCCTCAGCTAGCTGGTGGAGCAGTCACAGGTGTGACTTTGGACAGTCCTCTCGGGTATGTCCTTGTGGGTTGCACTAGAGTGGTCTCTGGCTTTTTCCTTGAGACCTTGGGTTTCCCCCTTGTCTCCTTCTTCTTAGAAATAGCAGTTAGTAATTCCTGTGGACTGGGTGTTATAGTTTCCTCTGTAACATCCTCTTGAGAGCCTGTTAACATACTCTCTCTCGCCTTCTTTGTCTGCTCCTGTTTCCTTTTACTAGGAGGCCTGGGGTGCCTGAAACAGCTCCAAGAGTTTTTAAGTCATTCCCCAACAGGACTCTCCCAGGCATCTCTCTTTGTACACTAACAGTCATGTTGTTGCACTCGATGAGAGCTGGAAGTCTAGGAAACATTTGGACAGGGCTTCCAGCAAGCTTAGTGAGGCCTTTGGATGCCTTTGCAACATCTTCAGGTTTGAAAAAAGTTTCATCCACCACTGTAATGCTGGCCCCAGTGTCTCTAATGGCAGGGGTCTCCTGGCCATTTACAAGTACACTGTCCTTGCAATAGTCTGTGTTATCTGGAATTGAATTATCCACATCTAAATTCTGCTGTTCCCACAGACCCAGGGACACTAAAGAAACACTGACAGAGACTCCAATGAGGTCTTCAGCCAGTAGTTGAAAGTTTCCACTTGCCATATGTACTTCCCCTTCTGGGGAAAAGACTAAGGAGGCAGTGTGGACCCCTGAAGGTTTACCCTTGCATCTGGGATCCCCTTTCACATAGTCAGTAGACTCACAAGCATAACATTTTCCAAATGTTTTGACAAATGGGGGTTTCTGCTGGCCTAGCTCTGGTTTGGCACCAGAGGATTCACTAGCCTGATTCGGTTTCCCTTGTGGCTTACCCTTTTCCTGTTTGGGGCCCTCTTTTGGATTGGAGGTATTATAATTCTCTTTGCCATCTTTCTTTTGCTGCTTCTCATCATCCTTTTTCTGAGTTACCCCAGAATCCTTGTAGCCATGTTGGCTACCCACAAGTCAACAGCTCTGGCTAGCTTCTTTAGATCAAGTTCCTTAAAGTCAGCCAAATGCTGTTTTAGCTCAGGAGAGCAGGCATCAAAAATAGATTCTAACAAAAATAGATTTTTCATTCCTTCAAAAGCGTTAACTCTGTAACCCTTTACCCAACCATCCAAGTTCTTCAAACATTCACACGCCCAATAGTTACCATCATGCTTTTTGAGGGTCCTAAACCTCTTAAGGTACTGGGAAGGAGTTTTCCCAAATCTAGCTATCAAAGATAGCTTCACATTTTCATACTCCAATCTTTCAAGTTCCCCCATCTCCATTACAGCATCAGTTGCAACCTGAGGGAGCCTAGACACAAAAGCCAAGGAATCCAAAATATCAAGCTTCACCTCATACATACTCACAACTTCCTTAGGCATGTGAGGTCTCTTAGTACTGGAAGACCTAGGAGACTGTATTTCAAGAGCTTGATGCATTTCCGTTTCTCTGAGTTTGATTTCTTGATGTTTACTTTCAGTTTGCATTTGGAGCCTTTTGAACTGTAACTCAATTCTCATTTTTTCAAGAGTGGCACATTCTGGACTCAGCACTGGACCTTGTAGGGTCCCTGTGGCTAAAGGTTGAGGCCCAAGAGCTTGTTGAGGTTGGAGTTAGACTCTGAATCATTATCATCCTCATCAACATTTCCCACATTTTCTGAAGGAGTAGCTGTAACAGACCTACTTCTCAGACTTTGATATTCCAACAATTTTTAAATCAATTTGTTTTTCTTTCCTTTAACAGGGAGATTCATGACCTTACACATATCTTTCAGTTGATCTACTGGTAGAATGATCAGGGGTTCCTGTTTGAGGTTATCCTTATCAGGCATGTCAAAATTACTTTTCTACTGGTGCTTATCCTTGTGAAGTTTACTATTTGAACAAAAGTAAAGCAGAACTCTCAATCTAACAACTATACAATTGATCCTCACCGCTTGCCACTAGTGTTAGGCAAAGATTGTGTGCAGTACCCTATGGACCACTACATACAACTAGGGCTACAGGTGTAAGCAAAACCAACCTTTGGTATACGTCTCTTGTGGTAGCGCTGCTGAGCAGTCAGGCTCATCTCAAGAGGGAATGTGAGCTGTTAGGGTGTTACACAGAGGTCTACAATAACAAGTATTCAAATAGACTCTTATACTCAAGGTTTCTTGCTAAAACACTTATTAATTTATTCCACATTCATTTATAAAACATTCACTAGAAGGAGGCAATCTATATCACACAAAAATATACTTCAGTAGATCAGATTCTGAGGCATTTAAACTACTTTGAAGGTGGAGCAAAATGGCATTCAGAGCATTTGAGGTACAAGCAAAAAGGCATAAGGTAATAAAACAAATATTACAGTTACTCTAAAACAGTGCAAATAGTTTGAGTTCACCAGAGGAGTTGATTCAATGCAATGGGTTAGGCCAAAGTCAATGGGCTAAAGTCTTGTATCGGATAAAGCAGTTCTGGAAGTTAAACGGAAAAGTCTTTGCCAAAGTTCTCAGAAGTAGTTTGTAAAAGAAAGATTCATATGTCGGGTCACAAGCTGATTAGGCCTGTAAGTTGCCAAAGTTTCACACACTTTCGCAGTGAGAGGTAAGTTCTCTCCGTCAGGTTTTCACATCACCTTACAATGAAGGAAAAGATGCAGCTGAAGACGTCTGTTCCTGGCAGTTCCTGCAGATCTCGCTGTTCCTGAGCCTCAGTCATGGGGACAAGAGGAAGGCCGTCGGGGGACTCCTGCACTGGGACTGGTCAAAAAGCTGGCAAAGGCAAATCTTCAATTCCGGTACCTGTAGTCAAGCACACAAACTGGTGTCCTCCTCCCTGGCTATTCGGTTTCCTGCAGCACTCTGAGGAAAATACAACCAGCTCTGAGAATTGTATCCAGGTGGCTTACGAGTTGATTGGTCCTACCAACTCAAAGGGAGAAGTCGTCCTTGAAGGGCTTCTCTATCGAGATGAACTTGGTGATTCGGACCTGCAGCAGGGCTTCACTGAGCAAACCAACAGTCCAGGATTTACAGCAGCCGTCCTCTTCCAGCTCGTCTTCGGTTCTTTCGTTCCAGTGGTCAACTCTGCCTTCCAAGCCAAGAGACTGCCTTTTAAACAGTTTTCCCCCAGTCATTCTGCCACTCACCCAGCAGGGTGGCTGCCCCTGACAAACAGTCAGCCTGCCAATCACGCCAGAGTGCATTTGGGTCTCCTAGGAGACTAAGCACAGGGAGTTTCGGGCACCTCCCTTACTTCCTGCCCACCCCAGACAACCGGTCGCCAGAGGTGGTCTTCAGACCTGAGGCCTGCAAAGGCATAGGAACAAAGGGGCCAAACCTAGAAGAACCTTTCCTAAAAGAAATGGTGAAAAAAGACGACCGGGACACGTTTAAACAAAGGGGGCTCAGATGCCATCTTGAAAAACATGGCTCCCGCGATTTAACGCTGCCAGTGTTTTCGGTCGGGGAAAATCATGGTAGTTCATTGTAAAACCACTGGCACCAGCCTTTTCGAGAGGAAAGGGTAGCATTTGACTGCTTTATGAGTTTCTAGACATAGGGAATACTAGGTAACCCCTCCAGCACTCTATTGTAAGGTAGTGTGTGCTGAGTCTAGGAATTTGAAAAGACTAGTAAAGTCAATTTCTCTTTACTTTCTCTGGGAAACAGTACTTTATCCCAGAGAAGGTATTTAAACCTTGGTACAGCCGAAAAGGCTTCCCCTGTGTCAATGCACTGAGGGTGCTGTGTGACACAAATGAAAAGATGATGCCTATGGAGTTGTCTAAAACTCCACAATCAAAGAACACAAGAGTAAAACGCACATTAAAATACAGGAGAGAGTGGGGAAAAAAGGCTCAAAATCCAGCAAAGTTGCTAGGGGTCTCTAAGGTGAAAGCAATTAGCACATTTATGAGAATTCTTCCTAACAACACTAAACCCTCTTGAGGCCACGGCATGTATGTCTTATTAGTCGTGCCTCAAAGCCATTCCGAATGATGCTTCCTTATCTTTGCTGTATATTTTGGCAATATTCTACATAAGTGTAGACGAGGAGTGTCCTCCATGATTACAAGTCATCACGAATGTATATACTTATCCACCCTTTTATTCTTCTCTTTATCTTATCAAATATACTGCACTGATCAATTTGGGCACCATCAATCGCTGCTTATTATCAGAAAATCCAAATATTTTAACCACTTTTAAAATCTATGCAACAATGTTCTTTTTGCTCCATCATTTAAACTTGCTATCAATGTTTAGTATTTCATTGTTTTATCATTGATATTTTAAGAATCTCTTCTTTATTTATTAGTTTCCTTTGATTTGTATCCTCCTGATTGACATTAATCCTTTGATTAAAAAATCTAATGATCACTTTAATTTCTTACTAATGTTTTATATCTATTAATCTAAATGCAACAAAAGTTTTTATACTGACATATTATAACCCCATACACAAGTGCGCTTTAATAAATTTTCCTGCATAGGCCTTTCTTTTATTACCTTTAGTAAATGTATTTAATCTAATTTTTTTACTCTATCTTGGATTTCGATACACTCTTCTTGTTGGTCTTGCCTCAGGCATCCTTAAGACCCCTATTTGGAGTCTTTTTAGTGTCTACCCTTCCATCCCCTTGGAACTTGGAATCGAGGTATCTACTTATCTTTATAATGCCAAAAAAATCATGTTACCTTTACACATTTTATTTACACCACACTCCCGCCCCCTATTTTTGCCATTTTCAATGTTCTACTTACATCTGTGGCTCAGCTTGAGTCCTCAACCGACCAGTTTGTCCTCAGTCTGCGGGGCACCTGCAGGGAGCAGACAGTAAGGACCAGTCAACCATATTTTCTCAAATGTGTTTTGTGACGCGCCATTCTCCACAGCAAGCTCTGATGTCTTCTGACTAATGGCGGAAGCAGCCAAAAGTCTGATGATCTGGATCTGGGCCTTGGCCAATTAGACCTGAACAATTCGCACAGTTAACAAAATGTGCTGTAGCACCTTGAAGCGTCTCTTGTGCTAGATGGAATTACCAATAAAGATCCTAGACCAAATAACCGGACAGACTCAGAAAATATGTCAAAATACTACTTTAAAGCAAACAGGCATAGAATGTATCTTAGGCAATCACCTCATATAGCATTGACAACTGTATACTGTTTTCCACCCCGACCCCTTCCACAAGGCCGGCCGCTCGCACCTAATCCCTTGGTGAAAGTCTGCAACAGTCCTAAACAGATATTCAACACTATCTACTCGTGCTGTAGGTTCCAGGTTTGCCAGAGACACAATAATGTGGGTTAAAGTTCCTTTCCCTCCACCTTCACATATGTCCCCTCGAATTAACGTTGTACCTCCCTCCTTCCTCCCTTCCGATACCTCCCCTTTGCCCAAAACCCCCTTTTTCACCCTCGTGGAGTTTTCAAATCTGGTGAAGAACACAGCTCCATTTAACAGTGGGCTCCAATCCACCTCCACCCCTTCCTCCAGTCCGGGGTCCCGGGTACTCTTCAGGACGTACCATTCTGCCAGCCCCCTTCTATGGATATCTTCCATCCACTGTCTCAAGAATGGCCCTTGGGGCTTTTTCCATGCTATGGCTACCCTTCTTTTGGCCAGTACTAGCATAAACTGGGCCAATCGTCTCTGTGCTTTGTAGCGTTTCCCACCTGGCAATAGTCCCCATAGACACACTCTTGGATTGCACTCAAAACTAGAGCCCAGTAGCCCGTTTATTTTTACTACCACTGCATGCCAGTAGTCCCTGATCACCACACAATCCCACAACATGTGCCAGATCCCTGCCCGTCCCACATCTTGGGCAGTCTGCGCTTATGGAGTCATTCATTGCATGTTGTTTCACGGGTGTTCCATATACTCTATGCAAAACATTATATTGTATCAACTGGAATCTAGCATTCCTTGAGGTCTTACGGATCTGCTCCCACATCTTCGCCCAATCAGCTTCGAGATCTGTTCCCCTGCATCACTTTGCCTCACTGTCAAATCTTCCGCCGGGAACAATCTCCTATTGAATGATAGGTGCGTGACACCCTGGCCCTCTCCCTCTCCTGGGATAGCAGTACTTGCATTAGTGGGACCGTTGCTGGATCTTCCGGAATGTCTACCCATAATTTCGCCAAGTGTGCCACCATTGTCCCATAGGCCAGAAATTGCCCCCTGTGAATCCCATACCACTGCCTCCATTCCTCAAACGGCTGGACCTTACCTCCTTCAAATAGAGATCCCACAGAGACGCACCCCCTCTCCGTCACTCCTGAGAACCCCATCCTTTGTACTGCCGCCCAAAGCCCCTGGTCCGCGCTCCATGGTAGGTCTGCACTATAAAGCTGGCAAAATACAACTTTATTCTCAGTTCAATAAAGCAGGGCGAACTGGCGAACAATGGACTGATGCTCGCACATACACAAACTTGATTATACAGAGGTTATATGCCCCAATATGCGTCATATATGATGTCATCCTGCGTGGCACACTACAAAACCTATTGCCAAGAAAATGGCAGCGGATTGGTCTATGCAACATTGTATAGCACATTGCCCCAGAGACCCTCTGATTGGTTGGCATGCTCACCCAACCTTGGACTTTCGGATCATTAGCAGCACTTAAGAAAATGAAACCGAGGATTGGTCTATGCAACATTGTATACCACGTTGCCCCATAGACCCTCTGATTGGTTGGCATGCTCACTCAACCTTGGACTTTCACATCATTAGCAGCACGTAAGCAAAATGAAACCCAGGTGCTTGAGTCACGTCAGATTACTCCCCACTTTCCCGATAGTCCATCTCTCATCAGTCCAACCAGAAGCCAAAGTCTGACATCTGTAGTTGATCTTGTAGCCTACTCTCTGTTCTGGGACATTCAAGGGGCTGTAAGCACATCACTATCTTCATCTGAAGCTTAATGACTAGCCCTTGTTTTTGACTTATGAATCACGTATGAAGTGACCGCAAATTTGTCCATTTTGGCCTCTTATTTACTGCTATTTGATTTAATTATACTGGGTGTCATTGCTCCTCTTGCCCGCTAGAGACTTGCTCACTCTACCTTGTATAGACTTTATACACTTTTAATTGTACAATACTTGGCTCTTGCAGATGTTTTCTTCTTCTTCAATCTTAGAGAAATATGTCTCATGTCCATTCCCTTTGTGCGTTGACGCTATTCCTCAAGAATAGCCTTCTTGATCCCAGGCCAACATAGACTTCTCTTTGTTTTGCACACAAAGCTGTTCTTCCAACGTCTCCTGACTCTCCAACCCTGATCGGCTTCTAAGGCAGTTGAATTGAATATTTACAGGAGCAGGCATCCATTTTACAATAATGACCGTCCTTGCCACGTTATATATTCCACTATAGCAAGCTTCTATGCGTCTTTTCTACCTTGCGTTACTGCGTATTTACACTTATTGGTCAGTAAATTACTTTATCTTCTTTTATGTTCATGATTACTTTATCGTTTCAAACTTGTTTCTCTTATTGCTTCAGTTACATCGTCACTTTTAAATATTTTCATATCGTTCAGTCAGTATGTCCTCATATATCTTCTTCATGACTTCTCTCTGCCCTCGTCGGATTTCACTCCGCACTCCATGATGTCCAGTGTTACGTGCTGACATTCTTCCACTCTTTCAGTACGAGGGTGTATTTGGTATGGTTGCCTGAGTGCATATCGCACCTCATGCACTCGATATGGTTTAGGGACAACACATGGTAGTCTCAGATAGAGCTTGTCTCCTACTGTTCCAATATGATGGCAGTGAGGGGGCGGGAGCTAGGGAAAATGCATCCACCTGCTCCTCTACAAAACATATATAAAGTAACAGTTATTTATTGCAATGTATACAGTTCACCATATACCCGAAAGGAAAGTTAACTAGTTAAGCAATTGTATTAACAGTGCACAGGAATAGAAGCCCCAACTTTATAAGTCCAACCAGAAGTTGAATGGGACCTTGTGCCCAGAGGTTCACAAAGTACCTTTAAACTTAGGACAAAGTTAGGAAATGTTCCTGTGGGTGTTACAAACAATGTTCAAAGGGATTTAGAGGTGTGTAAATGACTTTTCATAGCTTCTACAGCATCTTTTTCAACAAACGTTTAAAAAGGAATGGAAGAATAAAACAAAGTTATTCACAAACATTATAATGGAGGACATGGGGGCACCGGTAAGTATTGCGACTACTACTGCCCTTACTAGGATTTTTCCCAAGGTCTTCACAGGTTGAATGGCTTCGCTGAAGGTAGGTTTTCCCACCCTTGGATCCAGTAGAAGATGCCCAGGAGCTGCAGGTGCAAGCAAGTTTCCAGTTGGGTCCAGGAGCGGAGTGCAACCCTTTCCAACGAAGAAATGCATCAGGTACTGATGCAGGACTCTTTAGGACTCTAGCAGACGGGGTAAAGCCGATTCCAGCGACAAGTCACTGCACACGGGCTACAGCAGGTGTCTCACCAGTTGCAAACAAAGGAAACCTTCCAGAACAGGACCTGTCGATGCTGGGGCACTGAAACTTGCAGGAAGGAGACTTGTAGGATTAGTTGGAGACCGCCGAAGTTACAGGCCAAAATGCAGAACAGCAACGCTTCTAGAATGGTTACCCAAAACAGAGCTGTTCAGTCCATCGGGTGGTCCACTGACACTTCCGAAGGGCCTCGGCTGCAGGATCGTGAAAAGGTGTTGTGACTGGTTGGTCCCATTAGTCCAAAGGGTCAAAGTACTAGCAAGGGTCTTCTGAGATCGGGTGGTCCAGCAGGGCTTCACCCGGATAGAAGCAGGAATAATTGTCAGGCCTCTTCACGATTCTTCCTCGGGTGTTCTGTCATCTGCACAGTTACACAGGATACTTCGCTCCTCTTCTGATCTTCTGGAATGGCTGCAAAACATTTCTTATCCAAAATTCAGGTGAGTGATCAAACTCAGCCCTCCAATAGAAAGATAGAAAGATCTTCCCCACACATGTACACCAGCAGTGGTCCAATCAGGGACCACTCTGGGGCTGACTCATGCATGCACACTAGACATTCTGGCACCAGTATATGGATTGAGACCAGGCGGCCCCAGCCCACTTCCTAAGCCCATACACACATGGCATGCACTAGCCCACGAAAACGGCAGCTTTCTGGGCAAATGCATGGCACTATAAAATTGAATTTTTGAGCTGAGAAGGCAGGAAGAAGGCCAAACAACAAAATGGCCAAAGAAAAATTTATAATTCTCGTGGCACACCCATTTTAGGAAACTAGTCACAATTATTAGCCAAACACAGTAAACGTGAATGAGCTAACTATAAATATAGCACAAATGGTCAAAATGTAATTGCTGGTACCAGCTTTAGGCACATTTAAAAGTAACCAAAAATCTATTTGGTGCGAGTTTAGGGTGATAAAAAGTATCCCCATTGCACTGTATTGAATGATGCCTTGTGCAGTATGAAAAATAGATAACAAGTCAAAAGAAAAAAAAAGGAAACCTAGTTTCCCAGTACTGAGAGTCTGAAGGACTAAATGGTTTTCCCATAACAAATGAGCAAAGGGCCAGTGTAGTGCAGCTGAAGGTTTCACTTCATTTGGGGGTCCATAGAATATGGAGGGAAAGTTAACTAAAAGATAAATCTTTCCTAACACTTACCTGAAACCTTCACTACTCTCGCACCCTCCGAAGTTTAAGCCTTGCTGCTCGGTCACATAACCCGTTTAGAGTTTGGCTAGACATTGGTCTGTGTCCGCGTTCATCAGAATAGGGTGGCCTCTCAGAATCAGTTCACATGACTGATTTTGAAAATCCAGCTTAATAAAGCCACACATCGCTGACATTTGCATGCTCTCCAGTCATTCTGGAGGTTATGAAATCCAAAGGAATGTTATCTCTGAGACAATATTCCTTTGTATTTCATATACCTTCTCAGTAATACAGACGTACTATGTTAATATAATTGGCATGGATATCTGCCTTAAGCGTAGCGTGACCTATTCCTAGGAATTCCTATTTGGAATTATTTGATGCCATTCAGTGTGGTTTACCCGACACATCTTTTGGCTAGACATTGCCCTGATGGTCCAAAATGCATTGGCCAGCACTGTCTGCCTCACAACGTTTGAAGAAGATGCAGCTAAATTTACAGATGTTTAAAATATTTGAAGAGTTAAGGGTTATTTCTCAAGATGAATGTTGTGCAATAGCTACTACCAGGATGCAGTCAGATGTGTGGCTAACTTCCTCACTCTATTAAAGTAATGCCAGCCACATACAGGTCCATAAATGTTAGGCAATATTTGGAGTAGTACCCTTAGTGTGCACTACAATAACTTTGACCTCCTGGCAATAAGAACCCAACCTTTGGTATAAGTCTGTACTACACAGGTTGGTAGTGTGGTTGAGCAGTCAGGCTTATCTCAAGAGGGGTCAATGTGAGCAGTAGGGGAGTTACACAGAGATTCAAAGTGACAAGTATTCAAATACACACTTGCACACAATGTTTCTTGATTAAATCATTACTAATTTATTTAAAAGTCAGTTTGAATAAGCCTTCTTCAGATGAGGCAATATAATAGCAACACACAAATATACACTCTTAGTTTCTCTAAATCAGCAAATACCCTTTTGGGATGGCACACACACTTCCTACACCCTCGGGTGACTTAAATAGCTAGGACACTGTGGACATTAATATATCACTGTTGCATTTAGAGCAATACTTAGAAGCATGTAAAAGAAAAGGGTTGTAGAATAAAACAAGAGATCACACAATTATTCTTAAGCAGGTAAGTACTTTTGAACCCCCCAATGCAAAGTATGTTAACCCCTCCTGGATGGAAAGGTAGAACCACAATGTCAGAAGAAAGAAGAGTCATACAGAGAGCCAGGCCAGCCAAAGTCAATTGGGCAAGAGTCTAGGTGAGCTGAAGCACTCCTTGTAGGTGAATAAAAGTCTTGCACAAAGTTTTAGAAGTAGTTGTAAAAAAAGTAGAATCAATGTAGGGCCACAAGCTGGTTAGGTTTGTGAAGTAAAGAAGCTGTGAGCAACTCTACAGAAGCAACCAAGACAAGTCTCTACTGAGATCAAGTAAGGCTACACAAGAGGTACGTTCTCTTAGACTGAACAGTACCTTTGTTAGAAGAAATAATTCCAGCTGCTTCTGTTCCTGTGTGACTCTGCAGATCCTGTTGTCCCTGTGCCTCAGTCGTGGGGACAAGAGGGAGGACTTCTGAGGATTCCTGTGACACAGCGGGCGGTCAGCGACAGAAAAAGACAAATTTCTGTTCAACGGCACTTTGCGGTTTAAGCTCCTCACATCACAGCAAATAGCACCACCGCGGACTCTCAGATACCACTTTGGACATTCCTCGTGTCTGGGGTCCAGCAATCTGTTGAGGTGACTCCGGCTTGGTCAGTCCTACTTCCTAGGACCCCAAAGGATCTTCCAGCAGCTCAGGTCTGATTTAAAAGTGATGCACTCCGAATCTGGTGTCCCTCTCCCTGGCGCTTCGGTTCCTGCAGCAGCAAGGAAGCACAGCCAGCTCCGAGATGATGTCCAGATGAATTCACTTTGGAGATGATTGGTCCCACCAACTCAAGGGGAGAAGTCGTCCTTTCAGGGCTTCTCTAGTAGAGGCGAATTCGGAGCTTCATCACAGCAGCAGGGCTTTACCGGGCAAACCAACGGTCCAGGAGTTGCAGCAGGCGTCTCTTCCAAGTTCTTCTGCAGATTCCTTTGTCCAGTGGTCGACTCTGCCTTCCAAGCCAAAAAGCCTCACCTTTTATGCAAGTTTCTCCCATTCATTCCAGCCTAGCTGTCAATCACACAGCAGGGTGGCTGTCCTTGCTGGACAGCCAGCCGGCCAATCACCTTTGGGTGCATTCCTGTAACCAAGGGGATTAAGCACAGGGAGTTTTGGGCACCTCCCTCACTTCCTTCCCCCGCCAGGCATACTGGAGCCCGAGGCGGGCTACGCTCGTGAATCCTGCCAAAGACAAAACGAACAAAGGGACCAAACTTGATTTGGCGCACAGAGTAAATCTCAAGAAGGACCTTTCCACAAAGAAATGGCGAGAAAAGAAGACTGGGGCCATTTTCACAAAATGGGCACCCATGGGTGCTTTACTGTAGCTGTGAACGCAGCCCGCGGTAAAATCTCCCAATGGTAGTTAAAAGTAAACCACTGCCACCAGCCATTAATTGTAGAAAGGGTATTATAGAAATGTTGCATGCGAAAATAGACAAAGAGGATACTAAGTAACCCCTCCAGCACCCTATTGTAAAATAGTGTGTGCTGGGTCTAGAAAGTTACAATGTAAGTAAAGTCAATTTCACTTTACTGCTCTTGGAAACAGTAGTTTATCCAAGAGAAGGTATTTAAACCTTTGGGAAATCTGAAGACTTCCCTGTGCCACTGCACTGAAGGTCCTGTGTGTCGCAATGTAAAAAGATGATCCCTATGGAGTTTGTCAGACTCCACAACCAAAAGAAACACAGTTTAAATCACATGAAAATACATGAGAAAGTGGGAAAAATGCCGCTCTCTCCAGGTAAGAAATTAAAGTCTTCGAGTCCAGCAAAAGTGCTGGGGGTCTCTAAGGTAGAGAGGAATTGGCACATTTCGGAAAGTTCTCCCTAACACTTGTCCCCCCCATACTAAGGGACAAGAGGATTTATTCCACCTCTCGATGAATCGCCTTACTCCAGTTGGTCATACTTTCTGGAGAGACCATCAGCATTTTGGTGCTTACACTCTGACCTGTGTTCTATGGTAATATCAAACCCCTGAAGGCTGATAGATCATCTTAACAATTGAGGATTTTCCCCCTTCATCTGTGTTAACCAGCTCAAAGGTTGGTGGTCTGTTTGAATTACAAAAGTAGATCCATACAAGTATGGTCTAAAGCTCTTCAAAGACCACACAATGGCAAAACATTCATTTTCTATGGTTGCCCACCTTGTTTCAGGGTCCTTCAGTTTCCTACTGATGAAGCAGATTGGGTGTTCCCTGCCTTTCTCATCTAGCTGACTTAGAGCTGCATCTATACCTGTATTGGAAGCATCTGTATGTACAATAAAGGATTGGTTGTAGTCAGGAGCTCTTAAGACTGCAGCTTGACAAGGGTCTTTCTTAATCCTTCAAATGCCTTGGTGCACTCCTCATTCCACCTGACCTTCTTGGGGAATTTGGGTGAGGAGACCACATTCAAGGGAGAGGCTATGGTCCCATAGTTCTCAGTGAAGTTCCTATAGTGACCTGTGAGACCTAGGAAGGCTCTCACTTGGGTTGGAGTAGTAGTAGTTTTTTTCGTAAGGACTGCTGTCATAACCTCCCCATTTGAAAGAGAAAATAAATAAAATTCTTCATGATTTGAAATTCCCAACGCCGGGGCTGTACTGATTGCTTTTTTTAATTCATCTCATCTGTCCACCTTATTTTACTATTGTCCACTTGTGCTTCTGTCCTTTTAAAAGTGGTCGAATATATATACTGTAATCAAAAACCCAGGCCCTACAATAGTTACAAAGGTCTAAAAATGTTTGCATTTCACTCAGTGTTTTAGGTTCTGAAGTCTTCATAATTGCTTCTGCTCTCTAGGGTATCACTTTCCTCCCTTTGTGAGAAATCAACTGTCCTATATACAAGACCTCTTTCTGACAGTTTTGCAAGTTTTCTTTATCCATTTTATACCCTTTCTCAGAGTATGGTCATAAGCTTAACTGGGTATATAAGGAATGCCTATATTTGGGTATATAAGGAAGATGCAAGTGATGAACTAGGTTTGTAATTAAGTTACATGTTCTTATTCACCTTCACATACTAGGGGTTGCTTCCATGTACTTAAACATGTTTTGCATTTCAAGTTAGTAAAATCTGAATGTTTTACTACTACTTGTTGCCTAATCTTCATTAATCTTCAACTCTTTCCTGTTTTAGTCGTTCACTTTTGTTGAGCTCTTCTATGGTGTGTGGACCAATAGCCTTGGCCTTATTTCTGATGGATTCCATATGCTTTTTGACTGCTCAGCTTTAGTTATGGGACTCTTTGCGGCTTTAATGTCCAGGTGGAAAGCAACACGTACATTCTCCTATGGGTAAGTAAATTGGTATGTTTCCTAATATTTGCCCTTTTATTTTGGAAACGTATAAAACCCATTGTATAATTATAGTGATGCTGCAAGGATTTGAACTTCTGTGCAAGTGCAATGTCCATTAAAAAA
Organism: Ambystoma mexicanum; assembly: GCF_040938575.1. Taxonomy (NCBI): domain Eukaryota; kingdom Metazoa; phylum Chordata; class Amphibia; order Caudata; family Ambystomatidae; genus Ambystoma; species Ambystoma mexicanum. The sequence continues at coordinate 573,220,381 of NC_090935.1, forward strand.
ACTTTACATTCAGTACTTACTGAATTTTAATATTTTGGTATTTGTGGTTAAGGTCAGAGGTGAAATGCGTATTTTAACAGCCCTGCATTTAGGGAGATTTTCCAAAAGTCCTCCGGTGAGGGCTTGGGGTGATTAATGCTTTGGTGGTATGCAGGGTTTCCCTAAAGTTATTCCTAACTCTCGGTGGTAACTGGCAGAGCAATTAAAGAGTTACTCCTAGGAGTGAAGAGGGTCAGTAGTAAAGGTACAGTTTACTCTCACATAAGCACCCAAATGAATGTTCGCAAAGTACACTACTGAAAATACACTCTTTATATAAACATGTTCATAAAAACATATCTACATTATAAATGTAAGTACTCAAAATCAGAAATGGAGCTTTAAAAATAATAAGGTTACCCCCAAAGGCACAAAACAACAACTCATGCAAGTATTCAATATTTTGTTTACAGGTGAGGCATTTAGATACTTTAGGATAGTTCAATTTTAAACGTCTGCTCATAGTCAGAAATGGGACAAAGACATATGCAGCATCCGGTTAGAGGGTAAAACGGTTAATAATTACGAAGGCAGCTGTACTGGAGGCAATTTTTGGCCAGATGCTGACAAAAGACCCAACAAGATGAGATCTAGCCCATAAATCAACCAAGCAGATGCCCATAAAGGACAATTGCAGATTTGAATGAAGAATTCAGAAGGCGACAATGCTGCAGCAGACAGAGCCCCCAGAAAGTGAAGAACAAGACCAGGTGCAGAATGTGTCAGAAGACCCCAAGATGGCATCAAGGTTGCTGGCGTGCAAATAAAAGATCCATGAACAGGGTTGCTCGAGTCATTTCCAACATAATGTTTTATACTGGTGTCAGGAAGGGGTTCTTGACAACATGAACTTTAGGTAGAGTCCCTGTCAGTGGAAGGATTGGACCAATGATATGTACTGGGTTGGAAGGACCGCCATCGAAGCAACACTGAGCTTGGTGGTCCAAACCACAGCAGCAGTTGTAAGTTAACACAATACTGATCCTTTGGGACAGGTCTGTAGATTCTCCGATTACACCTGGCACTGGAGGATGGGAAAATAAATATTCCCTAGGTGGAAGGACAGCTGCATTTCCTAGCCTGACTATTGCACCCATGACGCGTGCACCTTTGGTTATCAGAAACGACACTGTCCGGTTTCTGCAAAAAAACAGTACTTTCACTTCTGGAATGGTGCAACACACGACCATTCCCTTTAGGGGAGCAAAACACTACACTTCTCTTGATCAAGTGAGAACAGATCGCCAAAATGGCCCTGTGGGCATGAAGAAGCAGAGATTCATCTTCAGGAGGATCACGCGTCTAGTAACTAAGCTCCCAGCAAGCATTTGCTGCATTGTAGTCTTCTTCCAGGTGCACAGGAGCAGTTCATGGTGGTAGATTGGCGAATGACTCCATATCTCCACAGGTATACAAATTTACAGAGCAGGGTGTGAACCTAACTCTGCAATTACAGCTTGTGTAATTTTTAAACATTTGACTCCCTCCCAAAGAGTGGAGGCCAGCCTCAATCCTGTATCGCAGGCACACACAAATGGATGTAGATTCAAATGTTTGGCAAATTGTTAGGGGATTGTGCAAGTGTCACTGTCTGTGACAGGACTTGGGGAAAGCCCACCTTGGATGAACAAGGTCACACCTCTTGGGATCAGCCTGAACTACCCAAGGGATTGGTAGAGTGGACGAGCAGCCAGGTTTAGTCTAAGGAGGGAGGAGGACTGTAGTTGTGTACAAAGACACCCGAGCATACCTTGGTTCAAGGAAAACACTTACACACTTAGAAGTTATTGTAAGGGTGTAGAAGGAGGAGACCGACACACAGGTGGCATGCTTTTGAACTTTTATACCAAAAGAAAGGACACCTAACTATCCCTAACTCGTTTCCCTGCCTTAACAAAAGCTAAGGCGCCGTCAGAATGCTCGTAACTAAAAAGTCCAGAGTCCTGTGTCCAAATCCTACCTCTAACCCTTATACTTACAAATTAACAAAACTGGATCAGTCTCTTCTGAGTCCAGAAGAATGGCTCCCTTCTTCTGGACAAACACAGTTCACAATTAGGGGCAATGTCTCCCTTCCCCTGGCCTTTCTAATGGTTATTTTTACAGTTCCACAAATTAGGGGGACTGGCTTCCGTCCCCTGGCCTTTCTCGCTCCCCTGTTGAGCCCCTCCAGTGACTCACTTGACCAGACCTGGTATTCAAACTTACCAGGTACTGCGACGAAGAAGAGGGCTTGTTGGAGAACCTTGTCCTCATGCACGGTTTGGTGTCCTTGAATGCTTCTTCACAGTAACCCTGGTACACTCCCCTGCCAGGAATACTGTCTCTCCTTCAGGGGGTCCTTAATCCTGTCATTATGCTTTCTTATCCTTGGGTCCCAGACATTGGTTTCTCTTTCTCTGGTCCTTGACCCCTTCACACTGGTTTCTCGTGTCCCCAGACCCCTGTTTCTGTGTTTCTCTCTCTCGTGTCCCAGACCCCTTTACATTGGCTTCTGTTGTGCCCTTGAGATTTCCAGGCCGCCCGTACCTTCTGTATGGGCTCCCGGTCTCTCACCTCGTTCCGATGATTCTTCTGTGCTGTCTCCTACGTGTTGCCGTACAAGGCACCCCAACACTTCTGGGAGCCCGGCTGGGTGTACCTGCTGGACCGTCTTCAGCATTTTTCCACGTCAGGAGCCTTAGCCTCTTCCAGCCTTCGGTCCTCTGTCCTCTTCCACGCATCCTTACCAACCAGGTAGGGACGCAGTCTCTCCATCCGCCACGCCTCAGTTAGTAGCTGCAGTTCTGATGCTTGTTAATCTGCATAGAGATAGCGTTATTGTCCTTATTAACAACTTTGTCGTTATTCCCGTTAAGTCACTTTGACTGTTAAATCCTGTGAAACACTGAAGACTGCTGCAGACTTTCAACGCCTGTTGGTCCCGGTGGCGCTGCCGACCACGCGGCCGGGCCTTCTGGCCGGCCGAAACAGTAGGGAGAGTGGGATCGGGGTGGGCATATTCTTTACAAGTATGCCTTTCCTCTTTCACCCTTTCTGCTCCTTGGGTTTTGTCATCGCTGTAATTGTCTTTCAATATGGAAAAGACGCCATTTAGATTTTGGCCCCCGTGCAGGGCCAAATATCCTTGGAAAGACTAGCACGCTCGGTGCAACAATTGGCTTCCACTCGACCACAACGAAGCGCGTTGCGCGGCCTGTAGACTCCTGTGCTCTAAGACGCTTAAGGAGCACCGCTTGAAGCGGTGGGCGGCCTATGGCATGTCACAGGCCGAATGTTCTTCCCCTGGTGTTGCAACCTCTGAAAGTGATGGGGGAACTAGCGATGACCAGTCCTCCGTGTCGGAAGCCATTGACCTAATGGCGGATTGTTGTATTGTCCCCGACCCCACCAGGCCTGACGCGAGTCACGCTATGGGGAAAATACTGTGGCGATAGGGGCGCACACTATCATAACGCCATACACACAACCCAAGGTTTTGCTTCAGTGGCACTGTCGAAGCGTACCAAAGCGCCAAAGGAACCGCCGAAATCTTCGACAGGATCCTCTGATCGGCATGATAGTCAGCCTTCCCCGCAATCGCAGTCGTGACCTGCTACTTGCCAATCCAAAGTAAAGGGCGCTAACAGCCACGCGGACGTCGAGGCACGGCACTCCAGGAGGACGCACAGATGCCGCTTAAGGCCCGGGTGGTGGCGAAATCCACTGCTCAGCCTCCGGTTCACCCAATGGCATTGAATCCACCGCTCAGCCTCCTGTTCAGACCGTAGACCACCCGGATTCTGACCATTGCCGAGAACATCGCAAGGATTACTTCGGCAGTTAGACTGAAGGAGCGCTCGAAGGAGGCGGTGAAGCACAAAGAACGGCCTAGAGACGTGTCGAAGGACACGCCACAGCGCACCGAACCCCACCAGGACTATACTGAGATTCCTGTGCCTTTGTCGGGCACATAAGAGGAAAAATCTCGACGTCCCGGGAAAGATGATGAACCCTTTTCTCCCCTGCACCCCTCTGGTTCATCCTCATGGACCAGGGAGAAATTTGAGGGATGTATGGACGGATTAGAAAAATGTGTCTCTTATTCTGAGACCCTTGCTCCCAAGAAGTTTCAAAGGACCTTGGAAGATCCACCTGAGGAGTTTACTTGTGTCCTCACAGATGATGATGTTATGGACACTTATGATCAGGATGAAGATGGCGCCTTTCTGGAAAACTAAAATGTGGATGATCAGACAGGTCTTATGGACAATTTGGAAGACAGCCGTCAGGTTGATGCTCAACCCTGGACGTCCCCTACTCCCACCCAGGACCCTGATGTCCTGTGCATAGATCCCCCCCCTCCACTCTGGCTCGGCAAGCCTCCCAGTGGACGACCAGATGGCGTCCAACGCCATCTTGAAGAAGGTGGCTGACCATTTTCAGATCGCCACTCAAGAGGCCTTACCAGATTCGGATTTTGTGGAGGATATACTCAAAGAAAAACCTCCGGCCAGCCAGGCCATCCCTTTGTTGAACTCAATCAAGAGGAGATTGGCACCTTCTTTGTTGATGCCAGCCCTGACCAGGGCAGTGAAACCCTATGGTGGAGCTGTTTTGGCCTTCTCCGACCCTGCCTACATCATGGGTCATGCCACTCCAGATTCGTTAGTGGTTACCACTACTAGAAAACGGGCTGGTGTTCCCCTGTCTACAGGAGAGGCACCACTTGATAAGGAGTCCAATAGACTTTATGCACTGGGAAAAGGGTAAAAACGGCTGCTGCGTTTACCACCCGTATAGCCAATAACACCACGCTATTGGCTAGCTATGCAGACGTCCAGTGGAACCTTCTGCAAGAAGGCCTTCAGGAAATGCCAGAACCTACAAGGACCAATTTGCTCGTCGCCATTGTTTCCGAAGGCAAGCAGGTGAACCAGAATGTGCTCAAAAACACTCTGGGCGCTGCCGAGACACCGGGGAGAACCCTGGCACAAGGTACCTTTTTCAAGAGACATGCATGGCAGCACTGATTAACAAACCCGTTGAGGAGACCAACCTGTTTGGCAAGGCTGTGGATGATGCTCTTCAAACAGCCAAGAAATAAGATGAAACTCTCGTCCCTTCAACAAATTACCCAGAAACCCTCTGAGAGAAAGCGGCTCCTGCCAGTCCTTTCGTGGGCAGTATTGTTTTTCCCAGAACCAGTATAATGCAGGAAGCAACTGGAATTCGGGAGAAGGGTCTAATACCTCCACCACTTATCCACCCAGAGGATAGCGACGTGGGAAAGGTAGTGGACGAGGCTCAGGCCTCTGGTCAGAAATTACCTGCAGATCCAGGTCCCGTCCCATGCAACCCCGGTCGGGGGGCGTATAACATCTTTCCTTACTGCATGGGAGGGGATAACAACATAACAGACCAGTGGGTACTCAAGACGGTCACCCATGGGTACTGTATAGAATTCCCTGACCACCCCAATTCAGACCGCGAAGATCAAGACGCCTGACGCCAGACCACCTGCAAATCCTAATGCAAGAGGTGCAGTCCCTACTAGGAACGGACGCCATAGAAGTCGTCCCTATTCTACAGGTAAACAAGGTATTTATTCAGTGTACTGCCTTGTACCCAAAAAGGATCTCACCATGCGCCCTGTGCTAGATTTGCGCCCAGCAAACAAGCTTGTCAAACCTCAATAGTTTTGTATGTTCACTTTACAGGAAATAATCCAGCTGTTGAAACAGGGGGAATACATGGCAACACTGGACATGAAAGATGCATACTTTCATATTTCAATGTTGCCAGCGCACAGAAAATACCCAAGGTTCATGATAGAGGAGAAGCACTATGAGTTCAAAATACTCCCCTTCAGCATTGCCTCGGCACTGAGGGTGTTTACCAAGGTACTGGCAGTAGCGGCAGCACACCTGCGCAGACTATCTGTCCCGGTTTACCCTTACCTTGACGACTGGCTCATAACAGGGGAGTCCTATGAAACATGCCTATTGAACACCCAGAAGACAACAGACCTCTTATTCAGTCTGGGATTCTCCATCAATGAGAAGAAATCCAGTCTAGACCCCAGTCAAGTCAAACCGTTGTCTTCCCCTCCAACGAGATGGTTTAAAACATGCTGTTTCAGATCCCTCAGTATGTAGCCAGTTGGGAAGTGACGGTACGCAAGGCCATGCGACTGTTAGGAATGATGGCGTCCTGCATTTACTTGGGTCTTCATGCGCGTCTGCGCATGCGTCCCATGCAAGGGTGGCTCAACAGCCAGTGGTGTCAGACCAGCGGACAATGGCAAGATCTGGTAGTTGTCTTGACAGCCCTCGTTCTCTCTCTGCAGTGGTGGTTGATGGTAAACCTCTTGAAGGGGAAACCTTCACCACCCCCGCAGTAGAAGCCACTCTCACGACCGACGCATCTCTCACGGGGTGGGGTCTCACCTGCTTCAGCAGACGGCGCACGGCGCGTGGTCCCCACAAGTAGCGTCAAACCACATAAATCTGTTGGAGCTATTAGTGGTATTCAAAGCACTGAAAGCCTTTCAGACACAGTTACAGGGGAAGACCGTCCTGATCTTGACAGACAGCACCACAGCCATGTACTTCCTGAACAAACAAGGGGCACACACTCTCCAGGGCTATCCAAGCTGTCCCAAAACATTTGGAGATGGGCTCTCAAACACAGGATGTTCCTGTTGTCCCAACATGTTCCAGGGTAACTCAATCTTCTGGCAGACGTGCTGAGCAGAGATTTCCCACTGCCCGTAGAGTACAAATGGCGACTACACGAAGACAGTCTCCAACGTTTTCACAGAATGGGGCTTCCCAGAGATCGACTTGTTGGTAACTCTAGAGAATGCTCAATGACAAGATACGCCTCCAGGTACCCACAGAACTGCTCCAAGGGGTACGAGCTCTGTATAACATAGTCAGGGAAATTTGTTTACGCTTCCCCCACCCCTCCGCCCCGACTCCTTTACTCAACAAGATTGTGCACAAGATGCACCAGGAACCAGTCACCATGATATTGGTGGCCCCCATGTGGTCCCGCAAATCCTCATCGGATGGAGATGTCCCTCTCCCCTCCTATGAAACTTCCCTGCCCCTACATGTTGTCTCAGGACAGGGGAGAAACACTGCGTCCATGCCCGCAAACTCTGAAATTAGCGGCCTGGCTCCTGAGGTCATAAAGTTCGGACACCTTCAACTCCCTCGGATGTATGGACATTCATAACGCTTTATCTGGTGTAATGCCAAGGGCATCAATCCCATTGCCTGCTCTCCTACACACATTGTATTGTACCTGACTCACTTACTGGATTCCGGCCTGGTTTTTAATTCACTAAAGGTTCAGTTAGCTGCTCTCAGCCTACACTACGACAACAAAAGGTGTAGTGGAAAATACCAGTTATCAAGGCTTTCATGGAATGGGTTAAGAGGATTCATCACCCCATTTCAAACCCAGCTCCCGGATGGGACTTAAATGTGGTTCTGACTAGACTCATGCGGTCCCACTTTGAGCCTATGCACAAGGCAAGTCTAAAAGACCTTACCTATAAGACAGCGTTCCTAGTGGCAATCACTTCTATAAGAAGGGTTAGTGAATTACAGGCCCTCTCAGTACTAGACCCTTTCGTTACTGTTCAGAGATAAGGTGGTTCTGCGCACTCACCCTCGATTTGCACCTACATTTATTTCCAGGTTCCACGTGAACCAGCCAATAGAACTGCCCACTTTCTTCCAGAACCCCACTAACATGGCCGAAAGAAGCCTACACACGTTAGATGTGCGCAGGGCAGTCATTTTTTACCTGGAAAGAACAAACTCACTGAGGAAAACGAACACATTTTTCGTTTCAGTGGCAGCTGGCAGAGAAGGGGATTCTGTCTCTAAGTTAGCTATCTCAATGTGGATAGTCAAATGCATCGCACTTTGTTACACTCTTGCTAAGAGAGAACTGCCCTTCAAGCCTAGAGCACATTCTACTCGAGGCACTGGGGCTTCCATAATATTCATTGCAAATGTTACCCTAGAGTCCATCTGCAAAGCGGCAACCTTGAGTTCTGTACACACCTTTACAAAACACTATTGCCTAGACACTCATTCTAGGTCTGATTCTCAGGTGGAAAAAGCAGTACTAAAACATCTGCTCTCTACTGTTCCTTCTCACAACCCACCTCCAACTCAGGGTACTGCTCGCTACTTTATGCACAGCATGTGATTCTAAGCAGATTAACAAGTATCAGAAGACATGCATTACTCACCGTAATAGCATTTCTGATGATTGTATCTGCTTAGATTGACATGCGCCTACCCTTCCTCCCCGCTCGGGTGGAAGGAACATAGACGTCTTGCTACTTTCTCTCTTTTATGTACTCGCTCACAATATGCCTTGGGCTCCCTCGTGGCAGGGATAGTGCTACAGACACGCCTATGCTGTCATCCCCTTTCGATCCTCGAAAGACAAGATGCAATACTCTGCGGTTACCAATGGATGTCTGACCATATGCACAGCATGTAAATCTAAGCAGATACAATCATCAGAAATGCTATTACGGTGAGTAATGCATGTCGTCCAGCTCTTCCGTCTGCATGGTGCTTGACTTGCTTGTGGTGCTTACGGGCAGCGACTGACAATGTTGTTAATGCCTCTTCTCTATTTAAGGTCCATGGAACACAAAAGCTAGTCTCCTCAATTCAATGGTTTCGTGTTTTCATTCTAGCGCAGAGCTTCTTCCTCCTCTCAGTATATTGAGCTGCCAGTTCAGTGGAGTCAATCCACATCTTCCTCGTCCTAGTACAAGTGGTACTATTGCTTAGCAAAAATACATGGGGGGGACTTGTGTGACCAGAGGAAGGAAAAGATGAGGGAAGCTCCTCTTTGTAAGGCTTTTGGCTCCAATGACTGTCTTTAGGAGTCCTTTTCTTATCCTAATTTTGAGATGAGTCGCCTCTGAGCCCACTAATAGGAAAGATCTGCACCTTTCAAACTGGCTGGGGCTGTTCTATTATCCACCCACTACATCTGCCCAGCAACAGACACTTTGGCCAGGATGTGGACTAGGATAAGACAGTCCCAGCCCGCACATACAGCCACAAACGCAAACCGCTGCTTTGCCCAGGAAAACCAAGGTTCTCCAGCATGGGGTCTGGCATGGATTCACATGCTCATGAATATTCCCCGTCGTCAGGCTGGGAATCCTCGGTATAGAAAAAAAATCAGTATCAGTTTCATTTCTGATCTGTCTTTCTTAGTAGTAACCAATCACTTGTCTCTGGGTCATACTGCCCCCAGCCAATGACTGCCCTCTCCCTAAGCCCCGCCTCTGGCAGCCATCCTCAGATTTTTACCACACGTTCAAGTGTTGGGAGTCCTCGTGCTGTAGCTCTCGAGCTTTTGCTGCGTTTTCGCGCTTTATCAGGACATTTTTCAGTTAAATAGAGCCTCAAGCTCCACCGTTTCTACATCCGATCAACGGGGATCCGTTTCAAAGTTTTCTACGCCCCTCAAGGGTGAAGATTTCGTCGAGTTATGCTTTTGGAGGATTCCAGAAGTTCAAGGCCTACCCCGGACATGGCCCAGGAGAAAGGAAGCTCGACGCCGGGGAAGCTGTTCAGGACCTGCCCTGGATGCCAGCTTCAGAATGTTTTCAAGGAGGACGAGCATTCGTTATGCCTCTACTGTCTCCATGAGAACAAGACGCACACGGAGAAGGACTGTACGTTTTGTGGGAACATGTCGGAGCGGACCATGAAGGATCGCCACCTCCGTCTCGCCAACTGGCTGGAAGGGAAGAGCCTGTCAGGCGAGAAGAAGAAAAAGAAGTCCGAGCGGTCTTCTAAGTCCTGTGAGGGCGCCCCGGCGACGGGGGCCCAACAAAAAGGCTAAGCACTGGGAGCGCCGAATGGTCGGGCACCTTGGCTGCCAGGCAGGGCGCATCCTCCCCGGCGCCATCAACCACGAGCTACCGCTCTGGCTCGGGTAAGAGGAAGTCCGAGAACCCGGCGAAGCTTCTGGAGAGGCCCCGGTCGATCTCGAAGATTACGGCAGAGGGGGAGCGAGGCTCGGACCCTCCCCCCAAGGTGAAGGCCCCAGGCGTACAGAAGGTGACGATGGCCTTGATTCACCCTGCTAAGACCTCGATTGAGGATGTCGCCGCGGCCCTGGCTCAGCCTGTGGAGGCTACACCAGTGGAGGCGACCTCAGGACCCAGAGTCTCCCTGCCACCACGGAGGGAGTAGACTTTCAGGCCCATTGAGAAGGACCCCACGAAGTCCTCGTTGGAAAAGGTGGGGGAGGGGCTGGTGGCCATCATGGATACGGACACGACCTCTGAAGAAGAGCTCATCGAAGTCGTGGAAGAGGCCCAGCCCATCGGGAGGGGCGACGACGAGAGCGACGGTGTCGCCGACAAGGCTCCTCAAGAGCCCTCGCGCCCGTCGTTTCCAGCGCCGCGGGACACTTCGGCGGCCATTTTGTCAGTGATTCAGTCCTTCTGCTCGGAGATAAGGACAAGGTTGCCCCTCCCCCCGACGTAGGTACCTGAGCCAGACCCGACGGGGGAACCGAAGCCAGGACCTTCGGAAAGTCCACCGCATAAGAGGAGGACCACGCATCCTATGCCACCTCTGCGGCCTACTCTGCCTTTCCCCCTGGTCTACTACCCACTGGATGATACAGGCACGGACACGGCTACGACAGGTACAGATGACGACGGAGGCGACGACGGGATGTGTCCCCCATCGCCCCCTGATCTGGCATCCCCGCCCGATGAGATTGGATCCTTTCATGCCATGATTTCTAGGGCATCCGAGCTCTTCCAGCTCTGCCCAGAAGAGAAGAAGGAAGGGTTCCTCTACCAACGGCGCGAGGCTAAGAGGAAGGCGGTCCTCGCCGTACCGCTTCTTGATGACATCTGGGATGAGGGGCTCTCCCTCCTCAAGAACCCTGCCACGGCGCCGGCAAAGAGGGACCGGTACGAGAAGAAGTACCGGGTCCCCGACGCTGCCCCCTTCTGCCTTCGGGCGCAACCTACCCCGGATTCGGTCGTCTCGGCGGCGGCAAAGAAGAAAGCTGGGGGGGCATCGGCCTTGACATCAACTTCCCCGCCGGACGGCGAGGGCAGGAAGCTGGACACGATGGGACGACGGATCATCTCATCCGCAGCGACGACTATCAAGGCGGCCAACGCCCTGGCAATCGTAGCCTGCTACGACAGGGAGTTGTGGTTCAAAGTCGCCCCTCTGTTGGACTTCCTTCCGGACGCCAAAAGGGCTGAGGCCCTTGAAATCCTACAGGAGGGTGAGGTTGTTTCGGACCACGCCATCACGGTGGCAACGGACATCGCCGACACCGGTTTCTGTCAGTTGGGCAACAGCGTTTGCTTGAGACGACGAGGATGGCTCAAGGCCACGGATTTCCATCAGGACGTACAAACTAAGGTTTTGGACATGCCCTTCGACGGGAACAACCTGTTTGGGAAGGCGGTTGATGAGTCCCTTCAGGCCATCAAGACGGACACAGACTGCCCGGGCACTGGGAGTGCTCCAACAACGACGGCCGTCCTTTTCGGAGCACCGGAGGCAGACAAGGTGCCTCCAAGGGATACGGCAGTGGCTCCTGCAAGTACTGCCAAGCGGCAAGATCTTCATCCCAGGAAGCCTACAGGGGACGCAGCAAGTCAGGTGGTGCCCGTCGTCGTCGACCGGCAGGTCAAGGAGGCAAGGCGGCCTCCAAACAAGATTGAACCGACCGTGGGGTCGGGCCCCCGCCGAAGCACCCCGGTGGGAGGCCGGCTGGCGAAGTTCGTCAGCGTGTGGGAGTCCATCTCCACCGAACTTTGGGTGCTGGACGCCCTGCCCCAAGAACACGCCCTTGAGTTTCAGACGAAGTGCCCTAGCGTTCCACCCGTGGCCAGGAAGGAAAATCACGTCCCTCAACTACTGTTGGAAGTAAGGGCGATGCTCAAGAAGGGTGCCATCGAGCTCGTCCCAAAGAGGCTTCGGGGCTCCGGAGTTTACTCAAGGTACTTCCTCGTAAAAAAGAAGACAGGAGGATGGCGCCACATCCTGGACCTGCGACGACTGAACAAGTACATCAAGGCACAGAAGTTCCGTATGGTCACCCTCCAGCATGTGCTGGGACAGCTGGAGGAGGGCGATTTCCTGTCGTCGTTGGACTTGGAGGATGCGTACTTCCACATCCCCATTCTAAAAAGACACTGAAAGTTCCTCAGGTTCGTGGTCCAAGGGCGGCACTACCAGTTCAAGGCCCTCCCGTTCGGATTGAAGTCGGCACCCAGGGTGTTCACCAAGTGCCTCGCACCGGTGGCGGTGCGACTGCACCTACAGGGGATCCACGTCTACACCTACCTGGACGTCTGGCTCATCCGGGCAAGGACAAGGGAGCTCCCCGTGGAGCACACTGCGAAGACCGTTCAGCTGCTCACGGACCTGGGATTCTCCATCAACTTTCCAAAATCCCACCTGGTTCCATCGCAAGTCGCCCTGTTTATGGGAGCCAAGCTCGACACAGTGGCGCGGCTGGCCTCGCCGTCGGAGGAAAGTACCAGGACCATTCTGGGCAAGGTGCAGCCTCTGCTGGCCACAGACATGGCCAGGGTAAGATCTATCAAATCCCTCCTCGTGATGATGTCCTCCTGCATTTATCTGGTGCGCCTTTGCAGGCTTTGGATGCGCCCCTTACAAGAGATCCTCGACGCCCGCTGGGTCCAGTCGACGGGCAGCTTCGAGGACAGGATCCCTTTCAACTAGACGTCCCGTCAGGCGATCCGGTGGTGGGGTACCTGCTCCCATCTGTCGGCGGGCCCTGACTTTCAGACCCCAGCTCACCAGGTGACGGTGACGACGGACGCCTCCCTGGAAGGTTGGGGAGCGCACTCCGGAGATCTTCACGCGAGAGGCCTTTGGCTCCCGGAGGAGAAGTCACTCCATATCAACATCTTGGAGCTCCGCGCAGTGTTCTGGGCCCTCAGGTCCTTCCTTCCGTCCCTCAAGGGCAAGGTGGTGAGGATCTTCACTGACAACACCACCACAATGTTCTACATCCGGAAGCAGGGCGGAACCAGGTCCCCGGCCCTATCCAAGGAAGCCCAGGATCTGTGGCATTGGGCCGTCGCCCAAGGGATGTTTCTGGTGTCTCTTCATCTGGCAGGAATAAAAAACACGATCGCTGACTCACTCAGCAGAGAGCTGCGCTCGTGCCACGAGTGGGAAATACGCCAGGATCAAGTGGAACGACTCTTCCGACGATGGGGCGAACCCCAAATCGATCCCTTCGCGACGGCGACGAATTCCAAGTGCCGGAGGTTCGCGGCAGGTTTCCCCAGCCGAGGAGCATGGGCGATGCTTTCTCGTTCCCCTCGGACGGCCTATTTCTCTATGCGTTCCCTCCGCTGCCGTTGCTGCTCCGGCTCATCAACCAGCTCAAGAGGTCCCGGTGCAGGATGATCCTCATCGCACCGGCTTGGCCGAGACCGATCTGGTTCCCGGACCTTCTGGACTTGTCAACGTCCACACCAGTCAAGCTGCCGACGGACGCAGACCTACTCTCCAGAGAAGGAGGCGCCATTCTTCACCACAACCCGGAGTCGCTGAACTTGCAGGCCTGGCTCCTGCAGCACTAGAGTTTGGAGGGTACGACATCCCGGCCGACTGCAGAGAGGTTCTTGCAAAGGCCAGGGCGTCCTCACCTCTCAAGTGCTACGGACATAAATGGAAGAGGTTCTCTGTCTGGTGCCGTGCACAGAAGATTAACCCTCTGCGGATTACGGCCCCTCAAGTACTGCCGTACCTACTGTCGCTGGCCAAAGCTGGACTGGCTCACGCCTTCATCAAAATACATCTGGCTGCAATCTCCCAATATACCAGGACTACGGGACGGGTGTCCTTGTGATCTCATCGCCTGGTGAAAGAATTCATGAAGGGAATATTCCGATCATTCCCGCCGGTGAAGGCTCCTGCCCCGGCGTGGGAGCTTAATGTGGTGCTGACCAGGCTCATGGGGGCCCCATTCGAGCCTATGCATTCGGCACCTTTGAAGTTCCTGTTATGGAAGACAGCTTTCCTCGTGGCCATCGCCTCCGCACGACGAGTGGGAGAGATCCAGGCCCTATCTTGCAAGCCTCCATACTTGACTTTTCATGACACGAGGGTGGTGCTGAGGACACACCCCTCCTTTATGCCCAAGGTGCCGTTGGAGTTCCACCTCAGGGAGCCCTTGGTGTTGCCAGTTTTCTTCCCGTCGCCTTTGTCGCCGGCCGAGAGGACTTTGTTCTCGCTGGATGTAGCTAGAGCGCTGAAGTTCTACGTGGACCGCACAAAGAGTTTTCGGAAGACGTCATAGCTGTTTGTGAACTTTGGGACTGTGAATCAAGGGAAGGCTCTCTCGAAGACTTCCATTTCCAGGTGGCTCTCCGGCTGCATCATGCACTGTCACCGGTTGGCAAACCGACCGCTTCCCGGCCGTCCGAGAGCCCATTCGACCAGAGCGATAGCTGCTACCACGGCGTTCCTGTCTGGTGTGCCCCTGCTGGACATCTGCAGGGCTGCTACGTGGAGGTCAACGCACACCTTCACAAGATTCTACTGCGTCGATCTGGACTCCAGGGAGGAGTCCAGGGTCGGCCAAGCAGTGCTGTGCAACCTGTTCGCCTAAGGTGAGCCTGGTGAGGAGGTAAGAGATGCTTAATGTTGAGTTGTTGTATTGCTTAATGTTGAGCCTGTTGCCACCTCCCGTGGTTGTGCATGTGTGTACTGCTATGTATTCTCTTATTCATGAGCATGTGAATCCATGCCAGACCCCATGCTGGAGAAGGTACAAGTTACTTACCTGTAACTGTTGGTCTCCAGCATGGGTCTGGCATGGATTCACATGCGTACCCTCCCGCCTACCCCTCTGCGGCTCTTCACTTGGTCATACTGCCACTTTACGTGCTACCAAATCTGAGGATGGCTGCCAGAGGCGGGGATTAGGGAGAGGGCAGTCATTCGCTGGGGGCACTATGACCCAGAGACCAGTGATTGGTTACTACTAAGAAAGACAGATCAGAAACTAAACTGATTTTTTTTCCTATACCGAGGATTCCCGGCCTGACGACGGGGAATATTCATGAGCATGTGAATCCATGCCAGACCCATGCTGGAGAACTACAGTTACAGGTAAGTAACTTGTTCCCTTTGCCCCAGAAAAAGCTTGTTATTTGTGGCATATGTGGCTCTGAGAGGACAGGAAGGAGACCAAAATACAAGATGGCCAAAGGACAAGTCAAAATCTTGTGGCACGGCCATATTAGAGTGTATGGTACTCTCAAAGGCATTATTTAGTAAAAATGCAAAAATGCATGTAAAAAAACATGTTTAAAAAATATCTGCTGCCACCAGAACATCCTAGAGACGACTTGAAGGTAACAGAAATGTTTCTTAAAACAAAATAAAAGGGAATACAAAGTACTCCTGTCACATTTCACTGTAAAATGTGTGCTGCTTGAAAGAAACTAGGGATTTTGTAATGGGGACAGAGCCCCCCCCTACATTGGTAGCCATAGGTACTGATCAGTGCCCCCAAAATAGACAAGCCAAGTTAGATAAGTAAAGCCAAATGCATTTACTTTCCTTCAAAAATCAGGACAGGTTCGTAACAGCAGCAAAAGGTTAGGGGCTGTGGGGTTCTATACAGAGGGAAACCAGCAAAAAGAATATCTTTCCTCATAATGACCCAAGGCTCACACCCTTAATAGCTTGCATCCTTCATTACGGACTGAAAATACTGAGAAGAGCAAGGGAAAAAAGATTAGCTTATCACCAAAATGCCAAGAATTCAAACTATCATGACTTCGCTCTTCAGTTCAAGCAGCATGAAAGTCATACCACTGTGATAAATCCAGGAAATTCATCCCTGCTCTCCAACGGGGAACCACCTCCTCTGAGGCTAGGGAAGTAAGACCCTCCGTAGTGGTTTGGGCAAGGGGGACCTCACTGTGGAAAAAAATTATGTATTTTCTGATCAAGCAATGGAATATTTAGACGATAGGCAAATAGGCTGACTCTAAACACAGTGAAAAGAGAATTGGCCTCATTCCGACAATGGCGGTAGCCGTGCCGGTAATTAAGGGCACGGCTGCCACCTGAGTTGTTTTTTTACCAGCGCCCGGGAATGGGCAATTAACGGGTCATTACAGCTTTGCCAGACCGGTAATTGCCCATTCCCGGGCACCGGTAAAAAATGCTCCCTATTCCCATTCGAGCCCCATAGGGCTCATTGGGAATGGGGAGGCCAGTAGCACCGGCAGCGTTAATGGTGCCGGTGCTACCGTGTAGGTCTGCTTGCGTTGCCGTTCCGCCCGGCAGGTTACACCTGCCGGGCTAACTGGCACCCGCGTGAAGACCTCTTAGTTTGCTGGTCCCGTAACAACGGTACCGGCAAGCTTACCGGTACCGTTGTTACCAGACCGGCAACCTTGTAATGAGGCCCAATGTGTTTATGCATCCACGCAGGTTCAGTCATTGTCAGTTTTATTCCATGTATTGGAGGACTTGATGGCTCCACATTGATAAGTGATGATCATTTACCTGCCTTTATTGCAGTACTTAGTGGATGCCTGATTGGTACTTTGATAGTTCTTGCATCCTTTTGCCTATGGACAGCATGGGCTGAAGCAGACTAGCCCAAGCTCAATAAGACCTTTGATATTAAGACCATGGTAGGTTAGGTGGAGGAAAAACAACCCCCTTGGTTTGGGCTGGAAGGTTCTTGGTCACAAATAAAGGATACATTGTGATGCTTGTTTTCTCGCTGCAGATTTTGACGTAGGTTCCTTTCTGAGCCGAATGGAAGATCTCTCCTATTACTGAAGACCTGATAGGCTATGTGAGGGGTCAGAAATGAGAGACGGACACAAAGATGTAATATTATTAAAGTAAAAAGGTTTGCATGAAGGCCTTTCGGTCCCTGTCATAAAGAGTTTCCCAGCATATGAAATCAAAACTAAAGATCAGTCTGTGTCTCGTTGTCAAGATTATGCAAACTGTCCTTGTGTTCAAAACGTAGCTGACCCTGGCATTAAAAATGAACAACAAAAGGTGAAAGGTAAATGTCTGCTTTAAACTCTGCAAACTATGTACACAACCTAAGTATGAAAATCCAACAAAACAATCCTTGTATCCAGGGGATGATTCCCCTGCGCTGAACTGTTTCAGATAGAATGTTGAGAAAGTTTTGTGCAAACGGTGGTTCTTTAAGAGTAGTAGAAAAAGTCTCTTTCACATAACAGTTTCTTGAAGATGATGAAAGTGTCTTTTCCAAGCAATGGTGGTTTTAAGGATGGCAAAAGTGTCTATTTTCCACTGCAACTTATTAAAGATGTTCTCCTGGTATACTCTCCCGCCAGGAACCTTTGACAATGTCTTTCCTTTCACATACTTGAGATAGATTACCTGGTGTACTCCCCTGCCAGGGATCCCCCTCTGGGCTTGGTAGATCCCCTGGTATATCCTCTCCTGCCAGGTATCTTCCCCGCAAATGCTCACTGCCTGATGCACGTCTTTCACCAGGTCTTCACTGCCTGATGTACCTCTTTCACCAGGTCTTCTTGCAATACGTTTTCTTTTATCTTTCACTTCTCTTTAAGTATAATACTCCTTCACTGTTTATATTCTATTGACTCCAGGTATTACCTGTTCCAACTTTTCCCCTATTGGCACCTTATTTTTGGAGACTTCCTTAAGTAGTAGTATTCATTGGCTTCTGGCAATACTTGTTCCAATCTTCCCGATATTGACTTCCCATATATGAAGTTTTGTACAGATAATGCCTTTCAATCGCTTAATTAAAGTCCAATTGCTTATGACAGCGTTTACTCCAGCTTTCCCCCATATCAACATTTCATATATGGAGACTTGCGTAAATTCAATCATTAGATATGACTTGATTGATATTCAATATAGGTTTTAACTTGATTGTGCGCCTGTCCATATGCCCCAAGGCTCCCAATACTCCTGGTCAGACTCACCAGTGTTTGCTGGGATCTCCGATCCATGGCTTCTAGCTGCAGTGAAATCCGTGCTGCAGGAAAGCGTTCCCCCGCTCTGCAGACCCTCTCACGGTTCTCCCGCCAGCTTCTCCTTCACTCACTGGTGAAATTGCTGCTCTAACAGTGTGACCACACCCGACAACCTTTCCATTACTGCCGGCTCCTTAGCGGTCCCTCTTCAGCACTCGCTATGCTGTTGCCGCTCTCTCTCCTCTCTGGTATGAAGCGCATGCCTCGTTCAGCATAGCCCGCTCACATGTCTCTTCCTTCGGTTCTGCTTTCCGCTGTGCCCGCTTTGCATCTCTTTCCTCCTTACTTCCAATTTGAAAAAGGCACACCATTTTTAAATGTCCTGCAGAGCTGACTGACATCACAACAACTAGTCTGCACATTTAGTTTGGTGTGCTTTTTGCTCCACACTAACTCCCTTGTCCTCTTTCTCGTCCCAGTACTGTAGGTTTTATGGGAGTTGGAGTCCATGGGAGTTTTAGACTTTGTAAAGCTGTATTGCTTTGGATCTTTGTTCAAATTAAGACTGTCAGAAAAAGGAGATGGTAATAGAGCATTATATGTAATGGTATTTTCCTCAGATCTACAATATACCATCAGTATAATTCCGGGTGGGGGGAGAATACTGTCTCTTTCAATGGAGTCATCACTTCCTCCCGATAGTCGTCCCCTCCCACAAGATCCTTCCTCATAATACCACCCCCCAAGGTCAGGATCGGGTAGCGGCTTTCTTTCCCATGCCATGTGGGAGGAGATCATCACTGGGGAATTTGTGATGACTCTGTAGCTACATTTGGGAAAAAGCAGCTCAACTCCCTTTTCTTTCAATCAATCATATCTCCATCCCCTTATTTACAGGAGCATGCAGCATTTTGCACATGAAGCTGTTCTTGCAGCGTCTCCTGACTCTCCAACCCTGATCAGCTTCTGAGGTATTTAATTGAATATTTTACACAAGCCGGCATCCATTTTCTAATAATGGCCGTCCTTGCCATGTTATATATTCCTTTTTAGAATGGTTCTATGCATCTTTTCTACCTTGCGTTACTGCATATTTACACTTATTGGTCAGTTAGTTACTTTATCATCTTTTACATCCAACTTTATCGTTTCGTACATGTTTCTCTTATTGCTTCAGTTACATCATCACCCTTCAGTATTTTCATATCATTTCAGCATGGCTTCGTATATCTTCTTTATGTCAGATTTCATCAGTGCTCCATGATGTCCAATTGTGTATGCTGACATCTTTCCATGCGGCATCCTTCCACACTTTCAATGCGAGGGTACATTAAATACGGTTGTCTGATTGCATATTGTCTCTCATACACTCAATGAGGTATGGGCATAATGCATCGAGTCCCGCATATAGCCCTTCATCTGCTGTTCCAGTATGGCGGTGAGGGGGTGGCAGCTAGGGAAAATGCGTCCACCTGCTCCACCAACAAAGAGCCATGATCTTGGTAGATGGTAAAATCCCAAAAATGTACATCATGGTAGGAGAGGATATTGCCAAAAGTTGGGAATATGCAGCCCTTGAATATTCAAGGAACCTCTCATTTACCCCATTACAGACAGTTCCCAGGACTCGGTGAAGATCTGCCACAGATGTGGCTTGCAGGTCAGCAGAGGCGGGCATGGACAATTGGCCGGTGGCCACTTTGACAAGTCTGCCTTGACCCCAAGATGGCAGCCATCCCTCCAGCAGCCTGAGGCCATGGGCCTACAGCCAGTAAGCAAATGGGGCTAAGCAGAAGAATTATCCTAAGCTGCACAAAGATAAATTAACACTCTACAAGAGCCACTTGAGGTAGCGGCAGGATTAGAAGACAGATGAATACTGCAAGCCCTTTGAAGCAGCCATCAATCACAGTAGTTATTGTATCTCTTGGGGCATTATTTCATTGAGCTGTTTGAAATGCAGACTAAATTCTCTGCTCTAAGCACGCTGTTCTGAGAAGCCCGAGTACTGTGTGCCCCACGCTACCACTTCCCCATCATGTCCTCTGCAGCTCCTGCACTGGAATTCGCACCAGTGATCCTTCAACGTGGTTGCAAAAGGTGAGATAAACTCAAAAACATTTAAATAAAATATACATTTCGAAGGGATTGTGTCCTCCGACGTATTCCTTATCTTAGATAGAAATCCTTCAGCTTTGCTGGCCTCGGAAAATTTTTTCGCCAGAGGGCGCTGCGCGTCGATGATCGCCAAGTCGATGACCCTCGACGGCCTCCGTGCCGACGTCGACGTCATCCTGCCTATAAAGGCCGCGCGCAGCGTCCGTTGCTCAGTTCCGTTTTTCCGCGCTTCGTTGTGCCTCGGAACACCGTTGCTCAGTTCTCGTCAAAGATAACGTATATAATAACTACTATTTACCTCGATATCGATGGCATCCTCCTCCGACCCGACGACCCCTCGGTCCGGTTTCAAAAAGTGCCGAGACTGCGGGAAGAAAATGTCGTTGACGGACCCTCACAGGGTCTGTTGTGGTGTCTGGGAATCACGCACCAGAGTTCGGAGTGTGAGGAATGCCTTTCCATGACGGCGAAAGCCTTGAAGGAGCGTAGGGGGAAGCTCGAGAGAGGTAGGTCAACTTTAACTTCCTCGAAAGCTTCTTCGGTAGAGTCGAGACGTTCGTCTCCTCACCATAAAAAACACTCTCGATCTAGATCACGAAGTGGCTCCCACCACTCGTCGACATCGAGACACTCGAAGAAGAGACGTAGGAGATCCCCTTCGTCATCTTCGTCGAGTTCTCCTGAGAGAGTTCATTGCCCCACAAAACGCAGCTCGCAAGCTGAGTGGGAGGAATTCAGGAAAAAGATGCTAAGCGTCTTCGAGAAAGCGGCCTCGTCCCCCTCGAAGACAGCTGAGGGTGATACCCCGGGTAAAAAACCCAAAAAATCTAAACGCCGCGAGTCGCAGTACCCGGCGGAAAAGTCAACCCGAAAGCGCCTCGAGCCATCGGGAGATAAAGCATCATCGACGCCATCGTCGAAAACTCCTTCGAAACAGAGGTCGGCGCCATCGACGCCGTTGTCGAAGGATTCATCGGCGCATCAGTCGATCGAGTCGACGCCGACGTCGACGCCGATATCGACGCCGGTGAAGGAAAGAACCACGGCTACTCCACAGCCAACGGTTAGACAAAAGACCTCCGACTCGACGCCGAGAACGTCGACGTCGTTCTCGAGCAAGACTCCGATCCTTTCGAGTTCTTCGAGGCCTAGTACACATTTCTCGACGCTTTTCACGGCGCCTTCGAGTACTTTCACGTCGGTGTCGACGACATCGACGTTTTCAAGGCCTGTGATGATGGCTCCTTCTGCATTGGAAATGGGGTTTATACCATTCCAAAAAGATATTGATTTACAGAGGACCACATCACCAGAGCCAGAGACTTTCGCCTCTGAGGAAGGAAGATTAAAAAATCTTCAGGATGCACTTCAGGAAGCTAGTGGCTTGGACACTTCTCCTGAAGCAGAATTTATCAAACCAGACCCAGGAGAACATGCGGAGACTCCATATAGAGCTCTGATGTCTAGAATCATAGAATTTATGGGTTGGTCTGCACCTTCTCCTGCCTTTCAGCAGGATGACCTCACTGACATACTGGACAAGGGCCCACAGGAGGATCCTGTGGTTCCATTTCACTCTGCTCTACAGAGAAGGATTTTGACAAACTGGGAAACGCCAGAAATTATCCCGGCAGTAAATAAAAAACTGTCAACAAAATACAGGGTGGCTAGTTCTGACCCTGAATATTTGTCAAAACACCCTACTCCTGAGAGCTTGGTTGTACAGGCTGCAACCTCATCAGGCAGCACATCTGCATACCCCACTGCTCCGCAGGATAGGGATGACAAAAAATATGATGCCATGGCTAAGAAGGTTTTTTCTGCCTGTAGCATGGCGTTAAAGTCTATTAACGCGACCTGTACGCTCGCTAGGTTCAGCCACACCCTTTGGGAGTGCGCTTCATCAGCGGCTGACTGCCTCCAAGAAGGAGAGGAAAGGGACGCATTTTTAAACATCATCAGGGATGGTAAAGATGCGATGTGCGAGACCCTACAAACTGGCCTAGATTCTGCTGACAGTATCAGCAGGGCCATGGCGGCAAGTACCACAATCCGCAGGCATGCGTGGTTGAGGAAGTCTGGTTTTGCCTCTGACGTGCAGACCAGGCTTTTGAATATGCCCTTTGACGGTTCTACCCTCTTTGGAAAGAAGGCGGATGACAGTTTGGAGAAACTGCAAACGTCCAAGGCAGCAGCCAAGTCATTGGGAGCTGCTATCCGTCAGAATACCTTTCGTCCTTCGGGATCATCGTGGAGAGGACGGTCCTTTCGTTACTATTCCTCATATGGAAGGGGCAGGGGACGACCGGCTCAAAGAGGCCAAGGAAGATTTACCCGTGGTGGACGGGGTAGGGGAAAGAAAGCCGCACCCGCAGGAGCAGGAGCCACTTTACCTTCGGCAACTGCATCAGCCGCTTCAAAACCACTCTGAGGTCTCCCCTCACAGAACACCAGTAGGGGGCAGGTTAACTCACCATCTGACGGAATGGCAGGCTATTACGTCAGATGCTTGGGCTCTGGAGACAGTAGCCCAAGGTTATTGCCTGCCCTTCCTACATATCCCTCAGAGTCATCCACCGGGGAACAACCCTTTGAAGCTTCCAGATCCGCTCCTCTTGCAGGAGGTTTTAGACCTGCTAGAGAAAGGTGCCATAGAACTGGTACCTGTAGCGGAAAGGAACAAGGGTTGGTACTCCCCCTACTTCATAATACCGAAGAAGGACGGAGGACTGAGACCCATCTTAGACTTACGGGAATTGAACAAATTCCTCCGAAAGGACAAGTTCAAGATGGTGACTCTCTCTCAGATCCTTCAGGCCCTCCAGCTTCAGGACTGGTTGGTATCTCTAGACCTCCAGGACGCTTATTTCCATGTGCCGATCCATCCCAGGCACAGGAGATACCTGAGGTTCGCAATTGGCAGCTCTCATTATCAATTTCGAGTTCTGCCATTTGGGCTAACCTCCGCCCCGAGGGTCTTTACCAAGCTAATGTCGGTTGTGGCTGCAAGTCTAAGGAGGGAAGGGATTCATGTCTACCCTTACCTAGACGATTGGTTGATCAGAACTGTATCTTCGGAACAGGCTCAGAGACAACTAGATTATGTTTGCCACTTCCTTCACAAGCTGGGCTTCTCCCTCAATTTAAAGAAGTCACAGATGATACCATCACAGAGACTCCAATTCATTGGAGCAGTCCTGGACACTTCCCTGGGAAAAGCCTTGCCACCAGAGGTGAGGGCTCGAGATATTCTGCAGATGGTCATCAGATTTCAGAATGCCCAATATCTCCCAGCCTACGACTTTCTGAGGTTGCTAGGCCTCATGGCATCCTGCATATTCCTCGTGCCGGAGGCTCGCCTGAGAATGAGATCCCTCCAGTGGGCACTGAGAACTCAGTGGTCACAGTTCTCAGGAAGGATGACAGATCTCCTTCGGATCCCGGTCAAAGTAGCCCGAGACCTTCAGTGGTGGGCCTGTCGGGAGAACATCCTGAAAGGAGAAATGTTTTGGCAACCATGGCCGGAGATAACAGTAGTCACGGATGCCTCACTCACGGGGTGGGGAGCTCACGCCAACGACTTGACCATCAGCGGTCGTTGGTCTCCATCGGAGTCCAGACTACATATCAACCTGTTGGAGCTGAGAGCCATCAGACTAGCGCTGAAGGCTTTTCTGCCGTCTGTACGGGGAAGAAACGTCCTAATAATGACGGACAATACAGTGGCCATGCACTACCTCAACAAAAGAGGAGGCGTAGGCTCACTACCACTGTGCAGAGAGGCGATGCAGCTCTGGTTTTGGGCAATTCAGGAAGGAATCTCTCTATCGGCAATTCACCTAGCCGGAGAGAAGAACTTGACAGCGGACGCTCTGAGCAGGCAGAGCACAGTCTCTCACGAGTGGGAGATAGCTCAGGAAGTCCTTCAAGAGATCTTCGCCCTTTGGGGAACCCCTCAAGTGGATCTGTTCGCCACCAGTATCAACAGGAAGTGCGACAGATTTTGCTCAAGGGAATTTCCCCCGAGAGGAGCTCTAGGAGATGCGTTCGTAGTGGACTGGGAGTTCCCACTTCTGTACGCGTTCCCTCCGGTCCCTGTCATTCCTCAAATGATCAGGAGGTTGAGAAGGTTTCGGAAGACCATGATCCTAATTGCCCCGGATTGGGCCAGGAGAACGTGGTACCCGGACCTTCTAGACATGTCCATCTGCCCTCCAATTCGACTGCCATACAGAGAGGATCTTCTCTCGCAGAAGGAAGGTCAGGTTCTCCATCCAGCCATCAAGACCCTCAACCTTCACGCTTGGTGTCTGAAAGGTTGAGGTACAAGGATTGGGACCTTCCGGATGATGTTATGGAGGTGTTGCTTTCGGCCAGAAGGCCGGCAACTAAAACTCTATACCGCTGCCGTTGGAACAAATTTTGCAGCTGGTGCAGAGAAAAGAATATTGAACCCTTTTCTTGTGGTACACCTATGGTGTTGTCATTCTTACTTTACCTGGCTAATTCAGGCCTACAGGTTGGCACAATTAAGGGCTATCTCGCAGCGCTATCAATCTTTAAGCGCACTGCAGAGGAGCCTTCATACTTCAAAATTCCATTGGTAATACAATACCTAAAAGGATTAACTAATGTTTATCCCCCGAAACCTTTTCAAGTTCCCTTATGGGATTTAAACCTAATTTTAAACTTCCTAAAGGGTGCCCCTTTTGAACCACTACACTCTTGTTCATTGAAGCTTCTCACCCTCAAAACTGTTTTGCTAATAGCATTGACATCTGCTAGAAGGGTTAGCGAGTTGCAAGCCTTATCGTGTAAACCTCCACATACAATCTTTTACAAGGACAAAGTTGTTCTTCAGGTGAAGCCTAACTTCCTCCCGAAGGTAGTCTCGGAGTTTCACATCACTCAGAAGATTATATTACCTTCTTTCTACCCTCCTCCTCATCCGGGGAAGGAGGAAGAGAGACTGCACAGGCTGGACCCTAAGCGAGCCTTGAGCTTCTATATCAGCAGATTGGCTAAGATCAGACAAGCAGACCAACTCTTTGTAGGTTATGCAGGACATAAGTTGGGCCTTCCAATAACAAAACAAACCATCTCCAGATGGATTATTTTAGCCATTCTGGAGTGCTACAAATTGGCAGGAAAGGAGCCTCCTCAAAATCTAAGGGCTCATTCTACCAGGGGTATCGCAACATCCTCAGCCCTTCAAAGAGGGGTGCCAATTCGAGATATATGTGCGGCTGCCACATGGTCGTCCGCACATACATTTACCAAATTCTATAGCCTGGATTCCTCCTCTAGTCAAGAAACTAGATTCGGCAAGGCTGTGTTACACTCTGTCCATTCTGGAAGGGTAACATAACTTTTATTACTCCCGCCTCCAGTCACAATACCACTGCTATGGGAGTCTATCTAAGATAAGGAATACGTCGGAGGACACAATCCCTTCGAAGAACTAGTTACTCTTACCTTGTAACGTTCTTTCGATGGGATGTTCCTCCGACGTATTCCTTATCGACCCTCCCATCCATCCCCGCAGTATGACTTCCTGTGGGTTTGCAGCCTATGCTCCTTCAAGGTGATTAGTCTAATCCAAAAACATTACTGGGGACTACAAAACGGAACTGAGCAACGGACGCTGCGCGCGGCCTTTATAGGCAGGATGACGTCGACGTCGGCACGGAGGCCGTCGA
Organism: Ambystoma mexicanum; assembly: GCF_040938575.1. Classification (NCBI taxonomy): domain Eukaryota; kingdom Metazoa; phylum Chordata; class Amphibia; order Caudata; family Ambystomatidae; genus Ambystoma; species Ambystoma mexicanum. The sequence goes on from NC_090935.1 coordinate 573,246,244, forward strand.
GGGTCATCGACTTGGCGATCATCGACGCGCAGCGCCCTCTGGCGAAAAAATTTTCCGAGGCCAGCAAAGCTGAAGGATTTCTATCTAAGATAAGGAATACGTCGGAGGAACATCCCATCGAAAGAACGTTACAAGGTAAGAGTAACTAGTTCTTCTTGCTGCAGCCCTTCTATGAGCAATTGAAATTAAAACTGTCTGCTCAAAGCAAGGTGTCACGGGAAGAAGGATACGATTTCTCCTTTTTTATGTGATCTAGTCTTTAGCACCTGTGTCTGCTCATCCCAGGTGCTATTTTCCGTGGGGTTGGGCTGACCATGCTTAGCACATTCCCTGGGCTAACTTGTTAGTCAGGCCGTTACTAGAAGGGTCGGCCAGTCATCGTGGGTTATAACGCCTCAGTATAAAAAGAGATCCAAGTAGCCAAATGCTAAGAGAGCTTGGATGGCAGTTGTAAGCAAAGAGTTGCAGAGAGAGCTAAGTGGTGATACAGGAGGGAAAGGAGGGAGGTGAAACAGAAAAGGTTTGGTGTTGGAGGGAACGTGCAAGGGAAAGGAGCAATGGCTGAACTTAAACCACTGGGTGGCGTTGGAGGAGAGTGAAAGTGAGCATGCGAGTGGGAAGAGAGTACTTAGAGAGTGAAGAGGTGGCAAAAGAGGCTGAGGCTAAGAGTTGTTAACTAGTTTCGTTTTCAGATCCTGGCTGAGGCCAGAGACCAGAAATAAGAGAAAGAGACAAGTAATCCTTGCTGGGGTTGAGATACCCAGATGCAGGGAGGAAACAAACAGTAACTCCTTAAATGTGCATATACCATCCTTGAATGGAGGCCATGACAAGAGTGACTACAGCCTGGCAATCGAACCAGTGCAGACTGGGATGAATTACTTTCAATTGGCTGAAACACAAAGGTCTTGGAGTTGTGGCACCCTATGCTGTCCCCCGTACTTCAAGCCTAGGCGGGACTATTAGCATCAAACCTATGAGAGAAAAGCTTGGGTACCTTTGCAACTTCAAGGATTTGTAAGTAACTTCTGTTGCACCCCAGTCGTGATAAGTCCCTGACTCCGAACTGTTACAAACTATGGAATATTAGATTCAGAACCATGGTCCCACATTAGAGTAGGGTTTCCTTTGTACATTTCTCTTTTAGTTGTGTTAATCGTGACCCTATTGTATTATAGCTATTTGTTTTTTATTTAAAATGATTCCGTTTAAATTTTAAACTTTTCATTTATATCAATTAACTTATTAGCATACATTAAGAATTCAGTTGGGTTGTTGTGACACATTAGGGAGACAGTCGTGACAAAGGACACGGGAAACAGAAGGGAGGAAAACACATTATTCCATGGTCCATAGGATGATTGAATCTAGATTGTTTATGGTCCTATGATGTTGATTAAAAACTGCACAATGGTATAAATCAGTTTATTATCCTTTTCCAAAATAAAATGTGCCCATCTTAGTTCCGGGTCCATTGTTGTACTGAGATTTGAAAAAGATCTCTGTAGATGTTTCTTTTTTCTATTAAGGCTGGACAATCCATTATAATGTGTTGCAGTGACTCTTGCGCAGACTCTTTGTGGCAAAATCAGCAATGTTCATCTGAAATAGGAATTTGTTTAGTTTTCACAAGTCTTTATCTTGTTGGAAAGGTATTCAGACATACTTTCAAGTATGTATCGCGAATAAGCTTATCCGGGAAAAGATTTAGATAAGTTGGCAGTTCATTTAATGCCCTTATGTCGAGTTCGCAGTGTAAGTTCATCTGATAGATAGATTTTAATCGAATGGTCTCGGCCCAATCATTGCGCAGTAACTTAATTTTGGCATGCTGCGGACGTAGTAACAGCATTTCCATAGGTATGTCTTCACTTGCCAAAACACTTTCCATGTCCTTCTTCCAGACGTTCAAGATGATGTTATTCATGCTTGTTGGATTAGTTTCAGAAATCTGCAATGCCGGAGTATGAGTCCTGGTTATTTTGCTGAAGAGATCGAATTGTTTCCAGCGGGCAATATATATGAGGGATTGAGTCGCAATTTCAAATCTAATTTGAGCCAAGGAATACGTTTGAGGCAGGGCTAGGATCTTCTGCCAAAACATTGCTTCAAAATGTTGCCACATTAATTGAGGACATTTAATCAAGCTTTCGCTCCTGTAGGTGAGGATGGGGACCACTTTTTGACTATAAAAGGCAATGATGGGTTTAAGCGAGAATTTTCCATATTTGATATGAAGACATCAACCTTGTCTAGCTAATGATTGGGTTTTTTCTTTCAGGTAGTTCACCAAGTCTTGTTCCGTTTTTGATTGATTTGTCAGGATTCCGAGATACTTGTAAGAAGACACGACACCTAGATCCTGATAGTCTATGGTCAGCTTCAAGGGTCTTTTTCTTTTTACTGTCAAGTTGGTTAATTTCATAATTTTAGTTTTGTTTGTGTTAATGTGTAATTCATTGACTTTCATATAAATTCCCAACATGTTTAGGCTAATCTGTAAGCCCTTTGGTGTTTTGTCCATCAAAACAATGCGTCTGTGTACATCATTATCGGAACAGGTATTGAATTAATCTTTGGTGGATTTAAAGGGGGTCACTTGCATATGTTCTTCTATATCAGCTGTGAATAGGTTGAAGAGGGTTGCAGCTAATGGACAGCCATGCTTTAGGCCGTTGGATGGCTTTATACATGTTGTTATGGTCCCTTCTTGTGATAATCTGACTGTAATGGAGGTGTTTGAATATAGTAGCTTTATGGGCTCAATAATCTCTGCTGGGCACTTCCAAACAGTTAATTTATTCCAGTGCCTCTGTCAATTGCATCAAATGCCATGTGGAGATCGACAAATGCCACATAGACTTGGGTTTTGTTTGTGAATGCTTCTTGCTTGATAAGATTTAAAATCATTAGATTAACGTTTGTGCCCAGGTGAGCGGAGAAGCCAGTTTGTCTTACTGCAAACCTGTTTTCCGTTTTGGCCCAGCCAGTCAGATTTTTCAGCAGGAAGGTTGCAAATAATTTGCCCAGTGCATCTAATAGGGCAATGGGTCGGTAATTGGACGGGTCGTCTCTATCTCCCTCTTTGAATATGGGGCTTAGTGTTGTCATTTTCCAAGTTTGAGGGATCTGATTAAGTTTATCAATTAGGGAAAATAGGTAGTCGATGATGTCGGTCCATGCTTCTGGGGCTTGTTTGATGGTTGTATTCGACAGGCTGTCCGGGCCAGACGCTCGGGAAGAATTTAGCTTATTGATCATGGCCAGAATGGCATCTCTAGACCATGTAAAGTTCCATTTCTTTAATTGCAGAGTTTCCTTTGCCACGGAATCAGTGGATCGAGGATGGTATAGGGTGGAGAAATGCTGTATCCATTTACGTTCTGACACATTCAATATCAATCGATTCTGGTGTTGCGCATTGTTGTTGAGGAGATTCCACAGCTCTCTTAATTTCTATTTTTGAACGTCTCGAGGATTGCTTTGGCGTCCTGTTGTAAGGTTATCATTTTTGGAGATTTTAGCCAATTGTAATAAGTTTGTTTGGCTGTTTTGATCTTTTTGTTGTTATCCCCGGTTCTCGTTCTCCGTCAGAGGTTGAGGTTTCTCCATAGTTCCTTCTTTTTTTGATAATTTCACTATTATGGAGATGTTTATGGTTCTTTTTCGTAATTCCTTTGTGGAGCGCTTGGTGTTGGAACGGTATTAGTAACCACTCGTTGTTGAGTTTACCCTTCTCATCCATTGGTGCATCTTTAAAGCGTGCTGGTAAAGTATCCATCTGGATTTGAGTTAGTCGTAGTCCTGTTGTTGCACCATTAATTTCCAGAGGGGGGGCTTGGGATTTCTTTCTCATCTGATGTGATCCTGAGCACGAGATAGTGAGTTTATGATGATGATAATAATAATAATTTGGCATTTATATAGCGCTACGAACCCTCAGGTATCTGAGCGCTGCTTATTATTACCCACGGTGTGTGGTGCTCATTTATCGACCTCGGAAGGATGAAAGGCTGAGTTTGGCCCTGCCAGGATTCGAACCTGCTTTAGCAGGCTCTGCACGGATGTCAAAGCGAGCGCTCTATTCGCTGTGCCACTATGGTCGATATTGAGCGTCGGAATGTTTTCCGTATTCGCCATCGGGTCTATTATGCTATGGGAAAAAAAAGATAGAATCTATAATAGCTCTGGAGTTGTCGCGCGAACAGGTGGGAAAAAGTTGGCTGTGGGCATCAGTCGAGGATCTGGTAAGAATCAAATTTCTCATCGAGGTTTCTGTGTTCCATCTACAAGCACAAGCGGAGAGTTGGTCCTGTTCTAAAGGGCACCAATTTCCGTCGAAAAGATGAATGTCGCCACACAAGATTATTTCAACATTACAATGTTTGGCAACAGTTTCATCGATGTATGTGAAGATGCTGTCTATGAAAGTTTTGTCATTAATAGCCAACGGGTTCAAATAGAGATTTAGAATCACAGGAGTTAGGAGTGGGCAGAACTCGGGTGTTGATGTTCAAGCAATGCATCGTCATCATCTTCTGGGATTTGAATAATAGAGCATTGAACCCAAGAGTTCAGATTGATCGTGCTAATTATTATCCATTTTATATCAGTTTTAGTCATAGTTAGCATACCTGAAGATGGATTCCCTTGATTTCTCTGAATAGCTGGGTTAAAGTGGATTATCTATCCATCACAGCATAGAGTTTGCCCCATCCATGTTTCCTGTAGGCATATAATGTGGAATTTTTCAAATTCATGGATGGCTTGCTCGTAGAGATGGGAGTGGCCTCTGGTATTCCAGGAGCAGAGAGAAGTTATTATGCGATGTTACTGATGGTTATGAGTTTGTTGTATTCGCATTTGCTTCTCTCCGTTGAATATCTTGTGTTTCCCTCCATATAAAATGTTTTGTGTAGTTGGTTCTCGAAATGTTCATTGAGCTCTCCCACTGCTTGGTGTGATGTGATGGTATATGATTGTATTTATCTTGTGGTGCAATTCTTCTTTGGTGTGGGTCGCCTCTATAATCAACGTCATTATCTCGGGATTCTTGTTTCAGGTATTTCCTGGTATCTGTACCGTAAGGCAGATTATTTGGACCTTCATCATATCGAACTCTTAAACAATGCAGGGTTTGTTTCATTGTTAAGATTTGATTCATTACTTGTTTAGTATAGAGTTCAATCTGTTCTGTGTCCAAGGCATTCTCATCAAGAAAGATGACAACCCTGATGTCTTCTGAATGAATTCATTTCAGGTGCGGTATTGCATGCGATAAGCATATAACATTCGTCCTATTTAGAATTAAAGAACTATTTCTTTGTTCGTATCGTGATAAATGAATGATATAGTTATCCTTAGGCTGGCGTGGGTCTATAAATGTCAGCAGCTGGAGATCTTGGATATTCTTTCTCTGAGTTCCAGCCACGTCTAAATGGTTACTTTGTTGAGTTTCAGCGATCAGGTTCATGTGAGCGTTCCGCTTTGGATCATTGTTGGTTCGTTTACCCACCCTCCGAGGGGTCGGAGGTGTTTCACTGATTGATAATTCACTTACTGATCTTGTAATTTCGGTCGAGCAGTCCAGTGTTCTGGCTGAGATGTCTTCACAGGACAACAATCCTGAAATTGATTGGAGTGAGAAATCCACATCATATTGGTCTAAGATTATTAGTGATGTGTTATTTGGATCCTTAGCTAGCTCAATTGAGGCTATTGTAGATTCATCCATATGTGTCGTTAAATTTAACAAATCAGCTAGTTGTACTGATTCATCATGAGCATCTGGTGCCAGTAATAGAGACTTATGTTGATTCCTAGGGCATTCACTGGTTTTCGTATTCGTGTTCCCTCGATTTACAGGTATTTACAGTAGTTTGCTTCAATTGTGGCTTCGATAACTTCCTGAGAAATGCTCTTGATCCTCTTTCTTATTAGGTTTTTTTCCCCCGTCACTTTATTTTTTTGGGTACTTAAATTATTCTTTGGGTGTGTGAAGATTTGAAATGGATCTACCTATTTAAGCTGAAGTTTATTATGAGTTTGGTTGACAATTGTTGGCGCAAGCATCGTAGGATTCGATGTTGCTTCAAGTTGACTGTCTTTCATCATTAAGGATTGTGTCGTAATAATATCCAGTTGGGTCGTCAGCAGGATAGAGTTTGTATATTTCGTACTCTCATTTGCCGACTGTAACACTAGATGTTGCTGTGATATATCTTTCATCCAAGACATAATGCCAGCGGTCATTTGAGATTTACCCGCACAATCTTCCCTTGCCGTGTCAGCTAATCTTGTTTGCCACAAATGAGTTTCTCCAGCATGGGGTCTGGCATGGATTCACATGCTCATGAATATTCCCCGTCGTCAGGCTGGGAATCCTCGGTAAAGAAAAAACCAGTATCAGTTTAGTTTCTGATCTGTCTTTCGTAGTAATAACCAATCACTGGTCTCTGCGTCATACTGACCACAGCCAATGACTGCCCTCTACCTAAGCACCGCCTCTGGCAGCCATCTTCAGATTTTTACCGCACGTTCATGTGTTGGGATCCTCGTGCTATTGCTCTCGAGCGTTAGTGCTATTTTTCGCGCTTTTTTCACAAAAACTTCGATTCTTTCGGTCAAAAGAGCCTCAAGCTCCACCGATCCTACATCCGATCAACGGGGACCCGTGTCGGATTCGTCTGCGCCCCTCAAGGGTGAAGATTTCGTCGAGCTACACTTCGGAGGACTCCAGAAGCTTCTCAGGCCCGGTCTCGGAGATGGCCCAGGAGAAGGGAAGCTCGACGCCCGGAAAGCTGTTCAGGGTCTGCCCTGGATGCCAGCTGCAGAACGTCTTTAAGGAGGACGAACACTCTTTCTGCCTTTACTGCCTTCATGAGGACAAGACGCACGTGGAGAAGGACTGTGCGTTTTGCGGCAACATGTCGGAACGGACCATGAAGGACCGCCATCAACGTCTCGCCAACTGGCTGGAGGGTAAGAGCCCGTCTGGCGAGAAGAAGAAGAAATCCGAGCGGTCTTCTAAGACCTTTGAGGGCGCCCCGGCGACGGGGGCCCAACATAAGGCTAAGCACCGCGAGTCCGCTGGCACCGGGAGCGCCGAACGGTCGGGCTCTACGGGCGCCAGGCAGGGCGCACCCTCCCCGGCACCATCAACCACGAGCCAACGCTCTGGGTCGGGTAAGAGGAAGGCCGAGCACCCGGCGAAACTCCTGGAGAGGCCCCGGTCGAGCTCTAAGACAGAGGAGGAGCGTGGCAGTGCCCCCTCCCTCAAGGATAAGGCGGTGAGCGCACCTAAGGTGGTGAAGGCCTTGATCCATCCGACCAAGCCCTCTATCGAAACGGTCGCGGCGGCCCTGGCTCAGCCTGTGGAGGCTGCGCCAGTGGTGGCGACCTCGGGGCCCAGAATCTCCCTGCCTCCTCGGAGGGAGTCTTCTTTTGTGCCCATCGATAGGACCCCCGTGAAACCCTCCGTGGGGAAGAAGAAGGGGGGGCAGGGCGTCGTCGTAGATTCGGCCTCAACCTCAGAAGAGGAGCTGATCGAGGTCTTAAGCCACGGCCTAGGCGTGGAAGAAGGCCAGCCCGTCGGAATGGACCCCGACGCAGGTGACGACGACGACGACGACATCGTAGAGGATACCGACGGGGCCCCTGCTCGCCCGTCGGATTCCCCTCTGCCAGCGCCGCAAGACAACTCGGCGGCCATTTTGTTGGCCATATAGTCCTTATGCTCCGAGATAAGGACGAGACTACCGTTACCGACGGAGGAACCTCTCCCGTCGGGGGATCCAGAACCAGGACCTTCTGGTGTTCCCCCTACCAAGAAAAGAAGGATCCATCCACCACCTCCTTTTCAACCGTCGCGCCCCGTCCAGCCCTCCTCCCCGTCCACCCGAGGGGATGATACGGGGACTGACACGGCAGCGACGGGTACGGACGACGAGGCATACGACGAGGATATTCCGTCGTCGCCTCCCGCCAGGGCTTCTCCGCCCGACGAGATCGGATCTTTCCACTCCATGATCTCCAGGGCTTCCGAGCTTTTCCAACTCTGCCCTGGGGAGAAGAAAAAGGAAGGCTTCCTTTATCAGCGGCGCGAGGCCAAGAGGAAGACGGTCCTCGCAGTGCCTCTGTTGGACGACATTTGGGATGAGGGCCTTTCCCTCCTCAAGAACCCTTCCACGACGCCAGCTAGAAGAGACCGGTACGAGAAAAAGTACCGGGTCCCGGACACGGCCCCCCTGTGCCTCCGGGCGCAGCCTACCCCGGATTCCGTCGTCTCCGCGGCAGCCAGGAAGAAAGCGGGGGGGGGTGCGGCCTCCACATCGACTTCCCCGCCGGATGGCGAGGGAAAGAAATTGGATGCTATGGGACGTAGAGTCATCTCGTCGGCAGCGACGACGATTAAAGCGGCCAACGCCTTGGCTATCGTGGCTCGCTACGACAGGGAGCTCTGGTACAAGATAGCTCCCCTGCTGGATTTTCTGCCGGACGACAAGAGGGCGGAGGCCCTGGAGATCCTGCAGGAAGGTGAGGTGGCCTCGGACCACGCCATCACCGTGGCGACGGACATCGCCGACACTGGGTTCCGCCAGCTGGGCAACGGCGTTTGCCTTCGACGTCGTGGATGGCTCAAAGCTACGGACTTCCGGCAGGACGTCCAGACCAGAGTCCTGGACATGCCCTTCGACGGGAACAACCTGTTTGGGAAGACAGTGGACGATTCCCTTCAGGCCATCAAGGCGGATACTGAGACGGCCCGGGCCCTCGGAGTTCTGCAGCAACGTCGGACGCCCTTTCGGAGCAGCGGAGGCAAGGGCGCCTCCAGAGGTTCCGGCGGCGGTTCCGCTTCCTACCGTCAAGCGGCCCGCTCGTCGTCGCAAGAGGCCTACAGAGGACGAGGCAAGTCTAGCGGACCCCGCCGTCGTCGCCCAGGAGGTCAAGGCGGCAAGGCCGCGTCCAAGCAGGATTTAACCGGCTGTGGGGTCGGGCCCCCACCGGAGCACCCCGGTGGGAGGCCGGCTGGCGGGCTTCGTCAGCGTGTGGGAGTCCATCTCCACCGACCGTTGGGTGCTGGACGCCCTGGCCCGGGGCCACGCGCTCGAGTTTCAAAGAAGGTGCCCGCGCGTCCCCCCCCGTGGCCAGGAAAGAACTTCACGTCCCTCAACTTCTCCTGGAGGTAAAGGCGATGCTCAGGAAGGGCGCCATCGAAATCGTCCCAAAGAGGCTTCGGGGCTCCGGAGTTTACTCGAGATACTTCCTCGTGAAGAAGAAGACGGGAGGATGGCGCCCCATCCTAGACCTCCGACGTCTGAACAAGTTCATCAAGGCGCAGAAGTTCCGGATGGTCACCCTCCAGCACGTCCTGGGCCAGCTGGAGGAAGGGGATTTCCTATTGTCGTTGGATTTGGAGGATGCCTACTTCCACATTCCCATCCTAAAGGGGCACCGAAAATTCCCCAGGTTCGTGGTCCAAGGGCGTCATTACCAGTTCAGAGCCCTCCCCTTCGGACTACGGTCGGCACCCAGGGTATTCACCAAGTGCCTCGCACCGGTGGCGGCGCAGCTGCGCCGCGAGGGGATCCACGTCTACCCCTACCTGGACGACTGGCTCATCCGCGCCAAGACGAGGGAGCTCGCCGTGGTTCACACGGCAAGGACCGTCCAACTCCTCACGGACCTGGGATTCTCCGTGAACTACGCCAAATCCCACCTGGTGCCCGCGCAAGTCGCACTGTTTCTGGGAGCGAGGCTCGACACAGTGTCCCTTCTGGCCTCCCCGTCGGCGGAGAGGACCAGGACCATCTTGGGCAAGGTGCAACGGATGTTGGTGGCCGACGCGGCCAAAGTGAGGTCCATCAAGTCCCTCCTCGGGATGATGTCTTCCTGCATCTACCTCATTCCCATGTGCAGGCTCCGGATGCGCCCGTTGCAAGAATTCCTGGATGCGCGCTGGATCCAGACGACGGGCAGCTTCGAGGAAAGGATCAAGCTCGACGAGAACTTCCGACGAGCGATACGGTGGTGGGGCACCCGCGCGCATCTGACGGCGGGCATGGACTTCCAGACCCCAGCCCACCAGGAGACTGTGACTACGGATGCCTCCCTGGAAGGGTGGGGAGCGCACACCGAAAATCTGCACGCAAAGGGACTCTGGCTCCCGACAGAGAAGTCCCTGCATATCAACGTCCTGGAGCTCCGTGCAGTGTTTTGGGCCCTCGGGTCCTTCCTTCCGTCCCTCAAGGGCAAGGTGGTGAGGATCTTCACCGACAACACCACCACCATGTTTTACATCAGGAAACAGGGCGGAACCAGGTCCCCAGCGCTGTCCAAGGAGGCGCAGGACCTGTGGCATTGGGCCGTCGCCCAAAGGATTTTTCTGGTGCCGTTTCATCTGGCAGGGATAAAAAACACCATCGCCGACTCACTCAGCAGGGAGCTGCGCTCGTGCCACGAGTGGGAACTACGGCAGGATCTGGTGGATCGCCTCTTCCGACGGTGGGGCACACCCCAGATCGACCTGTTTGCGACGGCGACGAACACCAAGTGCCGGAGGTTCGCCAGCAGGTTTCCCCAGACGAGGAGCATGGGCGATGCTTTCTCGTTCCCCTGGGAGGGCCTGTTCCTCTACGCGTTCCCTCCCTTGCCTCTGCTAATCCGGCTAGTCAACCTGCTCAAGAGGTCACGGTGCAGGATGATCCTCGTCGCACCCTCGTGGCCGAGGCAGATATGGTTCCCGGACCTTCTGGACTTGTCAGCGTCCCCGCCGATCAAGCTGCCGGCGGACGCGGATCTACTCTCCAGGGAAGGAGGCGCCATCCTCCACCACGACCCGAAGTCGCTGAACTTGCAGGCCTGGCTCCTGCAGCGCTAGAGTTTGGAGGATACGACATACCGGCCGACTGCAGAGAGGTTCTTGCAAAGGCCAGGGCGTCCTCGACTCTTAAATGCTACGGACACAAATGGAAGAGGTTCTCTGTCTGGTGCCACGCACAGAAGATTAACCCTCTACGGATTACGGCTCCCCAAGTACTGCCGTACCTGCTGACGCTGGCCAAAGCTGGCCTGGCACACGCGTCCATCAAGATTCATCTTGCTGCGATCTCCCGATACACCAGAACCACGGGGCGGACGTCCTTGTGGTCTCATCGCCTGGTGAAAGAGTTCATGAAGGGACTGTTCAGATCGTTCCCGCCGGTGAAGGCTCCGACCCCGGCGTGGGAGCTCAACGTGGTGCTGACCAAGCTCATGGGACCTCCGTTCGAGCCTCTGCACTCGGCTCCGTTGAAGTTTCTATCGTGGAAAACTGCTTTTCTTGTGGCCATCACCTCCGCACGACGAGTGGGAGAGATCCAGGCCCTTTCCTGCAAGGCCCCGTACTTGACTTTCCACGACACGAGGGTAGTGCTCAGGACGCACCCCTCCTTCATGCCCAAGGTACCGTCGGACTTCCATCTCAACGAACCCTTGGTGTTGCCTGTATTCTTCCCGTCGCCTTCGTCGCCGGCTGAGAGGACTTTGCACTCGCTGGATGTAGCTAGAGCGCTGAAGTTCTACGTGGACCGCACGAAGTGTTTTCGGAAGACGTCACAACTCTTTGTGAACTTTGGACCTGTCAATCAGGGGAAGGCTCTCTCGAAGGCTTCCATTTCCAGATGGCTCTCCGGCTGTATCATGTACTGTCATCGGTTGGCAAACCGACCTCTGCCCGGCCGTCCGAGAGCCCATTCCACCAGAGCGATCGCAGCTACCACGGCGTTCCTTTCTGGTGTGCCCCTGCTGGACATATGCAGGGCTGCTACGTGGAGGTCGACGCACACCTTCACGAAGTTCTACTGCGTCGATCGGGATTCCAGGGAGGAGTCCAGGGTCGGCCAAGCAGTGCTGCGCAACCTGTTCGCCTGAGGTGAGCCTGGTGAGGAGGTAAGATGCTTAATGTTGAGTTTGATGCTATGCTTAATGTTGAGCCTTTGCCACCTCCCGTGGTTGTGCATGTGTATACTGCTATGTATTCTTTATTCATGAGCATGTGAATCCATGCCAGACCCCATGCTGGAGAAGGAACAAGTTACTTACCTGTAACTGTTGTTCTCCAGCATGGGTCTGGCATGGATTCACATGCGAACCCTCCCGCCTACCCCTCTGCGGCTCTTCACTTGGTCATACTGCCACTTCACGTGCTTCCAAATCTGAAGATGGCTGCCAGAGGCGGTGCTTAGGTAGAGGGCAGTCATTGGCTGTGGTCAGTATGACGCAGAGACCAGTGATTGGTTATTACTACGAAAGACAGATCAGAAACAAAACTGATACTGGTTTTTTCTTTACCGAGGATTCCCAGCCTGACGACGGGGAATATTCATGAGCATGTGAATCCATGCCAGACCCATGCTGGAGAACAACAGTTACAGGTAAGTAACTTGTTCCTTCATCGGCTTCAATATGGATTTGTTTAGTGAGAATCAAGACAAGTAAAGTAGCTTGATCAGTATGAGGTAATAAAATTGCATCAAAAATGTCGCTGGTAAAAATAATCACAGCAAAAATGCTGTGGTTTGACCGGTAAAGGTGTACCCCATTATACCATTTAAGGGGAGCCCCCCGATCCCCTTAAATTGTATAATGGGTTGCGGGGTGTCCCCCGCTTCCTTTACATGATTGTGGCGGCAAAACCATGGCATTTTTGCCGCAATATTTTGTATTCACAGCCATTTTTTCCGCGATTTTAAGACATGGAACCGCTTGATCCTTGAGGTTATCATTATTAGCTTCTTGTAGCTTTAGAAAGGGAATCACCGACTGAGATGTAATCATGATCAACATGTTTTGGAGATCTGACTTGTTGGTCGGTATGCGTTGATGATGACATTGTACTGCATCTTCACATTGGCATCTGTTTTCATTGGGTTCTTCTACTTGTTGTATGGATTTAGTCAATGCCTTCTATTTATCTCTTTTTCCAAAGGGTGAATCATCTTGATGGTCGCTATTATGTTTATATTGTTGCTGAGACTTGGGCTGTTGATTCACAGGTGCCTTCATGTCTGAATTGGCGTGAAGCGCAGCAAGAGGCTTTATTTGAGGTCTTCTATTTGCAGGGGTCGAGGTTGCTTTAGTATCCTTTTTTCATGTGTCACAGAGATCTCTGAATACTTCCTTCCTTTTTTCCATGCAGCTCATAAAGGACTCAATGGCTGTGATGTCCAAGGATAGTCTGGCTGCTCTAGTATTTGAGGTGTGTTGTACTCGTGGTGAAAAATCTTCAATTTTCATTTGTGAGTCGTAATGTTATTGCCATTTCTGCTTGGCCAGCCGTGCTTTTTCTTTTTTTGATAGTCCTCACGTTTCTCCATAGCAGTGTTGCATTGATATTGATATTTTATTTCTATTGCGCTCATACACAAGTGTTTCAGAGTGGGACAAGGCAAGGGAGGGGGAATAAGGGAGAACAAAACAACGATCTTACTAGGCCCAGTGACATTGAGAATGTGCAGGTGCATGGGAGAGGGGGAGGGGAAAAGTGCAAGGAAGGGGGAGAAGTGGAAATTTAAGAGCAAAAGGAGAAAGAATAAATAGTAATAAATAAATTAATAATAAAAGCAGCAAAAGTGGTAGTGCAGCCAGCAAGTGGCAAGTGCTGGGTTTAAGGCAGCAGACAGAGTAGGTCAGATAATTGCAGGAAGAAATAGGAGGGCTGTATGGGAACAGATACAGACCCCAGTGCAGGGGGTGGCACAGGGGCAGTGCGGGAGGGTGGCAAGGTGAGCAGGAACCTGGGCCCGGAGGACAGAGGTTGGCCAAGAGAGACCAGATCCGCAAGGGAGAGGGGGGGAGCAAAGGCAGAAGCAAAGAGGAAGGTCTTGAGGTGCTCCTCAAGTTTTAGAGTGGCATGGAGGCTGTTCCAGAAGGAGGCCCCAGCTGAAGACCGAGATCTACCCCCAGCTCGTTTCTTTGAAAAACAACTAACCCTGAGGCAGTTAGACGTAGAGGAGCGTAGAGCTCGAGAGGGGAGGTATTTGCGGAGGGATAGCTGAAGGTATTTTGGACCCAGGCCCCAGAAAGCCTTGTGGACAAGGCAGAGGGTTTTGAATTTAATCCTTGCATCCACTGGCAGTCAGTGGAGAGATTCAGAGCTGGAGAGATACGATCCCAGGGCTTGAGGCCAAGGACAAGTCTAGCAGTCCTGTTCTGGCTTAGTTGCAGAGGGTGGGGAGTAGAGGCAGGTAGGTGTTACAATAGTCCAACCTAGAGAGAACCAGAGGCTGGGAAACTATGAGCTTCTGGGGGAAGGAGAGGAAAGGCAGAGTACCTCGGAGGAGGTGTAGTAGGAACTGACTTTTTAGAGACATCTGAGATGTGGGCGGAGAAGGAAAGTGTGGAATCAAAGATGGGGAGGCCAGCCACAGAGTGAAGGGAAAGGATGGAGAAGGTGTGTCGATGAGGAGGATCTCAGTTTTGCTGGCATTCAGACAAAGATAATTGGCGGAACACCAATCTTGAATGGCAATAAGGCAATCGGAGATGAGAGAGGGTGGCCGTGGGCAGCCTGAAAATAAGTTGTGTCGTCAGCGTAGCACTGGAAATTTGAGCAGAAAATGGCAATGCAGTGGGTGAGAGTTGCCAGGTATTGATTGAAAAGCCAGGGTGAGAGGTTAGACCCCTGGGGAACACCACAGGTAGAGAGGGAGATACATGATAGGAAGGACCCCTGTATGACCTGGGAGGGTCGATCAGAAAGGAAAGAGGTCAGCCAGGCCAGAGCCTGATCTGTGATACCCAAGTTATCACGGAGATGGTTGAGCAGGATGGTATGGTTGACCGTGTCAAAGGCAGAAGAGAGATCGAGTAGGATGAGGACAGAGGGAATGCTAGAGTCTAGGTTGGAGAGCAGATCTTCACTGATGTTCAGGAGAGCAGTTTCTGTGCTTCTGACAGCTCTGAAGCCAGACTGGTGGTCATGGAGACAGCCAACAGAATTGGAATGAAGGTTAAGCTGGGAGATGGCCAGCTTTTCCAGGAGTTTGCCCAGAAAGGGAGTAATGGAAATCGGGCGATAGTTAGCCGGATAGGAAGGATCAGCTGTGGGTTTCTTGAGAAGAGGATGCACAAGGGACTGCTTCAGAGGGGAGGGGAAGGATCCTGAGGCAAATGACTGGTTGCAAAAATCGTCAAAGGCTGGGGCAAGGGTGTTGAAGTGGTCCTTGATGGTTTTAGAGGAACAAGGATGAACCTGTTTTGACGAGGCTTTCATAGATCGGACTTGTCTAGCAACCTCATCGGGGGAGAAAAGAGGAAAGGACGAGAAGGGGGGTGGAGGGGTGGCTGAAGGAGGGTCAATGAAGCACAGATGGAGAGGGGAGCGGAGGGGTAGCGGAGGAGAGGGAGGGCAGGATGTCCTGGGTTTTTGAAATAAAGTGAGAGGCAAGGGCATGTTACACTCAACTGGTATCCACTGGGACGCCACCCAGCCGGGTTACTCGCTGGTATGCTTCTCAACTTTGCCCTGATGTGGTCTGCGGAGAAGGTTCTGCCTGAAAATACAGGAGGACTATGTTCAAGACTGACCCACTTGGGTAAGTATCCTCCCTCCACCCCTGTATGATTTCAGTCCCTCTGGCGCCCTCTCCTCACCTTGTGGTAGAATTAGGCGTGCTCTACGTCCTGCCTTCTATGCAGGGGCGCGTTGTCTTTCATCGGCGAGTGCAGTCCAGTTACTTCACTGACGCCGGCCCGTTTGATATTGTTCAGGTTGGTCTTATTGCTGTTCTTTAGTTTTGTTGCTATCCTGCATGCCTTTCTTTGTTTAAAATGTCTCTTTTTTTCTCCCTTAGGTATGCAGAGCTTTAGCGCGGCGAACTGGCTTGGTTGAGCCCCGCTGGTAAATGATGGCGCATTAAGAGCGCTATGATGCGTTAAGTAAGCGCTATGCGCAGAGCTGCGAAGTCTTGCCTTTGCTAACCTGTGTTTTCCTTCCTTGTAGGTTGCAGTGTTCTTCAGCGCGAGTGGAATGTCCGGAGTGGTGCCAGCCGAGAGGCGACCAGCCAGGTACGTTTTTTGAGCAGTTCGTAATTTGTAAATGTCTCTACTGCTTTCTTTAATGTTGCCTCTATCTTCTTCTTTCAGGTCGTTCTGTCCGGGAGGCAGGCAGATTCGAGGAAGCTGTTCTCAGTAGCTGCAAGTGTTTAAAGATGAAGACTGCAGGTAAGATGCTGCTGCTAATGATGTTCCTTTTGTCTCCTTGCAGGTTCTGCTTCTCAGAGGTTCGAGGGAATAGCTGGACACGATGAGCGTCACGTTGCAAGCTGCAAGCGTGTTGTCTTGCCCGGGTGTGGTTTAAATAGCCCCAACAAAATAGTCCAGGTAAAGTAGTCCCTAGGCTACCACACACAAAACACTAGACCGCATAGCTTGGTTCTTAAGAACCAAGCTATGTGGATGCCTCCATGTTGGCTGACAATACAATAAAGTAGTTCCCAAGAGCATTGTTTTTCATGGTGTATGAGCCTGGCGCCATAGGCGCCAGGACTGGCCCCATGAGGGCTTTTGAAGAGGATGCCAGGCTCTAGAGGCCAGAGTCTGGACTCCACCTGGCCAATGGGTTTGCCAGAGGGGGTTTTGGCCGAGGGTCGTGACAGGGCATTGCAGAGAGCCTGTGAGGAAACATGAGGGGTAGAGATTGCAGCAGGGTTGGCCAGCTCCTTGCAGATTAAGAGTTCGGCGTAGTTGTTAGATGCCGCAGAGACACGGGTTTGAATGTGGACTCTTCTTGGTGAGGACAGAGAGTCAGTATTGCCTTTGGAGCAGGCGACAGGCCTGTTTGTCAGAGGATGAGCAAGAAGTCCTCCAGTTCCTCTCAGCCGCCCCACACTTATGTTTAAGTGTAGCTAGGTCGGAGTCATACCAGGAATTCCACTTGGCTTTGGACATGAAACTGATCCTCATGACAGGGCAAGAACATCAAGGGTATCAACATCAAGAGTATCAGAAATAGAAGAGTAGAGAAGGGCCAGGACTGTGTTCGGGTGTAAGTCAGCCAGAGGAGATTGGGGAGGGGAAGAGGGCAGAAGGTGGCAGTGAAAGCCTCAACTGACATGCGGCGTTCATGGGATGGATGTCCGAGAAGGTAGATGGCAGTGTTAGGGTAGGCTTGGCTTGGTGGGGAAGAGAGTGAGAGATGAGAGGAGGCAGTGTTCACTCCAGGAGAGTGGAGTAGTCAGAGTGTCCTCTCTCTCTTCCTCTCCCCTCCCTCTCCCTACTCCCTGCTCTTCCTCTGGCCCTTCTGCAGCCACCTCTCCTCCCTCCTTCTCTGTCTTTCCCCTGTTCTCTGCTGACGAGGTTTCTAGACAAGTCCGATCTATGAAAGTCTTGTCAAAACAGTTTCTCCCCTGTTCCTCCAAAACTATCAAGGTTCACATCGACTCCCTTGCTCCTGCACTGGCTGATTTCTGCAATCACTCCTTCACCACTAGAGTCTTCCCATCTCCCCTGAAGCGCTCCCTTGTGCAACTTCATTTTAAGAAACCCTCTGCCGACTCCTCCTGCCCGGCTAACTATCGCCCAATCTCGATCAGTCCCTTCCTGGGCAAGCTCCTGGAGAAACTGGCCATCTCCAAGCTTAATTGACACACTGACTCTGTTGGTTGTCTTCATGACCATCAGTCTGGCTTCAGAGCTGCCAGAAGCACAGAAACTGCTCTCCTGAACATTTGTGAAGACCTGCTCTCCCACCTTCACTCTAACACCCCGTGTGTCCTCATCCTGCTGGATCTCTCTTCTGCCTTAGACACCGTCAACCATGCTATCCTGCTCAACCGTCTCCGTGATAACCTGGGTATCACTGGTCAGGCTCTGGCATGGCTTACCTCTTTCCTCTCCGACGGACCCTCCCAGGTCCAAATTGGGTCCTTCCTCTCCGCTATCTTTTTCTCTACCTGTGGTGTCCCCCAGGGGTCTAACCTCTCTCCCTGGCTGTTCAACCAATACCTGGCACTCCTTGCCCACCGCATCGCTGCTCTCTGCCCCAACTTTCAGTACTATGTGGATGACACCCAGCTCATTTTCAGGCTACCCTCGGCCTCTTCCTCTCCTTCCCTCATCTCTGACTGTCTGCTATCCAGTAGTGGTGTGCCGCCAATGACCTCTGCCTTAATGCCAGTAAGACTGAGATTCTCTTCATCGGCACACCCGCCCCTTCCTTTCCTGTAGCTCTCTGGCCAGCCTCTCTTGGTCCTCTGCCTGCTCCCACCTGCAAGACAAAAAACCTTGGGGCCGTCTTCGACTCCACACACTCCTTCTCTCCCCACATCTCTGACGTCTCTAAGAAGTCACACTACCAGCTGCACCTCCTCAGAGGTATTCTTCTGTTCCTCTCCTTTCCCCCAGAAGCTCACTGTCTGCAGAGCTCTGGTTCTCTCTAGGCTGGACTATTGCAACAGTCTCTTTCTAAATCTGCCTGCTTCTACTCTCCGCCCTCTGCAACTTATCCAGCACAGGACTGCGAGACTTGTCAGTGGCCTCAAGCCCAGGGATCGTATCTCTCCAGGACTGAAATCTCTGCACTGGCTACCAGTGGCAGCGAGGATTAAGTTTTAAACCCTCTGCACCGTCCATAAGGCCTTCTGGGGTCTTAGGCCTGAATACCTTCAACTCTCTCTTCCCAAATATCTTCCTTCTCCAGCTCTTCGCTCATCCACCTCCAACTCCCTCAGGGTCAGTTGCTTCTCCAAGCAACGGGTTGCTGTTAGATCTTTCTTCGGGTTGGGCCTCCCTCTGGAACAGTCTCCCTACCTCCCTTAAACTTGAGGAGAACCATCTCCGGTTCCAGAAGCACATCAAAACCTTTCTCTTTGCTGCTGCTTTTTCTTCGCCTCTCCTCTGCTGACCTTCTGACTGTAACCGGTACGGCACTGGCTACCTGGACACCCTGTGACCGCGGGCCTAGGTCCCTCCCCCACCAAGCGTCACACACCTGCACTGCCCACCTGGCAACTCCCGCACTTGGAGACTGTTTCTATATCCCTACAGTCTCCCTTCCAGCCCTTGACAACTGATGTCTGCACTTACCCATGCACTTGCCACATGCTGGCACTTAGTTATTGTTATTGTTCTAATTATTCCCATGTATTGCACTGTCCCTGCCCCCTTCCCACGCACTTGCGTGATCTGAATGACACCTGGCCTAGTAGGATCGTTGTCCGTCATCCCTTGTTCCCCTACCTGGCCTTGTCGCGCCTTGAAACACTTATGATATGGCATTTATAACGCACCTATACACATCAGAGAGGGAGGCCAGAGGAGATGAAGACATGAAGTGTTTGACCTGCAGAATGAGTGGGGCCAGAGTGGAGGATAGAGGGAGAGGGAGTCACAGAGGTTGCCAAACAGCAAAGATGAGGGACAGTGAGAATCGAGGTGGATGTTGAGGTCACCAAGGAAGAGGAGTTGAGTGGTTGAGGCCAGGAGGGAGGAGGGGAGGTCAGTCCACTCCGAGAGAAAAGAGGTGATTTGACCAGGGGGCCGTTAGAGAGTAGCAACAGTAAGAGAGTGGCTAGGAGAGATAGAGAGCCTGCAGACAAGGATTTCGAAGGAGGTTTAGATATGAGTAGGAATGGCAGAAATCCACTCAGGAAAGATAAGGGCTACACCACCTCTGGGCCAGGTGGATCTGGGTGCGTAGAGGATCTTGTAGCTATCAGGGAGGAGAGTGGCAAAGCTTGTGACAGAACTGGCCGTGAACCATGTCTCAGTAAGACTGAGGACATCAAGGTCAAGTTCTTCGAGGAGGTGGCAGATGTCAGAGGAGTGTTTGACAGCAGAGCGAGAGTTGAGAGTGTCAAGATGCAGAAGGTTGCCAGCCTTAAAGAACTTCCGGGGAGGGGTACAAATTGGAGGTACTCCCTGCGGAGGAGTGGAGGTAGCCTGAAGTGTGGCAGAGGAGGAGGGAGGAGTGGGCAAGGTAGCCAAAAAATGAGAGGAAGGTACAGCTGGAGATGAAAGGAAGTTGATGAGGCGAGGGAAACGGCTATCGAAGAGGAGGAGATTGGCCTGAAGACCTTGAACCATGACAGTGCCATTAAGATAGACATTAAGGATGACTCTGGAGGAGTCGAAGGAATCCATGAGGACGTCCCAGCGAGTGCCACCATTTATGGGAGAGGAGACAGGATAGATCACAGAGATCATATGTGGGGTCCATAGACCCGGCGAAGGAACGACAAAGAGGATGTCGGGTCTTCCTTTTAGTGGAGGATTGATCTGAGGTGGTTAGGTTTTGTAGAGATGGCAAGATCTGTCTGGCAAGTTGATTCCATGTTAACCTTCTTTTGAAATGATAGTGCATCAGAGAAAGTTATGTCCTACTGTGGTAATGGGTCTTCCAGTACCAAGGCGGCTATTGGGTGTTTTTTAGATGTCTTTTCAACAGCACCACCTGCCTGTGCTGGCGTGGTAGCCTCACTTGTCTCTGTATCTGTTCTGATCTGTGCTGGTATCTGTAGCGAGACAGCATTCTCTTCCATATCAGCATTTGACTTTAGAGTTTGATTGAATTCCGGTTGTGCTAGTTTTCAAAATTCGTGGGACTCTATTCCATCCGTCACTTCGAACTGTGGGTTCCAGTTTTTTTCTTCAGAGGTTCTCGTTGTCTGATTATGCCAGGATCGCATTAGAGGTTCAACTATGGACATCTGATGAGTAGGCAGTTCAGGAGAGCGGACGCAATCTTGGTGGAAAGTTACAATTCCATCAGTGGCGTCGGCATCAGGTACTGGAGCAACAGGTGTTTATGATAGTCACGAATTCTGTGACGTTAAGTGGAGTATTAACTTCAGTCTTGGAGGTAGTCAGACTCACGATTCCAGTGTTTATTTTTCCATTCAAGATAGGCGACATGGGAAGCCGTTTTTGCTTTGTATTTTCATGTGGTGACAAATATCTTGTCTTTCTACGTTTGTGATTAAACATAGTCTGCTCAGTTGAGTGTTTGCAAGACGCGGGCGGGCGGCTCTTAATAAGGGCACGGAGCAGAGTTAACATACGACTTCACTTTATTCATACAACTCGGCAACTGCCGGAAACCCGTGTCCGCCCCTCCCTAACCCCAACGTCATGTCCTTTTGCTTCCGCGCGTGTGGGCTTCAACTAGGCCCTGCCCACATAACGATGTGGACTTGCGGACATCTCCCCCCTTTTTAGCATTGGCGTCCTTACCCCATTTCTTCTATGAGACAGAGTGGCTTCATGCGGCTCCTCTGCGGGCACCTTGAGCTTCTGCGGGTCAGCTACTCGTTTGCTGGATGTTCAGTGTTCCGCTCTCCTTCGGACTCCTCTCCATCTCCTTGGTATGGTTCATCCAGCATTCTTTCTTCCTCGCTTTCATTGTTCATTTCCTCCGTCATTATCCAGTTACGGGCCACGCGTTTAAAGTGTGATACATTTCGTGTTACTGATGAGCAGCCATTCCCTTGTGCAGTGATCATCGTGCCTTTCTTGTGGGTCACAATTTGTTTGTTTGTTTTATTCACTTTTTATGCGCGCCAGACCCAGGGGTAGCAGGGCGCAGTGGCAAGAAAATGCAAAACTTACATGGTTATAGCATAGCATACAGTATAAAGTACAATAAAATGTCTTTAGAACACAAATAATTACAAAAAGTACAATGTTCCAGAGAGGTCAATCAGAGTTGCAGATGTAAAGAATTAATGCGGGTAAATACAGTGGGAGGTAGGTGACACAGGTCATCTAAGGTCAGTCGAAGTGAGAAGTTGAATGACATTTTGTCTGAAACGGGGGTAGGGCAAGTCCATTCTCAAGTCTTGTGGCAGCGAGTTCCATGTTTTTGCAGCCTTTACCGGGAAGCTATTTCCACAGATTGTGGTGAGTCTAAAGTTTGGTATTGTCAAACAATTAGAATTGACAGCTCTAGTCGGTCTGAGAGATGTTCTCCTGTGGAATTTGTCAATCGGGTATCTGGGGGCGGAATTATTGAGGGCCTTGTGGGTCAGGGATAAAATTTTGAGTTTTATTTTGTTGTCCGTGGTCAACCAATTGTGATGGCGGCTAGCGGCAGATATATGGGATCGTTTGTTTATGCCTAGTGCTGCTCTCAGGGCATTATTTTGTAGTATTTGAAGTCTTTGAGTTATTGTTTTATTGGCTCCGGAGTATACTGCGTTGCAATAATCAATTCTGGAGAGTATTAAGGCTCTAGCTAGGATTAAGCAGCTCTTATTGGAGAGGAATGGTTTACCGTCTCTTATCAGTTTGCACGTGTAGGCCGTGGCGGAAGCAAAGGATTTTAGCTGTTTATCAAGTGATAGGGTGGAATCAAGGTAGAATCCCAGGGTTTTTACATCCTTGGACACTTGGATGATATTCCCATCTATGTTGAATGAGGAGAATTCCTGGCCTAGTTTTTTGATATTAGCTTGGGTGCCCAGGATAATCAACTCTGTCTTATCATCATTCAGACAGAGGCCATGAGTGGCCATCCATGCCTGGATGATGAGATATACCTTGTTCACCAAATCCGTGTCCTTCACATGATCCCCAGAAAGCAGGAGGCGGATCTGTGTATCATCTGCATAGTTAGTGTAGGTGATACCGAGATGGTCCAGATCATCAAACAAGGGCTTGGTGAAGATATTGTACAGAGTTGGGGAGACACAAGAGCCCTGGGGAACACCGCAAGAGATGGGGGTAGGATCTGCCGCTGCTGAGGGGGAGAAGACTCATCGTTCTTTAACTCAGGAATGACTCGATCCATCTAATGGCTTCCGGGGAGAAATGAGCGGCGGAATCTAGGTGGCTGCAGAGGACCAAATCGAAGGCAGCTGAGAGGTCCAGGAATAGCAGGAGTACTGTTCTCCCTTTGTCTTTCAGCTCGTCAATTTGGGATTTCAAATCAATGAGGGCAGTTTCCGTTCCATGTAAGGGACGGACGCCCGATTGTCTCTCTCCTAAAAGGTTGTGTAGTTCTAAATGCTTTTGAATTTGGTTGTATGCGGCTTTGTCCAGAATCTTGAGAAGAAACGGTACTGTAGTAATAGGGCGGTAATTGGTGGGAATGAGGGGGTCTAATGTCTGCTTTTTGAGGAGGGGGAGCACCCAGGATTGTTTAAGGTTGGCAGGGATGGTGCCTGAGGCAAAGGAGGCGTTAATCAATTTGGTAATAAAGGTAGATAATTCTCTGGCAGCGTCTTTTATTAATTGTGCAGGGCAGATGTCACCTTTACAATTAGATGGTTTGAGCGACAAGATAATTTTTTCTACTTCCAAAGTGGTCATTTTGGAGAAGTGGAAGGTATTACTGTGCGCCACTGAGTTATTAGTATGGGGCATTTTGGCCGAGTCCTGAATTTTGAGTGATTCTTTTTATGCTGTATTTTGTTTTGGAGTGTGATAATTTTATTAGCTAGGTCTTGCTGGATATCTGTGCACCAGAGTTTGTCCTTGGTACAGGTGTTCGGTGTGGCGATAGGAGACTCAAGTTCCTTAAGGATGGAAAATAGCTCTTTCATGCAGGAATTCGATTTGGCTATGCGATCATCATACGAATTGCGTTTTGCCTGGCAAACGTCTTTTTCGTACAGTGAGGAGAGAGAGGTTAATTTAGCTTTGTTATCGACTGAAGGGCAGAGTCTCCAAGTGGTTTCACTCTTTCTTTTCAGGATGCGTAGGTCTCTTAGCTGTGGAGTAAACCATTTGTTTAGATGAACTTTCGGTTTGCTTGATCTAAGTTTGAGAGGTGCCAGTTTATCTAGAGTAGAGAGCATGATATTATTAAATGCTTGCACTAGGGTGCTAGGGTTTAGATTTGCTGATAGAGCGTAGAGGGTCGGTAGTATAGCTGGGATAACTTTCTCCGCAGTAATGCGTTTGGTCTGGAGGTAGCTAGGTTAAAGGATACCAAAGAGTGGTCTGTCCAAGGTAAGGGCATTATGGACGAAATAGTTACTGAACAGTTAGTCAGCTAACCAATCTAGCGTTCTCCCCTTCAGGTGTGTAGGCTTGTCAACTCTTTGAGTTAGGCCTAGTGCGTGAATCATATTGGTTGCCACTGTAGCATTCGTATCCGTGGTGTCATGGAAACCTAGATTAAAGTCCCCAAGGAGGATTAGTTGAGAACAAGGTTTGAGGTTATTGGTGAGTAGGTTGTGGAGATCCTCTTCAAAGGTGCCTAAGGGGGCTGAGGGTCTATATAAAAGGTGAATGGTGAGTGATTATTATTTATTTGCAGTTTGGCAGATAGGGTCTCGCAGGATTGGGTCGATTGGGTAGATACTAGTCTAAGTGAAAGGCTCGTTTTAGGGATTATGGCAATGCCGCCGCATCTTGCACCTTCTCGGTCATGTCTGACTATCGTGTAGCCGTCCGGGATGGCTAGCATAAGCGAGGGTCCTGCGGCATTGTGTAGCCAAGTCTCCGTGATTGCAAGAAAGTCGAGGTTGCCTTCTGTGATATGGTCGGCAATGTCTAGAGCATGGGCGACAAGCGATCTCACGTTGAGGAGTGCTCCAACGATAGTTGGGGTCTTAGTGACCTCTGTGGCTTGGAGGGATAGAGTAGTGGATGTATTGGGTATCTTGGGCTTATTATTCTGAGTTTGGCGGGTATTGGAATTGGGTTGTAAAGGTAGCCTAGTATAATGAGGCTTCCAGACCTGCTGAAAGTTAGTTTTGATGTTGGTAGGGGGAAGGGATCTGCGGAGAGGTTCATACAATTTAGTCAGTCTGGCACGTAGTCTAAGTTTTCTGCTGGGTGTATCACATGGGAGTGATACAGCAGTGGCTGTCTCAGGGGACCTGTGGCTAGGATGTAAATATTGGCCAGGAAGGTTATGGTTCAAATGTATTACAGACGTCAAAGGAGGCAGGGAGTCAGGTAAGATAGCATCTAGCATGATGAGTGAGTGTAGGATAGTCCACAGTAGGACTGTGTAAATAGCTGGTAGATGCATATTTATATAAAGGTGGCCTGTCTAAAATACCGCATTAGTAGTAGTGCATAAAAGCAAACACAATATATGCTAGAAGTGTCAACATGTAGGAACAATTTGGTATCAACAATCGCCTAAATGCAAAACACAATATATGATAGAATATCCACATGTAAGAGCAATTTGGCAACAGGGTTTACCTGGGAGAGGGATGCAATGTATGCTGTTAATGCAATCTATCCTTTCTCTACTATTTCCGTAAGTGTGCATTAAAATATCACATGCATAGGCAGGGATAGGTCTCTAGGTAGAGAGCTTTGTTTACGATAACCGTAGGTTAGGTATCTAGCAGGACCTAGTTGTCGGAGACTCTGAGGGGTTAGTGCAATAAGGAGTGGATGGGAACTGCGCGTGTGAGCTATAACAGTGCAGTAGGAACAGTAATAGAGTAATCCTTAAGTTGCAGATATATATGGTAACATTGACGAGCATACATTTAATGTTAAAGTACTCACAGAGTCAGCATATCTCAGGGCAAAAGGCTAACCCGGGTAGATGGCACCTTGGCCGTGTCAGAATTGTCTCAGGGGCCAGCTGGAACCAGGTGGTATTTCTTAATGGGGCTTGAAGGAGGTAAAGTTATATTGTTATAGGGAGAGGAATCGGTGGGTCACCACGGGTGTTCTTGCAAACAGATGATTTGGGAGATGTCCACGTGCTCTGGATCTTAGGGGGGTGGCCACGCCACGCTCTTCAGAGCGAACAGGAGCTGAACAGGCCTTTTCTCCGTGGCCTTCGCGCCCAGTGGCCAGCTTCCGCCTGCCGGTATGGCCCTCTGGGAGATGAAAGGCTGCCGTTGCCTAGCAGCCAAGGGACAGCCTCGCTATCATGCCGAACTTTCCGTCGGCCATCTTCTGGTCAGGCAGCTGATCAGAACAGCTGATGGAAATGCGAGCGGCACGCAGCTGCTGCGAGGGCTCTCCTCACCTCTGTAGGGGAGGGGAGGGGGATGCCGAATGTGGGCAGACTGGGCCTCGATGAGATGGGGTGGATGGAGGCAAATGGGGCTCCTTCTCAGCTGATGCAGGGATTCCGACACCGATCAGAGCGCCGATGAGGATCCTCAGCTGGGGGAGGGGCTCCTGCCCGCTCCAGGGCTCCGACTCGAATGAGTGGGGTAGGTGCGAAGGTGGCATCTTCTTTTCTCGTCTTCGGTTGCCAAAGCCATACTTCATCTCCCAACTGCACGGGTGCCTCTCGAGCTCGTCTCTTGCAGTCTGCGACCTCTTTCATCTTTGCCTTGGCTGTTTCATCGTTATCCTTTGCTTCTTGTTCCAGGTTTGTCATTTCTGGTGTCCTGGGATCTTCTGGTAGCCTTGTCTTAATTGGTCTTCGGAACATTACGTCCGCAGGGCATATCCCTGTCGTGCTGTGGGGTGTGTGGCTGTATTCTCTCAGCAATTGGTTGATGGCCTGCTCGAAGGATTTGTTCTGGATGCTTGCTATCTGGAGAGTCCTTTTGATGCTGTACATGAATCTTTCGACCATGTCGTTTGCCTGCGGCCAGCGCGGGGTGATCTTGCGGTGCTGGAACCCCATGTATTTGGCAAAGTTGTGAAACTCGTGACTTGCGAATGTCCGATTTTATGATTTTGGGGATCCCATAGGCTGACAGCATTCGGTCCAGGACTGGGATGACACAGGCCGTTGCACTGCTCTCCACTATCTGCGCGTCTGGGAAACGTGAGTGTTCGTCCATGAGAACCACTACATGGGTGCCATCTCTGAGGGGTCCGAACAGGTCCACTGCGAGCTCCTCCCATACCTGTTTGGGCAGCTGTGATTTTTTTTTTTTTTTTTTTTTTTTTTTTTATTATTTTATTCAAACCACACAACAAAACATAATCAACACATTTTACAACTTAAACACTGCACTACCCCCACCCCTTATGAGCCTGTCTGTTCTTCACATTCAGTATCCTCCTCGTGTGTCAGGGTATCACTGCCCTCAGATTCAACTAGAGCCAATCTCGCCCCGAACATTTCCGCTATCAATGATTTCCATGCCATGAGGGAGCCCATTTCCTCATCCCCACTCGTGTTACTGGCCTCTTGCCACACCACTGTTTCAGCCTCCGCCCATTTTTGTAGGTCCTTCCACCAGACCTCCACTCGAGGCTTATGGCCCTCCTTCCACCCCATGGCAATCCGTCGTTTCGCGAGCATGTACGCCAAATCCTTCAATTTCGCTACATGTTTAAGTTTAGGCGCTCTAGGGTATCCTCCCAGCAAGCAGGCCCAGGCCGAGTCTATCACGAGCGTGACCCCCTTCCCTGCCAGTTTTTGTGCCACTTCATCCCAGTAGCATTCAATAACCGGGCACTTCCAGAACATATGTATCATGTCAACATTCTCCTCGTCACACTTGGGGCACGCCTGGCGCCCAACATTCGGAACTTCGATATTCTGAGAGGGGTCATGTATGCCCTGTGCGTTATATATAGCTGTATTTGTTTGAACCTGGCATTTCTCGACACCTTCTTATGATATCCCAGAGCACGTTCCCACGCCCCATCTTCTATCGGGACTCCCATCTCTGTTTCCCACTCTAATCGCAAGTGCGCCAGGTCCTTCCCAACCTTAGACATCAACATCTCGTACAATCTGGAGACCTCATGTCCACCTTCCGATGCATCGTATATTAACCCCACAGTGGCATCCGGTTCTTCCGCCAAAACGGTTTCAGGCCATATACTCCGAATCTCATGCGTTACCCTATGATAAGTGACATATTGGCCTCTGTGTAACCCGGCCGCTTCCTCGAGTTCTTCCAGCTCCAAAATAGTCCCGTCTTGCCAAATATCTCCCAACGTGACTAACCCCACTGATTCCCAATAGGTCCTAATGCTTACCCTCAGCTGTACGTCTCCCCTTGCCAATGCGACCAACGGTAACTGCGGAACACACGGCGCCACATATTCCGCCCCAACAACAACATTCTAGGGCGCTCTCTCATGTCTGAGCTAGCCATCCAAATAATTTCCCGCAAGTAAAAAGAGTGCAGTTCCCCCCGAACAACCTGTGCTCAGGGGTCTCTTCGTCAGAGAGCCACTGAGCTACGTATTGTAATTGTGCAGCTACGTAGTAGGCTTCAAAATTGGGCAGTTTAATAACGCCTTTCTCGTAGAAGTTCTGCAGCTTCCATAATGCAACTCTATTTCGGGTACCGTGCCACAAAAATTCTCTGCACATACTGTGCAGTTTAGCAAAAAACTTCTTGGGTATCATGTGTGGAATATTGTTGAAATAATGTAACAGCCTAGGCAGAACCACCATTTTGAGCATTGCACTTCGGCCCATCATTGCTAAAGGTAACCTCTCCCAAAACCTCATGCATTTCTCGATTTTCCTAACAGCCATTTCAGTATTGCACTTATGTTCTTCATCTGTCGTGTGATACAAATATATTCTGAGGTAGCGGAAAGAGCTAACTGCCCACGGGATCTGCAGCACGGCAACCTTTCTACTGGAATACCCATATATCTACCCAGCGGGGACATGCTGGATTTCTGGGGGTTCACCGCTATACTCGACAGCCTGGCATACCTTTCAATTACCTCCAAGACATACCGAAGGTTTTCTTCAGGCTATTACAGATATAGTAACAAATCATCCGCGTACAAGGATATAAGGTGGCGCTCCCCTCCTACCTCAATACCGATCGGGTCATATTGTTGCCTGAGGTATATTGCTAATGGCTCTAGGGCCAAGATATATAGCATCGGGGACCAGGGGCAGCCTTGCCTAGTGCCTCTACCCAGCCGCCACCTCTCCGACACTACTGAACCCGTGCGGACTCTGGCCAACGGTTCGCTGTATAGCATTTTAGCCCATTTAATGTAGCCTGTCCCCATTCCATACCATTCTAGAGCCGCCAACAACCACGGCCTCTTGACAGAGTCAAACGCTTTAACTGCGTCCAGTGCCACGACCGCCATTTCATCGTCCGTACTACACCCCCATTCGACCACTCGATGGAGTCGTCTATGGTTGTGAGTGATGTTCCTGCTCGGGACAAAGCCCGTTTGGTCTGGGGGAATTAATTTGCCAATTACTCTCCGCATTCTGTTGGCCAGGACAGCTGTGAGTATCTTACTGTCCTGGTTCAACATCGACAATGGCCTGTAGGAGCCGCAACTTCGCCCCGGTTTGTTGGGCTTGGGGAGTTTCACTATGATCGCCTCCCTGAGTGACTCCGGCAACCGCCCCACCTCAAACACCTCATTGAGCATAGCTAGCATGGGTGGGAGCACCTCCTCCCCATACACCTTGTAAAATTCGCTAGGGAACCCGTCCGCCCCTGGAGCCTTGTTGGTGGGTAACTGCCTTACAATCTCTCTCAGTTCCTCCAAAGTGATCGGTGCAGACCTTGGGCAGGCCTATATCCTCCAGCACCTCGTCTATCTCCTCCCGACTACTCCCCACTTCACCCTCGTATAATGCCTTATAATATTCTGCAAATGCCCTATTTACACCTTCTTGGGTGTCTACCATCTCGCCCTCTTCATTGATTATAGTCTGAATCGGGGATCTAGGGGTTTCGCTCTTGTACAACCACACTAGAAGCCGGCTCGCTGGCTCGTTTTGTCCCCTCCTGCATGCTGCCTTTCTATGTACATTTTGTAATTTAAGTTACAGAGCCTGTCCCAATGTTCCACACATTGCTGCTGCAATTTACCTACTGCCTCCGCATCAGCCCATCCCCTTCCCAACTCTCTTTCCAGCTCGATCTCAGCTTTGTGTAAATCAGCTAGGACTCCTCCCAGCAGTCCCTTAGACTTAGCAATGGCGATCCCCCGCATCACAACCTTAAAAGCCTCCCATACAGTGCCCGCCGACTTCACGCTACCAGTATTCACCTCAAAATAAGCAATAATCTCCTCTCTTATGTCCTCCCTGAAGGCTAGGTCTTTGAGCGCTTCTGCCCGGAGGCGCCATGTCGGTATTTGCGCCCTAGGCGGGCAGTACTGCCACCCCAGGACCAGGGGCGAGTGATCCGAGAGGACTCTGGCTTTATAATCTATATGGATGCTCGCAGCAACCACATCCGAAGTGGCAAAGATATAGTCAAGCCTCGTATGCAGCTGGTGCGGAGCCGAATAATGCGAGTACTGCCTCACGCCAGGGTGTTTCACTCTCCACACATCCACCAAGCCAAAGTCTGCCAGCAGCGTCTGCAATACTTTGGCCGCTGGGCTGGGCCTGGCCGTCTTGTCATCCGACCTGTCTACCTTTGGGTTCAATACAAAATTGAAATCCCCGCCCCAGATCATCGCACCCACTATACATGCACTTAGCTTGGTACACAGCGTCTTGAAGTATGTCGCTGTGTTTTGGTTAGGGGCATATGTATTTACGATGCACAATTCCTTGTTCTCTATCAGCCCCCTCAATATAACCAACCTCCCATCTGCATCAACAACCTCTCCAGTTAACTTAAATGGGACATGTGGCGCCACCCAGACAAGTACCCCTCTCGCATAGGCCAAGTACGATGAACCCACCGCTATCCCTTTCCATTTCCTCTCCACCAGTTCCATTTTCTCTCGCGTCAGATGCGTCTCTTGCAACAAGGCGACGTCTATCCTCTGCCGCTTCAAATACAGCATAACCTTATTACGCTTCAAGTAACTGTTGAGGCCTCTGACATTCCACGTTAATATCTTAGGGTCCCCCATGGTTCATCGATAGTCCCCCCTCCCCCTTCCGAGCAGCCCTCACCCCCCACACCAAGTAGATGACTGATTTTAGGTCTACCGTCAAGGCTCATATTTGAACTTAAACCCCCAACCCAAACAACTGCCGAGCTCCATCCCTGGATCTCAGGCATCCCCGCGTTTGGTTCTACCTTGGAAACCCAAATTAAGAACCCAGCAGGGTGTCACCTAACTATCAGTGACGTAACTAAACTCTAAATGGGGATATAAAGATCGGCCCGAGGGGCTCCCTCAACATGCAGCAGTTACAGTGCAGCCGGATCATGTTTCCTGCCAACCAGAGCGCGCCTGCCATCCAGTTACATCATTGACTATAGTCAAGTCCCACAGTACGAAGTCCCACCAGATTCTCAGCTTTACTTATCTCGTCCTGCTCTTTTTCCTGGATATCTGGCTCCTGAGGGCAAGTTTGCATGTCCAGCCACCCCATGGCCTCTTCCGGAGTATCAAAGAACAGCGTCTTGTTCTTATAGAAAACCTTTAGCCTGGCCGGGTAGAGCAGCATATATTTGTATCCAGCTTCCCGCAATCTTCTCTTGACCGATCCGAAGTTCATACGGCTCCGCTGTACCTGCAGGGTGTAGTCCGGATAGGCAGTTATATTTGCAGCTCCCCGTTTTATTGTTCCTCCTTTGCCGAAGTGTTCAAGAATTCTTTCCCGGTCCCGGTAATTGAGGATCTTGGCGATCAGTGGCGTGGGCGGATTTCCCGGCGGTGGCTTCCTCGTCAGGGCCCTGTGTGCGCTTTCCACGGCGAATCCCTGAGACAGGGTTCCCCCGGTGATTTCTTGTAGCAACATGGTTTCGACGAATTCCGTAGTGTTGTGACCCTCGGCACCTTCTGGCAGTCCAACAATACGGATGTTATTCCTCCGGGCACGCCCTTCCGCCTCCTCCGCTCTATTCTCCAAATTGCCCACCCGTTGCACCAGGGCATGTAGCTCCCGTTTGTGCGTCGCACAGTCCGCTGCAGTTGGACTCATCTTTCTCCAGAGTCTCTGTACGTTCCGCCAGAGTCCTTACATTCTGCCTGAGGAGATTCACATCTTCCTGTACCGCCCCCACTTGACGTTCCATCGCCGTCTTCAGTTCTGTCACAGCCAATTGGAGTTTGGTTTCCCAGGCCGCCTTCAAGTCCGCAATCGCCTCAAGGACCTCCTGGTTCGTACTCGCAGCGGCCATTCCCCCTGCTGGGGTCTTATCCTTATTCCTGGTTCCATCCGGGCCAGTCGGTGTCCTGGTGTATTCGTCCAGTATGGGCTGTTTGGCCTTCGCCCTCAGGGGCTTACTAGACATTTCACCGGTTAGGGACGGTCTCCTATCCATACTTAAATGCCAAGGGAGGCCACGTGGCCTCCAGGGCCTTGTCACTTCTTGCCGTGTTCACCGCTGTAATGGCCTCCGGGCCTCCTAGGTCTGTGCTGTTTGTCGCAAGTAAAGCATAGGGGGGGTTATTGTTCTGCAATGTCCGAGTTCTGGGACTATGTCATTTTGCTTCCAATTGGGTTATGACCCTTGCTTCTGCAATACTGCAGTCAGCTGCTCCCAGCACCAGCCAGGATCAGCGTGCACCACCCGTGCCCTCTGCCCTGGAGTGAGGCGGGTTGCCGTTTCAAACCCCCGTTTAGATCCGCCCGCTTACCAGCACGGCCATGCCCCAGTGCCGGCCGCTTTTCCTCCAGGGCCGCACTGTGAGCTCGCGCAACGCGGCGGAGTCTGCCGGAGGGTCCGCGCAGGCTCGAATGCTCGCTCGGCCCCCTCTGTGGCCGTCTGCACTAATATAGGAGCCCTGGTGTTCGGCCCGAGCTCCGCTCGATGCGAGCACGGCCGGGCCCTAGTGCCGGCCGCCCAGCCCCGCCGGGCGTTCCCACAAGTTAGTGGCGGCTACCGGGGATACAGCATAGTCTGTAATGTCCCTCTGGGGGTGCGCCGATGAGCACACCACCCGCCTTGCAGTCGTTTATCCGCCCGATCCAAATCTATTAGGGTCCTTTGTTTCACGAAGCCGCCATTTTGTCAGTGTCTGTTTGCGGCTCCGTGGACTTGTCACTCCTCGAATCGGACGTTGCCGGGGCTACTTGGATCTCATGTCTTCGGCGAATGTTGCCCGTGCCTTCATAAGCGGATGCTTATGTTCCTGGCATTCAATGATTCCCGTGGCTGCACTTTTTCATAGGATTGATGAAGGATCTCGGGGAGCTCTCCCACTGGCACGTCTCTTCACATGTCCTTCAAGCCACGCCCCGCCGCAGCTGTGACATTTGTAATGGTTTAGGGTGTGGAGGTGGCGCTACTTGTGCGCAGATGTGACATCCTCCCACAATGTTGTCTACCAGCTTGTCAAGCTGTGGGAACCAGACTTTTTGTCGGAGGAGGCGCTTGGTAGCTACCACTCCTCTGTGACCTTCATGTGCCAGGTGCACTGTCCGTTCCCGGAGTTCCCTCGGAATCACTACCTTACATCCTTTGAACAATATGTGATTATCCACCACTGTTAGTTCATCTCGAACCTGTTCGAGCCATTTGACGTCCTCTCACACCGTTTCTGTTTCAGGCCTGGCTTTTTGTCTCATGAGTGTTTTCTTGTTAGATTGTAGGCAGTGTCTCACGATTCTGAGGGCTGGATCTTGTTCTGAGTGTGTGGTCAGTTTGGGCCACCCTACCGGCAGCGGTTGCAGGTGATGTATTACATAGTTTATGTATGCATCCGCTATGGAGGGTTGTGATTCGGCTGGCCCCGTGGGGTATCGGGACAGGTAGTCCGCGGGGTTTTCATCCTTGCCCGGGCAGTGTACCACCACAAATTTGTAGTCCTGTAGCTGTATGCCCCACCTGGCGATCCTCGGGGGCATTTGTGCTCTTGGATCACCGTAGATGGTCAGTAGTGCCTGATGGTCTGTTACTATTTTACTATTGTGAATTTCTTGACGAACGGGAACAAGTGAAAATGCTCGCACGCCACACTACTGCCAAGCTCTCCTTTTCTGCTTGGGAGTATGCCTGCTCTGTGGCGGTGAGGCTCCGGCTGGCGTAGGCTACGATGAAGATGTTGGACGGTTCTGTGGGGTTTTTCTGGGTGAGGATGGCACCGAGGCGTACCGGGCTAGCATCGACGATTATCTCGGTGTCTCTCTGGGCGTCGAAATACGCCCTATCTTCCTCCTGCGAGATGGCATTTCTGATTTTCTCGAATGCTGTCTGCCATTCCGTGGACCAGGTAAAAGAAGCGTCTTTGTGGGTGAGCAGACGTAACAGGTTGCTTATGGTGGCGTAGTCCTTTAGATATCTGGAGCAGTAACTGGCTAGCCCTAGAAATGAGCATAGATCCGATGTGTTTTTGGGTGGTGGGGCCGAGTTCAGAGCTTTGACTTTGTCAGGGTCTGGTCGCATCCCCTTTTCTGAAAAGATATGGCCAAAGAATCTTAGAGCTCCTTTGGAGAATTCGCATTTTGTTTTGTTCAATGTATGTCCTGCTTCTTCTAGGGCCTGGCACACCCTGTGTAGTGCTCCGTCGTGTTGCTCTTGCGTCTTACCATATACGAGTACATCATCTGAATAGTTCAGACAGTTGGGGACGTGTCTGATCACCCGATGTATCTCCTCCTGAAATCTTAGCTGCAGACGAGATGCCAAAACTGAGCCGTCTATACTGGAATAAGCCGAGGTGGGTCACAAATGTGGTGATGTACCTGGATTCTGGGGCTATTTCTATCTGGTGGTACCCCTTCGTTAGATCCCGTTTTGAGAAGATTTTCGCCCCGTGTAGGAGGTGGATCATGTCCGTTATTCTGGGTGCTTGGTGCCTTTCCCTTTCGATGGCTACTTTGGCTCTGCGCATGTCGACACACAGATGTATGGATCCGTCAGGGGATTTTTTTTGGGACAGGGACGATGGGTGATACCCAGGGTGTGGGGCCCGAAACGGGCTCGATCACATTCATTTTGATGAGTTTGTGCAGCTCCTCCTCCACCTGTCTTTGAATGTTGATTGGTATGCTGCGATAGTGTTGCGCCACCAGTTTGACAAGCGGGTTGATGTGCAGGTGCACCTTCCTATTTTTCAATTTGCCGAGACCTCTGAATAGTTTGGGGAACGTTTGTTCAATAACCACAGGCTTGGCAAAGTATTTATGTGCCATCAGTTGGTCTAGTATATGCACTAGACCCATATCTACTACCATACGAAAACTCAGGATGCACCCACTGTTGGCTTCAGTTTTTAAGATGTGTAGGGGAATTTTGGCCGCATGTTCCTTGTGTTTCTCTGGTCTTCTTCCGACGATGGCGTGTCACTACTAGCGGGGGAGCGCATCTCGATGTACCGGATGAAATGTCTCCTTTGAGGGCGTCTGATCCCTTCACGTGATCGCATGTCTTCGCGGGGAGGTGGACCCATGCGGTCTCTCATCTCTTTGGGGCGCAGTTTGTTCATCCTCCCTTCTTGTGCTGGGCGGGCTGTGGCATGCTGTTCTTCGCCTGTCCTTGGTGCGTTGTCTGTTCGAGGCAGGGCCAGGTGCGTTTTTGCACATTGCCCGATAGTGGTCCATGCCCCCGCACGAGGCGCACTGTTGTCCCATGGCGGGACATTCGCCCACATGCAGATATTCGTAACCGCATCTGTAACAGGTGGCTTACGGGCGCTTGCTTCCTTGGCTAGGAGTTGCATACAGTTTGTTGATGATATCAGGATTGCTGGTGGGTTGTTGGATGGTAACCTTGCCCAGATTGTCCAGTTGTGACTCTACTGCTGCCTCCATGCGAGCCAGCACCAGAATGTCGTCCAGGAACCTCTGTTTCTGTAACAGTTGTTTGCGGAA
This sequence comes from Ambystoma mexicanum, assembly GCF_040938575.1. Classification (NCBI taxonomy): domain Eukaryota; kingdom Metazoa; phylum Chordata; class Amphibia; order Caudata; family Ambystomatidae; genus Ambystoma; species Ambystoma mexicanum. Next base: position 573,281,774 of record NC_090935.1, read on the forward strand.
AGGTTGTGAAAGACATCCTGCAATGACTTGTGATCTTAGTGCTTCCTCATTCGAGTATTTGTGAAATTCGCAATGTTTCAATTTGATGCGGAGGCGCATGACGAAGTTGTCCATGGATTCGCCTTTCTCTTGTCTTGTGGTGTGGAATATGTGGCGTTCATAATCAATGTTGGTGTGTGGTGCGAAGTATTGTGAGAGCTTGTCATGAAGTTCTCCGTATGTTACCGTTTCAACGTTCAGCAACGTTCAGCAATTCGCCCGCAATGTCTCTTACCGCTGGCCCTACTGCCATGAACAACGTGTTTTTAAGCCTCTCATCCTCTTTCAGTCCTATGGCCCCAGCATAGAATTTAAAGTCTCGAAGCAATGTGGTCCAGCGGGGTGCTAGGTTTGATGTGTCACGTATTTCAAACGGGCTCGGCATGTGCATGACTTGTGCTGTGCTGCCTGTGCCGGTTGACCATCCCCTTGTGAGTTGTCTGCGCTTCCTGACGAAGACGCCGTGGGTTGTGCCGTATCAGACATGATTTGTTATGTATTCACTTTTCTTTGCTGTTGTCCGACTTACTTAGTCGAGATGGTGTGGTGCGAGTGTCCACTATTTCACCCCCTTTAGTGCTGATGGGCTCTCCCTGTGGATGTGGCTGGTTTCCTGGTGTGCTGCTCTGGAGGCTGTCTAGTGGGCTGCCCTCAACGGTGTCCACAGCAGGGAGCAAATGCGTGAGTTATGGGAGTTGGGCGTGTCGGGACAGCATGGTCGCCCATCCGCTTATATTCGCGGGCATGAGACACCCTTCCTGTCGCTCCTGGAGCCTGCCACTCGGGTACTTAGCTCTAGTGCTGTCGGGTTGAGGCAGGCATTGTAGCTCCAGCATTCCGCGGGCGCCTCGCGTTCCTTTATTACTGCATGCGTATTCTGTCCTGCACGCTCCAGCGCGCCCGGCCACGGCTTGTGACCCCCGTGTGCGAGAGGCGCGCCGACGCGCTGCACTGCCCGACGGCAGGCCTCACTCGCAGGCATGGGTGGGCTGGTCACCCCTCGTCGCCATTGTTGAGTGTTTACAAGGCGCGGGCGGGCGGCTATTAATAAGGGCACGGAGCCGAGTTAACATACGACTTCACTTTATTCATACAACTCGTCAACTGCCGGAAACCCGTGCCCGCCCCTCCCTAACCCCAACATCATGTCCTTTTGCTTCCGCGCGTGTGGGCTTCAACTAGGCCCCGCCCACATAACGATGTGGACTTGTGGACATGCTCGATAGTTAATTGTGCTGCAGGCAGCAGAGATGTGATTGCAAGAATTTCAGTTTTTGCATGCAACCTGATGCGAGGCCTACCAGAGTTTGCCATCACCATTCCCTGTTGTAGTAGAGGGTAGATTTTCTCATCTCCCAAGAATTCCAAAGAGTTCCAATGTTGTCCTTGTTGCAAGGGGGGATAAGTTATTTTCTAAGAATAGGACTTCTTAGCTTCGCTATGGGCGGGCCACCCACGGGATCCAAGGCTATTATTAGTACGTCATTTCAGGATGGCACTACTAAAGTTACAAATGCTTTCGCGTGTTGCCAATAACTGGATATGTTGCTGAAAGATGAAAAGCGTGCAAGATCAAAGGGGCAGACCCCTGCAGTCTCTCGCAAGCACTTGACAGCACAGGAGCTCTCTGTTCGGCGGTAAGCAAGGCCAAGTAATAGGGGAGTCTGGGGGCCGGTCTCACGGGGGGTTTAACTTTATCTCAGAGAATCTTGTAATTTGTCTGAATATGTAAGTCTCACAAGAAAGAATACAGATTCTTTCAATTGTTCCGCTTAGCCAGGGTGGCAGCAAAACGTAGCTTCACTCATGCAGAAGGATGCAGGCGTGTCATCAGTACGAGGCTGGAGATGTTTCCACTTCAAAGCTCTGATGTTCCAATTTCACAACGGCGGGGGCCGCGGAGCCTGCAGAGCCCAAGGACTAAAAGACTCTGCTGCCTGACTCCGCGGCCCGCTCTGTGGTCTTTCAGAGTATTTAGGCACTCGAAGCAAAGGACATCAAAAGAGGACTGATTCTCACTCGGCAAACGTAGCGGAGTCTAGTGCAGCCAAAAGACTCTTCTGCCTGACTCCTATACTTTAGATCGTAGGCTCCTGTGTAGACTTGATTTTTGACCCCACATATTTAGTCTCTGCTCTTGATCACCTGGACTGAGACCCCACACGTAAACTAGAGGCGTCTGCTGTTAACGTACCAGGAAATCAAAATGCCAAGTCAGATTCCTTAAGTAGGGATTTAAGAATCCAGCCATGTTTATTACATTATTTAATCAACTTGCGTTGGTTTTTCGAATGCTCAAATGAGGGGGAGACAACGTTGTTACACAGACCTACTGTAGTCTGTGGAAGCTCATGCTCCATTAGTGAAACATCACAAACAGCTACCTGACAACAAGCCAAAATCTTCCATCACAATTTTCTCCCTCTCAATCTTGTAGTCTTCCTTTTAAAGCCTTTTAAGATTGGAATGTGTCAATATTTTGCTAAGGCAAGAGCGGCATCTACAAGATCTACTCTCTCAAAGACATGGAAACAGTTCTGCTATTGCTGTGCTACTTCAAATATACATCCTATATATTGTCAGTTTCATGAAATATTACTATACATGTTGATGGTAGCTTGGTCAGGCTTCAAACATTAAGCACTAAAACATTTTATTTTCATGCGAGTTGTAATGAAATGTTTGAGAGTTTTCCTTTGTTTTCAACGGTCGATAGACTTGCTCTGGCATGGGAGCTCAATGTTCTGTCCAAATAAATTGGTGCACCATTTGAACCAATGCGTAAACGTGATTTAAGTGCAAAGTGGCATTTAATGTATCTGTAACACTGGCGAGAAGGGTGTCCGACATTCAGGCAATGTCGGCTCAATAGCCCGTTTTTCTAAGTGGTTTTGAGGCCTAATCTTTTTTTATTCCCAAAGTGGGCTCAAGAGTCTGTTAAAAACCAGTGCAATGTGTGTGCCCAGTAATTCTGGGTTCCCCCACAGCCAGCAGATAGTGCTCGTCGTGATCTAGCTCCAAAAATAGCTTTGAATGACAAAACAAAATTCAAGCTAATTCTACAACCAATATAAAGAAAAAAGCTATATCCAAGCATGTTAGATTGATGGGTAGGGATTGTATGAATTGCCTAATGGCTGTGTTTTTTCTGGGCCTTTAACGTAATCATAAAATTATGAAATTACAGTTAAAATCTCGTACAACAAATTTGTCAATCAAGATTATCTGGGCCTATTGCCTATAAAACCAAACCAAATCGATAATTTGCTATTCTGATGCGCTAAGGCAATAAGAGTTGTGACCAAATTGTCCGCCTTATGCATAGAGCAGAAGTAACACAGCGGTCTAAACACCAGCACTGATTGACAACTGATAATTCAAGATTTTAAGCACGGGAATTTAAAAAACAACTCCTGGGGAAATATACCATGGAAATTGCATGTTAATCCATGAATCCAGTTTCAAAATATTTGAAATTATTGCATAGGAGTAATCGTGCAGATCAGTTAGCACATGTTTCGGAACGTTAGGCTCCTTGATCCAGTGCCGTAATACAAACAAAACATTCTATTGGAATAATCTATTGCATTTGAAATGGAGATAAATGAAACAAGTGGCAACTCAAAAATCAGATACTTTATAAATTGAGCTTTGCTTACCTCGGCCCAAATTATCAAATGCACTCCGGGAGCGGCAGTGATGAACAAAGCAATGCTACATATCTGAGTGTAACTAATGTATGTATTTGTTTAATTAATGTATTTGTTTTATATAGCTCACACAAGCCGCCTGGCATCAGGGCGCTGGAGTGGACCAGTTACATGAGGCCCAGAGGCACGGATCTTAGCATACAGGTAGTTGCATTCTGCAGGTATAGCACATCAAGCTGGTACATAATTAGAATGGAAACAGTTACCATTTCATGATGAGTAGTTAATCAAACAGCCATGTTTTAAAGGCTTTGTGCAAGGCCCAATATGAGTCCCCTGCGCTTCATGCATGTGGGAGAGAGCTTGATTGCTTAGCTGCAATAACTGGGATGCATGTCCCACCAGTTTTAGCACGTTTTGAATTTGGGTTGAACAAATCTGTGTCTCTAAGGGGGTTCTGGTGGGCCTAGACGAGTGAGTCTTTGCCAATTTTTTTAGCCAAGTCAGGCGGAGCAGATTTGGAGCTACATCTGTGGGTGATAGTGAGAGTCTTGAATGAGATTCTCTCCCGGATGGGAGCCAATGTACAGCTCCGTGTGCAGCTGATATGTTCTGATCTGGGGATGTTGAGGGCAGCGCATAATGCGCTGTTTTGGATGGTTTGGTGTTTCTTTATGTTGTGGGCTGAGGTCCCGACGAATAGTACATTACAGTAGTCCAGCCTAGCACCCACCACAGCACGGACCAACGTCAGGCAACAGGTTGAGTACTTGGGGGTTCCATTTTATTTGCACGGTTGAATGACCAATGATGAGAAGTTCAGTTTTCTCATCGTTGAGATAGTCCGTGGGCCACCATCCAGTCTTGGATAATGGCATAGGTAGCGCTTAGCGTGGCAGCATTATCAATCTAAGTTCCAGAGAGGGGAGGCGAATTTGCCCATTGTCAGCGTAGTTAGTATATGCTATTCCAAGGGAGTGGGCATATATGAATTGATAAAAGATACTAATACTGGCGAACTACAGTTAAAGGCAAGTTACTTATTTTGCTCCAGTACAGTCTTACAGTTTTACATACTTTCCATATGCATTACAAAGTAGTTCGAGATGCAAGAGACCCCAGAAAAATAAAACCTCATAACACTTAAGAAATGTATTGCTTACATATCTAAGATTTTCTTTTGTTTTTATTTGCATTTCATTGATTACAATTTTTTAATAAAACAATAAAACCAAAATATTCCTTTGCATCCATCATGATTTGAACATAAAATCTCTAAATGTCCTTTAACAGTTTTGTCAAAAATGTAACCGCTGCGATCACATATGAAGTCTTTGCCCCACTCATCAGCACAGTCCACCAGTGTTCCAGATCCTGTACCACGTAGTGTGACATCAGGTGTCCAAATTGCACAGATCGCTCGTTTTTGAGCTTAGGGTAGGATAGGAGAAGGTGCTTCCGTGTTTCCACAGGTGAATCCTCTTTGCAATAGCAACACTTGTTCTGTTGAGTTATGCCACATATTGCCAAAATCTTGTTTTTGGGCAAGAGGTTCAGTCTTGCACTCAAAAATTCGGTTCGGAAAATGTACTAAATATTTAGGTGGAACATTTAGTTTCCGAGATTCCTTTGCTAGATTAACTGTGGACTGGTAGCTTCCAGCTGGTTCTTAAGTCTGGATCCAATTGTTCTCGTTCAGTTTTTTCTTTATACTTGTTGGATTAGAAACTAGCATTTCGAGAGATCCTCCTATTTCGTTCAGTTTATCGATGTTTTTCTGTGCCCAGTTGTTCAGCATCAGATTGTTCTGAGAATGGCTCCCAGTGGCTGCAAGGATTAACTTCAAAACCCTCTACATTGTCCACAAAGCCTTCTGGGGCCTGGGGCCTCAATATCTTCAACTCCCTCTGCGTAAATATCTTCCTTCTCAATCCCTTCGCTCCTCCTTCTCCAAGCAATGAGTTGGTGGTAGAGCTCTTTCCTTGGCTGGGGCCTCCCTCTGGAACAGTCTCCCTGAAACTTGAGTACCACCATCTCTGGTTCCAGAAGCCCCTCAAGACCTTCCTCTGATTCTGCTTTCTCTCTTCTTCTCGCCTGCTGAACTCCTGGTTGAAACTGAAACTGAAACTGCACTGGTCACCTGGGTACCCTCTGATCTCGGGCCCAGCTCCCCTCCCCACCAGTTGCACTACTGCACTGGTTGCCCCCTGGCAACCCTTGCACTCTGGGTCTATTTCTGTATCCCTACAGTCCTCTACCAGTACTTGACACTTGATGTCTGCACTTACCCTTGCACTTGCCACCAGCTGGCCTCCCTTTTTATTTATTTGTATTTATTTGTTTTACTGTGTGATCCCATGTACTGCACTGCCCCCTCCCCGCCACCCCCTTCCATGGACTTGCACAATCTCAATTTCCCCAGGCCTAGTAAAATCGTTGTCTGTCTTCCCTTTGTTCCCCCTCCCTTGCCTTGTCACGCAGTGAAACACTTGTGTATAAAGGCGTGTTATAAATGCCATATCATATCATGTTAATTCCTTCTAGATAAGGTCCAGAATTGGCGGTCGAGGGTAAACGAAACATTTCCTATAAAGTGGTAGGCTATTACAGTCTACGGTAGCTTTTAGGGAAAGGAGGCCCAGCTTGCGACGTATGATCGGGATTGGGGTCGATAGTGGAAGTCCCAGGACTTTTTTCAAAACTGACCCTCAACCCTGGGCCAGACCGTACTCGGGATGCAGAACGTTACCTGCGCTCAGTAGGTTAAAGCGGGAATCACTTTAGCTTTGTAGAAATGTAGCGCTTGGTGTATCGAAAAGCAGACACATTTTTTGTTTAAAACTCGTGCTAGACTAGCTGATTTGCTTTTCTCTCTTAGATGGTTCACCATTTGGGTTTCAGATTGAGTGTCACTAAGCCAGACGCATAGTTATTTGAAGGATTGAACTTGTTCGATTTGCACCCCATCCAAATACCACACAATGTGGTTCTTCCCTCTGTTTGAGTTACCAAAACTTACGATCTTCGTTTTGTCTTTATCTCTAGTCCGTTGTTCTTGATATAAGAGTGGAGAGAGTCTAGCTGGCATTGGAGGCCAACGGCTGTCTGGTCGATCAGGACCTAATCATCTGCATAGAGCAAACGAGATAACTCGGTCCCCCCATCATCGGTGGGAACGATCTTACCAAAGGTTCTGGTTTCATCATGCCAGATAGGAAGAGGTTGAACTGGGCCGGAGCCATGGGGCAGCCCTGTTTAACTCCCCAATGGTTCCGTGCCTCTAGTGTAATCACGGGTTAGTTTGAGATACTCAGTTGCTGCATATCATTTCTCAAAAATGGCTAATCCAGTGTTGTTGACCTATGGGGTTCGCCTGGGACGCAATCGAAGTACTGCCCGTAGATTTTACCATTGCCCAGAAGTCGCTTATTTTCCGGCCACAGATCGCTCTGAGCATTGTCTCCGAGTCTGGTACATGATTACTCTTTGCGAACGCACCCAGTGCTTGTAGTTCCTTTTCTGTATTATTGCTGCAGTCACATTGTGCAGTTATCCTGATTTTTTTTTCCACACGTAACATCTTCCTCAGTAGTGTTCTTTTTTTAAATATTGAAAATTTTGGAAATTTGGGGCTTTCTTTTCAGATTGTGTTCAGTGTTGCTCCAAAAGGGGTGTTTACTCCACTTTAGATCCCTCCTGTACAAAATCCTTTGTGAACTTTAGTAATGATGTGCTTAGTCCGTTTTAGTTTGTTTCCCCCAGTACTCACTGATTCTGCCGCTGGCATAGTAAGTCTCTCACTTGATGTGGTGGCCACCCATTCCATGTGTAGCAGGTGATGGTCACTGTTCAACGTCTTTACTATTTTGAATTTGGTCACAAAAGGAAGAAAGCTTCTTGAAACAATAACAATAACAATATAATCTATTATCGACAAACGGTCATCACTCTCCCATGTTGCCTGGGGCGGCATATTCCCCTTCATGTTGCTATTGAGCATATGCAGGTCCTTAGATGTCATTAGTGAAACCCACGTATTGCCTCTAGTTGATCGTTTGCATCCTTATGTTGAATCCTTCCGCAGGTTGTCGGCTCGTATACACATTGTGTTCAAGTCTCTGCATACGTTCACATGAGGATCTGCTGGTTGATGTTGGCGTCGTCGATCAGGTCTGATATCATATCAGTAAATGCTTTGACCGTAACTGGTTGTGGGTTCCAATAAATGTTAATTATTACCAGTTGAGATAGTTTGTTGACAATGTGCGACTTTTCTGGAACTTGTCACCCTATGAGAAGCTCCTGGGGAAAAAGCGTTGCATGAAATAGTTTTACTGAGACTTGCTGTGCTGCCTGATTTGGCTGCCAATAGTAGGCCTGAAGTCGGGCGTCCTTTTTTACCCTCTATTGCCAGGCTCAGAGATATCTAAAATCCACCAAGGATAGGTTTTTTGCATAACCAGGTTTCTCGGAGACACACAAGATCATAGTTTCCCAGGTTTGTCGCCAGTTTTCATAAGGTGGGAAAAGCCCCTGGTATTCCATGATTCCATCTTGAATCGTGTCGTCTTTGGCTTTTCTCTTAGTTTCTGGGAGGCCTGTGGAAAATGGTACTTGAGCATCTTGGGTGGCTACGCTTTCTCATGTAAGGAGAGCGTGCTGGGCAACCAGGACCAGTCTGGGATTTTTACTTTCTCTGTCACAACCTTAGCCTTGTTATCTTGACACAGGCACTGGTTCGGTTTAAAGGTAACACTCAACTTTGATCCAGCACCCTCTGGAACTCGCCCTGTGTGTAGCTGGTCCAAGTACTTTGGGCCATGACTTTGGTTTGTTTTTCCTTGGGAGGAATTGTTGACTTCCCCTTTCGAGTTACCTTAATGCATTTGAAAGAAATTCCTTTGAATATGACAAGGAAGGTGGCTCAGAATTCTTAACCTGCGTGAGGTCAAAACCTAACATCAAGAAGCTTTCAGCTGCTTCTATCAGCATGCCCTTGACCACAGGTGAAATAATATTTAAAAAGATCGAGCCTGTCGGTTTTCATCTTCGAATTAGATGATTTTACAGGTGTTTTAAAGACAATTGTCTTCAATTTGGGATGCAGTACACCAGTTCCATCACCGTTCTTCTGTTAAGGATCAGATCGTCGTCCTTATCGAGTATTCTCTCCAGCTTCAGAGAGTGTTTACTCGGATGTTGTAATCTCTTGACTGGTGTCCTGGAACTGGGTTACTGGGTGAATTTGGAGTTCACCAGGCTTGGGTCCTGTGTACTCTTAGTAGGTGTTCCTCTAATTTGAGTTGCAGACTGAGCCCTGATGGTCTTCAGTCGTGTTTCCTCTAGCACTTTACCCACATTAGGGTTTTTTGACAAACTTGGCGAAGTTGTCCTTTGTTTTAAGTTCTCCCAAAGGTGAGCGACTCAGTAGATTTTTTAATACTTCCTTTCTTTTCTCCGAAAGAGTATGCAAGTTTGGAGACTGACTATCGCTGAGTGACAGTGGTGTATTGCAGTCTGCCTGGACCTTTTTTTTTTTTTAATCAAATTTTTATTATTTTGCATTATGACATTGCATAACATATTTAAACATGAGTCTCCAAAGCACAAGCAAAACATATCCCCCGTATCCCTCCCCCCACCCAGTTCGAGCACTCGTACATAGTCCACCAAGTGAGTTCATGGAGAGCATAACAGTGATTATTCATTTGTCTCTTTGCACGCTGGAGTTTTTGGGACAAACATTTAGGCAACATTCAATTGGTCTGGTCGGCAGTGGTCTTCCCCGTCCGAGGGGGAGGCCCTCGGTGTGGTTCTGTCCCATTAGGCCCGCGACCATATTTTTCAAAGAAGGGGAGCCATAGTTGTTCAATGTTTGATTTGGACTCATCAATCAAGTGGGTGAGAAACTCCATATCATAAATGGCCCTTACCTTCGTGACCCATACCTTTTCTCCTGGCATAGCTGAGCTTTTCCAATTCTGTGCCAAACAGCACCTAGCCGCCACCAACATAACCTGTAGCATGTGGACCTGAGTTCCCTCATGGTCATCTCCTACATCAATTCCAAAGAGGAGGAGCCAGGGGCACAGAGACTTCTCGACTCCATCCACCCCCTTGATCCAGGATAGTACCTCTCCCCAATATGTCTGGACCACCGGGCACTTCCACCACATATGAAAGTAGTCACCCTTTGCTTTCTTGCATTTCCAACAATGTGGGTCATACCTCGCCCTCATCCTGGCAATCCTCTGTGGGGGGCAATGCCACCTTTGTATGACCTTAAGGGCCTGGTGCCGGAATTGCAGCGAGGCCGTGGAGCGGATGGCCCGCCTGCAGATTTTGGATCACCTTGCATCATCTACCTCCACACTCAAGTCCTTTCCCCATTGCAAGCGTGCCGGTGGCGGGTCCCTCGGGGCAGAAAGAGTTTGTAGATGCGGGATATCGCCCCCCTGGAGCCCTGAGAGGAGATGAGAAGTCTTTCAAAGTCAGTTAGATCCCTCCTGAGGGCATCCCCTTAAGCTGGAGGTATCGGAATGGTGACAGGGTGACGATTCCCAGTGCCTCCTCTAAATCTATCAAAGGTAGGAATGAGCCCCCCCACCCAAAGGTGGCCAGTCCTTCTTAGACCGGTTTTGAACCATTTTTGAAACGTAGCTGGCTCTGCTATTTTGTCTATAAAGGGGGGGCCCAGATACAGCTCAGTGGGGAGGGCCAAGTTGTCAGCCAGTGATAGTAGCCTCCCTCCCTCTACAGGGACCATAACACCTTCAAGATTGGGTGGTTCAGGACTCTCCTGGGAATGTTTTTCCTTGGGACCCATAGCCATTCCTAAACTGTGACAGGTGCAAGGACCTTGTTGTCCATGGTCACCCATTTCTTTTCAGTAACTGGGGTGAAATGATCGACCAACACCCTAAACTGAGCGGCCATGTAATATGTCTCCAAGTCTGGGTATCGCACCCCGCCATCTTCCTTTGGCCTGGTTAATACCTCATAGGAGATCCTGTGTTTTTTGCCAGACCAGAGGAAGTTCAGGAGGACACATTTAATTTCTGTGAAAAATGTCTTGGGGACCTGCACTGGGAGCATTTGGAAGAGGAATAGGAACTTGGGGAGAATCACCATTTTTATCAGATTAAGGCGCGCCATCCAGGAGAGGCCCGATCTTGCCCATCTCTCTAGGTCCTTTTTAATTACTGCCCCGAGGGGGGGAAAGTTACATGGGAATAATTCATCAAGGTCGCCTGTTACTTGGACCCCTAAGTATCTGAACCCATCCTCTTGTAGTGTGAAGGGGAGCCCTCTGACATAGTTTCTCTCGGAGTCTGGCAACCACCCCCATAAATGCTACCGATTTCCCGATTTTGACCTTGTAACCTGATAAGTCCCCATAGCGCTTCAAGCCCTGAAGGATCCTGCGGACTGTCTTGGTTGGCTTTGTGATATAGAGTAACACATCAGCGAATAGGCAGATTTTCTAAGTTGTATCCCCGATCTGTACCCCTCCGATGGCCTCGTCCCCCCGTACCGTGATTGCCCAAGGTTCCATCACCAATGCATAGATTAAGGGAGACAGTGGGCATCCCTGTCTCGTTCCTCGCTCCAGAGGGAACTTTCTCGATTCAGACCCATTCGCTACCACCCTGGCAGAGGGTGAGGAATACAGTGCCGACATCCAACCCAGCCACCTCGGCCCCATCCCCAGAGCCGAGAAAACCTCCCCCATTAAGGCCCAGCTTACCCTGTCAAAGGCCTTCTCCGCGTCGAGGGCCAGCAAGACTGCGCCCTCTTCCCGAACTGTCCTTGAGCTGAGCACGTGAAGGGTTTTCTGCATATTATCGGAGCCCCGTCTGTTCAAGATGAATCCCGCATGGTGTCGGGGTGTATTAAGCGGGGGAGGCAACCCTCTAATCTGGTCGGCATCTAAATTCAAGAGCGAGATAGGTCTATACGACCCACAGTCATTGCCCGGCTTGGGTATTACAGTGATCGGGGCCTGTAAGAACGTCAGTGGAATCGAGTCCTTATTTTTAATGTGATTGAATAACTTGGCCAGGTGCTTCAACAATATTGATTGGCATTGTTTATAGAAGTGTGCCGCGTAGCCGTCTTTCCCCGGGGCCTTCCCCGCCTTTAGTCTTTTAATAGCACCTGTAAGAGGATTCAATTCAACACTACAGCTAAGTCAATGCCTAGTCTGGGATACTGAATGGAAACCCTTATTGATATATCTTTATGTCCAGTTCATGAGTTCTGGATGACTACCCCTATATAACACCCCTCTCTTGGAATCCCCCTGACCCCACTGAGCCAAGAAGTAGTTCTGTTTTGCAAGTTTAAAAGGTTTATTTGAGAATTTAAACAATATATATATATATATATATCACACTTTTATAATGAATTAATAATTGAATATCACACTTAATCTGAGCAGTAATCAATAATGGATAGTCTGGCACTAGCACACTTCTTTATAATCAATGATGAGTGGGTATAGGATGGATAAGATAGCAACAATACTTTTATGGTTTCAAATATGCAATGTGGAATGAAAATGCAGTACAGAAAATAACTTGATAGGATTTCAGCAAAAGACAATGTAATCACTTTCTTGGACAATTCACCCCCCCCCTTATGCAATGGAAGGAGATGAAGATGAGAGCACACAGTTCTTCGGAATGCAATCAAATAAAATTCAGTTCAATTCCCCCCCCAGCAGCTTATACAACAGATAGGAGTTTTGAAACACAGGCAAAATGCTTTGAATATGGTGACAATGCAGTGAGAAATTTGCTGAAAATGCTTTTAATTCCCTTCAGGAGGTTCAGGGTGAGTGGTATCTAGTTAATATTAGTCCAGGCTCACTCTAGCAATGATTCAGGGATGGTTCTTAAGAGGCAAACGAAATTTGAGCAGTTCAGGCAAAAGCTGCTGATTTTTACAGTAAAGAAATCGGGGCAAATTGCGGCAAAATTCGCGAACGCATGAATTGTGATTGCGGAGAAAGTATAAAGTTATAAAGAGGAAAGTTAAACCAAGTTCCTAGCCCAAACGGTTACGGAGTTATGAACGATTTTGTGAAGGTTGTTTTTCGTATTCGAAATTTTAAAAGTTCAAAGCGACAGGTTACAGCTTGAAGCTAGAAAATGACAGGTGACGGCTTTGCAAAATAACAAGTGACAACTTCTAGGAGGCAGTTCTGGTTAGATTAAAATAGTTTGGATTAGATTATTTTAACTAAGAGATTGGTTCTGCACAGTTCTGCTAGGTATTCACAATATATTTTTGAATTCGGCCTCGCCACGGATCTGGTCAGGTTTTGGACTGGACTCCGGTTCTGGTCTCGGCACTTCACAGTGATCTGGATCAGCTCTCTGGTTCTGCTAACAGCGGTCTGGGTCACTCTGGATCTCTGGCCTCTGGTTCTGGATACTGCTCTGCTTTCTCTGGGTACAGCACTGCTCCTGGATCTTGGGTTCTGCTGGTCTGGTCTAGCACCGGTCTGCACGGCTCCTAGTCCCGCTTTCTCCGGACACAGCAATGTTCTAGGCAGGGAATTCAAACAGCTCGCCCGGCTGTTGATAGTCTGCAAATGATTTTTGGGCCTGCTGACAAATACTTTTGCTTGCAGTGGGCCTTCTTGGTTCAAAGTTCTGTAGTCTCTGTTTAGCTTGGAAGTCTAAGTGTAGGATCTCTGGATGTGAAGTCGTCGGTCAGCATGCTACGCAGCAAATGGAATTGAATGTCTCTACCTGTCCCAGCAGTCTCTTTTGCGTGGTTCTCTTGGATTTTGGCGCACATGTGGGCTTTTTGGCCATCTTGGATTTTCTAAGCCCACAGCACCAAATTTTGCTGCATGATAGCTCAAACGTGGGTCAGGACACCCAACAAAGTCCCCCCACGCGACTGCACTTTGAATTTGAGTCGATGGGGAGTCGGGTGCACAGAAGGTGATGACCCACGCACTGGTATGTCCGCATAATCTTCTTCCAATTCTGCAAATGGCACAGTTCAGCATCTTTTCCTCCATCCGGCACTGATCGATCGGTTCTCCTCGCCGGTCCTGATGGGAATATTGGGCGGTACCCCGGGCCCCTTGGGTCTCTGCTCCCGGTCTCCGGATCGACCTCCTTGGCCAGTCTCCAGGTTTTATTTCTCCTAGGATGACAAAGGAAGAGCGGCAATACCTATTCATGGACATTTCTCCCCCACCATTGATATAGTGGGGTGGCATATATATTTTAGAACTCAACAGATATGAACATGCACATTTTTTTAAATTAAGAGACAAGAACACATAAACTTGAGAAACACAGAATTTGATAGGCTATCGGTAGGATCTTTTAGGGTTGGAATTGAATTACTCTGGAGCGGTACCCTCTGGGATTGCAGAGGACTCCTCCAGTTGCTGCAAAGTGTGCCTGAGATGGCAACACTTCAACTGGTTTATGTGGACCCAATTGTCTTTCCCCTCTGCCAAACCGCCTTTGGGGATGCGGATCTTGTAGGCCACAGGGGAGATCTTGTCTATAATCTCATAGGGTCCCTTCCATGTAGGCAAAACTTTTCGCTGCTTTGCCTGGTTTCTTTGGAAGTTGTATAAATAGACCCGGTCCCCCACCTGATATTCCTTCCTGGATGTTTTCAGGTCATAGTGGGTCTTCATACTCTCGGCTGATCTTTCTAGATTCCGCTGAGCATAGGCAAAAGCATGCTGAAGGTGTTTCCTTAAATTCTCCACATACTGATGAGTTGTGGAGGCATTTATCAGTGTTTGCTCTTGGGTTCTGTAGAGCAAATGCTGAGGAAGCACCATCTTGCGTCCAGTCATCAACTCAAATGGTGACATTTTGGTTGCAGATGAAGGGGTAGATCTGATGGCCATTAGGACCAGAGGTAATCAGATATCCCAACTTGGCCCAGAATCTGCCACAAACTTTTTTAAGATGCTCACAATTGTCCGGTTGTAGCGTTCCACTGCTCCAGAAGAAGCTGGCCTGTAAGCAATGTGTAGCTTTCTCTTGACCCCCAGTATCTCCCACATGTTTGTCATCACTTCACTGGTGAAGTGGCTACCTCTGTCTGACTCAATCCTTTGAGGTAGACCAAAACGGGAAAAGATGTGGTTAATCATCAGGGCAGCTGCTGTTTCTGCCTTGCAATTTGGGGCTGGGAGACATTCCACCCACTTGGTAAACAAGCATGTAACGGTCAACATGTACTTGTTTCCTCTAGACGAGCGAATCACAGGGCCTACAAAGTCGATTTGCAAATCTGACCATGGCAGTGTCATTCCCCTCTTTTGGAGAGGTGCCCGGTGTGTGAGGGATGTTGGCTGAAATTGTGCACACACAAGACACCCCTTCAAGGATTGGTCGAGGTCCTGCCCCATGTGTGGCCAGTATGCAACCTCTCAAGATTTCCAGTGTTGTGTGAAACCCCCTATGACCGGCGGTGGCCGCATCATGGGCGTGACTTAACATCAGGCTTCGGAATGAGGTAGGAACCACCCACTGATCGTGGCCAGCTTTGGATTTCCTTACCAGCAAACCGTCTTGGATCCGGAACATTTTTGGACATTTCATCAACACTCTTAGGTCCTCTTTCCCAATGTAATCGGTATTAGCCATCAATTCTGCCACCTGACTACGTCGGGGACCAATTTTGTATCCAGCGGAGGGTTCTGGAAACTCCTTCACCCATGCATTCCCTACGCCAGCCACCAGTTCTTTCTCCCCGTCGTTGTCAACATGGTAAGAGCATCCATCCACATAGACAGTGGGCATTCCCTCACACTTGTCTTCTTCAAAGACTTTGTGTGGGGAATTAAGGTATGCCTCCGTGTTGTCCTTGATTTTTAGACTTTCGCCCTCGAGACAGTTTTCTCTGGCACAATCATGCAAGTCAGCCAGACCTTGCGCGAGGGGACTCTTCTTGTTTTGGCCATATCTGACCTCCACAGGAAAGCCTTGCATTGACAGAATCCAGGAAGTAATTCGGGAATTACTCACATTTCCGGCCCGGATTCTGTCACTTTGGAGAAATTGCAGAGGCTGGTGTGGAGTCTCCACTATGATGTGTTCCCCCTGGATAAACGGCCGGTAATTCTTCAGTGCCCACACCGTTGCCAGGAGTGCCTCCTCACAATCGTTGAATTTTTCCTCCACAGAGGATAAAGTTTTGCTCGCATAGGAGATTACTTTATTGACCTTGTCATGCTTTTGGTATAATACTGCCGTCAAGCACGTATTAGAGAACCCCGTCTCCAGGAAGAACTCCTTGTTTCTGACAGGGTAAGCTAGGCAAGGCGCTTGTGAGAAGCTTCTTTTGAGTTGTTTTACCGCCTCGGCTTGTTCTGGACCCCATTCCCACTTGACCCCCCCTTTCAGGAGATGAATCAGGGGTCTGGTGATCTCTGCGTAGCCCTCAATTAACTTTCTGCTGTAATTAGTCAGTCCCAGGAGGCTCCTTAGTTCCCGCAGAGTTGTGGGGTCTTTCAGTTTTTGGAGTGCTTCCACCTTCTTTTCCTGGGGACAGAGACCCTGAGGAGTAATCTCATGCCCCAAGAAATTAACACGGGTTCTACACCACTGTGCTTTCTGAAAGGAAAGTTTTGCTCCGGTGGCCCTCAACTGGGTCAGAACATAACGGATCTCCGCTATGTGTTCCTCCACAGATGAACTTTTGATGAGGACATCATCTACATAAGCCAGGTTACCCCTTGCACCCAGGTCGGGCATGGCCTTGTGTAGGAAAATGTTGAATTCATTGCCGGAGTTGAGGTATCCGAAGGGAGTCCGGGTCCATGTGTACTGCTGGCCCCCAAAGGTAAAAGCCAGCTTGTATTGGTCCTCCCTACTGACAGGCACAGTCCAGTATCCATTGGTCAGGTCTATTGCAGTGAATACCTGTGACCACTGGATCTGGGCCAGCCCTTGGTCAATATAGGGCAGAGGCCATCGGGAAGTATGGACCCGTTTGTTGAGCTCCCTGAGGTCGGCGCAGAGTCTCCACTGGCCGTTTGGCTTCAATATTCCCAGCAACGGGTTATTGAAGGTGCTGTGAACTGGACGGATTATTACCTGGGACTCCAGGTTCTTAATTATTTCAGTAAGGGACCCCATTGATGCGAAAGGCAAGCGATATTGCTTCACAAACACTGGAGTCATGCCAGGGTCCGTGGGGATTGTTGTTGTGTGGATGTCGGTGCGACCACAGTCATATGAGTCTACCGCAAAGAGATCTTGGAAATCCAAGAAAACTTGTTTCAACTTTTGCTTCTGTTCCAGAGTCACACAGGCATCAGCTAGGTTGACTCTCTCTTCCACCATCTGCCTGAAGCCTGGAAAGACTTCTGGTTTGGCTATCTCGGCGGCCTCCTCCAGCTGGGTGGAGAAGTCCCTGGTCAGAGTGCTGATTTGGACTGCAGGCTTCAGGTGGGAAAGGCAGCCCTCATGTACCTGGAAAATCACCTCATCCCTCCTGAAGTCGCATCTTCCTTACCATAGGGGCAGGAAGTGTACACCAGGAAGATCCCCCCATGCCGGGTAAAAATCCTGTCTGGTGTTGTATTGTCATCACTGTCACTGTCAAAACAGTCCTTGGGGATTGGTCCTAACAGTTCATTTCCTAAATCGATGGAAAAATGTCGGTCATCAACCGCCATTCGAATAATGGTGCCTGCGGCTAGAGTAATACTCTTTAAGTCGCTGTTATCCACCTCTATTAGAATGGTGTCATGTTCTACGTTGACTAATGGGGTTGGGTTTACCCCCAACCCTTGCTGTTGGAGAGAAGCGTTTAGATGTATGTAAGCATCAGGGTTTTTCAATGTTGTCCTCTTTTAACTTTCACTTCCAGGGAGAATTGTCGGGTCCTTTCTGGGATGGTGACTTCCTCTTCGATCTGAATTTCAACTGCATAAGGTAGCAATTGAGCTGACCTAAATGCTTTTTCTGGATCATCAAAGCCCATGGGATTATCCGCTAATCGGGACCAAGCTTTGAAGTTTATTAGGTCGAAACTAATGGCAAAGCAATTGAGAATGTCACTGCCTAAGTAAAAAGCGGCAGTGACGTCTCGCACGACCCAACAATTGTGGACTATGCTCTTGTTGCCAATGGAGATTTTGAGCATACACCTGCTTGGCAGGAGATGTTTGGAATTAGGTGCTTCCAGGTCCATTTCCCATTTGTCTATCAGTTTGAATGTGGGAATGGCTGGATCTTTTGGGAGTTGGCGGAACATGGCTTCGCTGATGAAGCTCTTACCGTTGTTCACACACACTCAAGCGAGAACAGAGTCCTTCCCATCATTTAACTGAACAGGGATGAACAACTGCTCTCCACTTTGCTGAATATCAGCCAGGCTCTGAGCTGATTTCACATCTTTCTGGACTATAGGAGTGAGAGTTTCTGATTGTGGATTAGTAAAGAATTTCAGGGTGTTTCCTTCCAGTGTGGAATACCACCTTAAACTGGAAGGAAGGTTGATTTTCAGAAATAGAGAGGACCCCCCCCATCATCAGTCTGTTGTCCTACTGCTATTAGTGTCACGTCTGGAGTTTGGTTGTTCTGGAAGTGAAATTCTACTTGGTCAGATTTTTGTTCAACCATGTGGCAGGTGCCGTTTAAACTAACATGTTTTTGATTGGTCGGCTAGTCTGGGTCCAGAGGACCTTGTTTACACAATCTATTAGGGGTGACAACCTTCTCAGGAGGTCAATCCCTAGTAAACAAGGGGTGCCCTCTGGAGTCACTACTATGACCGGGTGTTTCACCTTGTGTCGCCCAATTGTAATGTCCAAGTCTGCAGTCCCCTCCACGGGAATTTCCTTCCCGTTAAAGTTCTGCAGTTGTCCAGGCAGAGAGGTGAGAGGAATACGGTAATTCTCCCCCCTTCCTGCATTTAGTTCATCAAAGGCCCTTTTGGACAGAAGGGTAGCTTGGGATCCAGTGTCCACCAGTGCCAAAATTGTACCCTGCCCCTGTACTTGTACCGGGGCATAGTATCTTCCCTCCTTCTCCTCGAGGGGGTACAGATAATGCACATTTTTAGACAACTGGTGGGCTAACTTTCTGGTTTTGGACATTGTTAGCGAAGAGATTTGGGCAGAATTCTGTGGAGAGCCTTGGGAATCTGAAAGAAAAAGTTGGCAACTGGAGATCAGAGCCATTGTGGGTTCCCCTGGTTCCGGTTCTGGGCCGCCCCCCCCTTTTTGGAGGCAGTCACCCGGATGGGTTTGAACCAGGGGATTTTGGTATTGTGGGTTCTGGGATGAGATGATGGGTGGCGGTAGCTCAGTCTCCATATCTCCCCAGTCTGGATTGGAATCCCTTGGGACCCATTTTTCCTTGGGAGGAGTTCCCCCATCTCTGAAGGAGAAGATCCTTTTCCCAGGATCTTCTGAGGATCCCTCTCCCTCAAATTGGAAGACCTGTACCTCCTTCACAAAGTGGGTCTGTTTGGGTCCTTTGTTTCTCCTACCCCCCCTCTGCTCCTTGCCAACACTGAGCGCGGGCCCCTTCCGCCACCGCCTGTTCGGTGGACCCTGTCGAGCAGGAGTGTCTCTCCGGA
Source organism: Ambystoma mexicanum (assembly GCF_040938575.1). Classification (NCBI taxonomy): domain Eukaryota; kingdom Metazoa; phylum Chordata; class Amphibia; order Caudata; family Ambystomatidae; genus Ambystoma; species Ambystoma mexicanum. The sequence continues at coordinate 573,301,045 of NC_090935.1, forward strand.
GTCTGACCCCAGAACGATCCTGATAATATCCTGGTCTTTCCCCTCCAGGCCCACTTGGGTCTCCCACTCTGTTTCTGCCAGGCCGAAGATCCTTAAGTTGTTTCTCCTTTCGCTATTTTCCATATCGTCGACCTTGACGCAGAGATCCTCCTCACGGCGCTGCAGCTCCTTGAACCTTACATCCATCTGTGTTTCAAGGAGGTCCGTTGATGCCTGGTTATTCTCTACCCCCTCCATCCGGTCTTCCAGTGTGGAGAACTTAGCTGTGAGGTCGGCCAGCTTGGCGCCCATGTCCGTCCTCATGCCTCTGATTTCTTCGAGGATTGTCTGAATGTTACTTTGTATAGTGTTCATGTCTGGAGCCGGCGTGGAGGGGGAGGGGGGGGGTCTGTTCTCCATCTCCGATTACCCTGCCATAAACTGGTATTTCGCAAGGGTCTCCTTCCAGCTCATGGGATTTCACCAGCCCTAGGTTGCTGTGATACGCTGGTGTTTTCGCTCGGGTCTTCCTGGCACCCTGGGTCATCAACGCTGTTATGGAGGGTGGATCTTTGACGTCTTAATTCCCCCCCCCTCGTGTTCAGGGTAAGTGTAACCCCTCGTGCAGGTCACTGCTGTGGTCACCCCAAGTTGGCCTCCACTGGTGTCCCACTTCTCGATCTGTGCTATGGAGGGGGGGGGGATTCCAGCGCCCTCTTTAGTACACCCTTCGGGGACCAGGCGGTTCCTTACTGGAGTCTGAGAGTTCAATGGTGAGGACTCTCCTCTTTGGTGCAACCCGCTCTGTATTTCCTCCCTTTGTCCCCTCTCTGTGCCCCCTCAGTGTTATGGGGAGGGACAGTGTTATCAGATGGCCTCCTGTAATGTCCTCGGGGCTGATTACCTCATGCAGTGGGGTATTAATGTGTATCCCCAAGTTTCGTTGTGTGGCAGGGTGGTGGTGATACAGCTCCTTATTTTGGAGGGCCCGGTGTGGCCTCTTAATATGAGATGAAAGATTTTGTCTCACCTTGTCTGCAGGGCGTATTCAGCCGCATAAACGGCACCAGTGTGTCCAGATGAGTGGGGGTGGGCCCGGGCACGCTCCTGCGTCGGCCCGGATCTGTTGAAGAGGCCGTTTGGGGGGGGGGGATCCTCCAGGGACCACGATGTCGCCACAGCCCCACAGCCTTTGCTGGTGCCCCTCTCTGGGGTGCTCTAGGCGAGCCCCCACCGTTGGTGGTCTATGCCGGCGTTCGCTCCTGCAGGGCTGGAACGCTGCCTGCAGGGAGAGGGGCCCGGGCCGGTGGGTGTCACGGCTGGTGTAGATGGGGGGGGGAGCGAGAAGGACACGGCCCCCGGCACTCCCCAGTCGCAGAGCCAGAGGCGCGTCACAGCTCACTCCGAGTCCTCCTCCAGCCGTCAAGCCTCCAGGCAGCATCGCACCACGGAGGCGGAGGAAGGGCTCAGATCCGAGGTCGGCAAACCCCGGGGGGGGGCGAGACCACTGCGGCACTTCAGGGTCTCCTCGGGTATCCACCGGTGTGACTCGATGGAGGCACACCGCTCCTCCCCCCATGGTGCAGCAGTCCCCGCTCGAAGTTTCCCTCTGTGCTTCTCGGGGGAGGGGGAGAGCTGGGCTTCACGCCGACCTATCTCTGCAGCAGGGGCGCCCACGGAGGCCGCTCCAACGACTCCAAACTCTCTGGTGTCTCCTCTCTTAATTCTCCATTAGTTGGCGGGGGTCACTGTCCGACGGGGCGCTCATATCTGCAGGTTTCCCTGGGGTGCACGTAGGTTAGGCGGCCATCTTGCCCGCGCCCCCTGGTGGCCTCCGCCTGGACCTTTTGAGCAAGAGAACCTGTTGTCTCATCCTCTAAAATCTGCTTGCTGTCTTGAGCCTACCTTTGAATAAGTCGATAAGTCCATCAGGACTTTGAGCGTTGGGCTGAGTTCCTTGTCTTTCGGGAAACAATCATCCAACTCTGCTGATTCTGGAACCGACAAAAGTGGAGAGGGAGCAAGCGGGGCATGGGAGGCTCCTGGCACATGTTTCCTGGGCGCAGGTTTCGGAATGCCCTTGCCGATGTTCTGTGGTTGGGCGGTGTTGGACTCATGCCTAGGTGTAGAGGTTTTTAGCTGGATCACCCGCTGGTCCCTCTCAAAGGTGCTCTTTTGTTTCCTCTATGAGAAAATAGCAAATGCAGGATTTGTTGGGTCCTCCGAGCTTGAAGCCAAAGTCTGGATATCATCAGCTTTGTGATCCACTGCTATGCAGGGGTTTTTCGTTTTAGTTGAATCAGCAGGGATCTCCTTTGCCAGCGAGTTGTTTTTTTCCCCTCTGGCTGTCTCCGCGTCTTCTCCCGTTAGATCAACTTGCTATACGGTTGTTTTTATCTGCGTAGCTTGCACTTGCATTAATGCCTGTATGCCGTTGTTGGGGAATGTGGTACTACTACCGTCAGACAGGCCCATAAAGTATCATTTATGGATTCATAAAGCTTTATGAAAGGTGCCAGAGCTATGGTTAATGTTGATATCATTGACCTCCAATCAAGTTAATTTTTTCTGGTTGAGGAATTTGTTTGTTTTCGCTTTGTTTGCATTTGGAGAGTCCATATTCATTGTTCACAATGCTGAGCGTTTTCCACTAGCCAGCGGAGAGCGACTGTTACAAGCGGTTTAGAGCCGCTCTGGGCTAACGCTGGTGTTCCCAGGTACTTGTGGCGAGCACAGAGATGTTGCTCTGTCCTCCTGAGTCCCTTTCTTGTTGGCCAATCTCGTGGGTGGAGACGTGTGTTTCCCACCCCGACTGAGGCTTTGGCACTCGCTGTCCTGGACTTGTTCAAGGTCTGGATGTTCTTTTAAACGGTCATTAGAATAAGTTCTCGCCAATTGTGCAGAAGACGGCAGTTGATATACACCTGACAGAGTAATTTGTGGTGTCATTTACTGTGTGTACTCATTGTGGGCTTTCGATCACCCTCACCCCCCCCTGAGACCTAGTCTTGACCGCCGCTAATGCAACCTTGATTGGTGTGTCTTGTCCAGAAGGTTACCCTGTTCGAAGAAACTAGGCTGGCCTTCTGAACCTCTGTCCACCAAGTCAGAGTTCAGAAATCCATTTTAACAGTGACGTGGTCATGTTCTGTGTTAATCGGGTCAACAATGGACACCCGTGGGTTGATGGAGGTTGGAGAGTTAACCAGTTCAAATACTTTGTCCTCTCTAGGCACATCTTGCGTCTTTGCCCTTGTATTTACCATTGACGCAGGAGTATACTGCGTTGCCAGGGACGTTATCAAAGTCTCTAGGGGGGGCCTGATCCTAAGGTAGGTCGAGAACCACTGTTTTTAGGCCTGATCCAGTGGTCGGTCGAGATCCACTGTTTTTAGGCCTCTAGTTTATTACAAATGGGGACCACGTCCCTTCTACTGGCTTATCCTGGTTGGACGGGCTTTGCGTAGCACAAATTGGAAGGCCTACTCTGGTGTCCTCTCCCAGACTTTGAGGGGCAGAATGTGTTGTGCCCTCCTTCTGGTCACGCACCAATGGCCATGCTTGTGAATAGTCTTTGGTGTTGCCGCTAACTCCAAACACTAACAGGGAGACCCTGGGGGCGGTGAGCTCAAATACGTCAGGTGTCTGGGGAGCTCAAGGTCCGCACTCATCCTTTGGTCAAGCCCAGAATCAACCTTGACGTTTGGTGACAAAGTAGGAGGTTTGTCAAAAGGTTGAATCAGACTCGGGACATCTGAATAAGGATAAGGACGCAAGCTGTACGGAGGAAGAGGCAGCGTCTTAGGTGAAGGAAGTAGCAGAACATTTAAAGTTGCTGTTTTATTAAACTGCTTACCTGCTTGCACAGGTGTGGAAATTGGAAGCTTTTGTGGTTTACCACTCGGCGAGGTCAAGCTCCTTGTCTCGAGTTGGTACGTTGATGTCAAGATTAGACTCTGCAATGACTATGTATACCTCCGTCTCCAAGCACCGGCCAGGGAGGGACCAAAGCTACTCCCTGGCCAGTTATTGAGGCCACAGGTGCAGAAAGCAGGAACACGGGTACCCAAGTAGCTGCAAAGGAACAGTCAATCAAACGTGAATTCCAAAACAGTAATGTGAGAAAATAGCCTTTTAACAAAGGAATGAAATGACACCTACCAATGTATTGCCCATAAAGATGCAGTATGGAAGGCTGATCTCTAAGTATCCCTCCCTTGGGTGGACACCGGTAAGGAGGGAACCCAACAGCAGCAAGATGAAAGCGGGGAGTCACAGAGATTCGTAGCAACCCAGTACCTGCGGAGTGCCGTGGATGTCACCTGCACCTGATGATAGGGGAGAAGTGACAATCTCCCAGGAGGCACAGTTCAGTGTCCAAAATAACCTTTGCCAAACGGTAGTCCAAGAAGAGGTCCATGATCCAATGGCCAGAAATCCAGAAACCGTGAAGACAATAAGTCCAAATCACCAAATCCAAGGGGTATGCAGAATCGGGTCCAAAAAGCGTAAGCAAGGTCCAAAACAGGTGAACAGGGTCCAAATCGTCCAAAAGCGCCACTCACCGCAAAGAAAACAGCTGAGAAGCGTGGTAGTGTGTTGCCGGCGTTCTCTTATACTGAGGAACTTCCTTATTGGTCACGTGAGTGCATCCTCACGGGATCACGTGAGCGGCGCTGTGGGCAATCACGCGACCAGGAAGTAACAGTAGGCTTGGTTTGCGATCTGCATCGGCTGCGACCCGAGAACCCTGGTGCCCCTCAGTGCCACCGCAGCCACAGCCGCCAGGTCCTCGGACACCACCATCCACCCGCGGCCTTTCTGATGCAGCGAGGCGTCTTTGTGGCATCCCGCTCCTGTTGGGAGGGGAACTTGGTGCAGTTACTGTGGTGTGGGAAGGATCTGGGCGGGACGTGTGCGGATGCAGTGGAGGATCTGGGCGGGACGTGTGCAGGTGCAGGCATGACAGAGCTGGATGGATAGTCTCGATGGAACCTAGAAACCAAGAGCGGGGCATGCACATTGGAAGCGGGCTCGCACGATCTTTCCTCCGGACTGAACCCAGACCAGTCCACCAGATAATAAAGTACCCATCTACTGATGCGGGACCCCAGGATACCACTGACCTCATACTTAGCCGCAGAGCCATGCCCAAGCGGGTACGGGGGAAAATGGTTCTCAAGGTAGGTAGGTAGGTAGGCAGGGTTTTAACAGGGAAGTGTGGAACACAGGGTGAATGCGGCATATAGGAGGCAAGAACAAGCGGTAAGCCACTGGATTGATGACTGTAGTGACGCGGTAAGGTCCTACAAAACGAGGAAGCAATTTTTGGCAACCAGGTATATGTAGGTGCCGAGTGGACAACCAGACCTTGTCACCAACAGTATAGCAGGGGGCAGGAGTACGTTTCTTGTTCGCTGAGTGACACATGGTGGCTTGAGCTTCCCTAAAATGGGTAATGGTCTGAGCGTGAATGTCCCCCCAAATCCCTAAGGCAAGCGGCAGCAGCAGGAGCAAGGGCAGCAGAAAAGTCTGGAAAGGGCAAGACCCGGGGATGTTGGCCGTACAAGGAATAGAACGGGGAAAATCCAGTAGCAGAGTGTGGGGCGTTATTGTAGGCAAATTCAGCTATATGTAACATTTGATACCATTTGTGTTGGTGTTGCAAGGAGAGACAACGTAGGTATTGCTCGAGTGTTTGGTGTTAGGCAGAAACCTGTTCAGTTCCCTTAGGGACCACTGCAAAAGATTTAAGACTACAGGTGTTTGGCAGTAAACCCACTTGGTAGCAGTCTGTACCACACAGATTCACTTGGTAGCTGTGGCTGAGCAGTCAGACCTCCCTCAAGAAGAGTTAGGCAGTATATAGAGTATACACAATAGGTACAGAGATACAGTAGGACAAGCAAACACTGACCAGAGCTTTGGTGTAAAAGTATATAGTTATTTATTTAAAGACACCCTTGCAGATTACACTAGCACAAAGAGTTAAGTAAATTCAACACAGTCACTATTATATATATACAACCCGAATTACTTATTAGACAAGTCTTAATGAGAAACACCACTTATTTTCAGACAGAGGTGAGCGCCTAACATAAGATGCCACTCTAATAAGTTATTAAAAAGGGAGGGAAAAAGGCAGAGTTATGGAAGCACACAAATTTCAATACTTTTAAAAAGAACCACAGTAAGGCAGGATAGGCAGAGTTCTACTGGAGAGCAAGGAAGTCAATTGCAAGGCCCACTCTTGGAGAGAGCAAGCAGAAGGGGTCCAGGTTCACACAGTGGGGTTATGCCCAAAGAGTCTTGTAGATAGTTCGCACACAAAGAATGAAATTAAAGTCAGGAAAAGTTAGCTAGGTTGTCCCAGGCCAGCCCAGGTTAGAAAGTCGAGGCTTTACTGTCACCCCGAACGATCTGTCGCAAGGGAAGCCAGGCGGGACACAGTACCTTAAGTGTGAAGGAAGCTCCAGCGGGGGCAGTTGGTCCTGGCAGCGGGTGCAAGTCGGTGTTTCGTCCAGAGGAAGAGGAGGTCTCACCGTGGAGGAAAGATGAAGGTTGTTGCACTGCCAGGGAAGAAACCAGCCGCGGAGTTCTTCGGTTAAAAGGTACTACCCTTCTCTTCGCGGTAGTGGTAAGCCGTGGTATTCAGGTTGCAGGGGTGCTTGGCACGGGCAAGGCGGCCACGAGATGCTCCAGGAAGGTGAAAAGAAGGCAAAACTGGTTATCCCCACCAGTCAAAGGAAGAAGACTCTCCGGACTGGAGATCTCCTCTGTCGTCGGGAAAAGTGGTGAGCTGGTTCAGCAGAGCTCCACCGATGGTGTCGTCGTTGCAGGTCAGCTCAGCTTCTCCCTCCTCGGATTCTTAGGTCCTGTGGCAACTTCCGAAGTTCCAGTCCCCAAAGCCCTGCTTTTATGCAGCAAACCCCCATTCATTCAGCCTAGCTGTCAATCAAACATGGCCGGCTCACCACTTGGGCCAATCACACAAGAGTGCGACTTGAGTTGCCAAGGCAACTCAATCCAGGGTGCCTAAACCCCCTCCCACCCAACCTGTGGTACCCAGACAGAGTGGCACCACTTTTGGAGGCTTCTGTGGAGAAGCCCGCCAAAAAGTGGAACAAAGGGCTCGACTTGGGTTGGAGTCACAGAAGAGAACACAAACGCCATTTTAGAATCGAGTTCTGGCAAAAAATACCAACCGGTGAATTAATATTAAATAAATTAACCCGCAGTATGTTTGAGGCTATAGAAATTAAATAATTAAAGTTGGTAGCCTCGAACAATGGGAAAATCCATAGAGATATATTCGCGGTCGAATATTAAAAGTAGTATCCACTGCCACCAGCCAAAACTCGATCAGGGAGGACGGAGACGTGCCCCCTCGAACAACAAACCCCGGGGCAATTGAATTGCCCCGACCAGTACGTCCACAATATGATGGTTTGTACTGGTTTCTGTTCATAATTTGGGACTAGTAAAGCCAATGGTGACTTTACATGCCCTGGGAGACAGTAGTCGGTCCCAGGGTAGGGAGTCTGTTTGGGGGTCGCTACGACACCCCTGGGTTACGGCACGGAGGGTGCTGTGTAACCCAAATCAAAAACACATGAGACCCTATGGAGTAAAAGACCCCATAGCCCATAAAACACATGGAAAGACAAAGGAACACCTCAAATCAGGTCTAAGAGTGGGAGTAAAAGAGTCTCACTCTAGCAGGAGAAAAGAATAAACCCCAAAAATCCAGCAAAGCTGCTGGGGGACTCACTAGGTTTGGGAAATAAGCCTTTACAGAGAATTCTCCCTAACATTTGGTTAACACGCTTTGTCTGGCCGTCTGTTTCAGGGTGATAAGAAGAAGAAAACTGGGCGTCAATACCTAGAAGACTGGTGAGGGAGCGCCAAAACCGGGAGGTAAACTGGGAACCCCTATCGGATACAAGAACAGAAGGTAGCCCAAAGAGACAGAAGACGGACTGAAAGAATAGTTTGGCTAAGGTTGGAGCTGAAGGAATGCCAGCACATGGGATAAAGTGCGCCATTTTAGTGAATGCGTCCACAACAACCCAGACTGTGTCGTGGCCCTGGACCTTCAGTAGGTCAGTGATGAAGTCCATGGTAACCGTATGTCAGGGGCATGGTGGAATAGGCAGGGGTTGAAGCATTCCTAAAGGACGACCCTTCCTGTTCTTACACTTGAGCACATATCGAACAGCTTGACACATAATTGTTTACATCCCTGCCACCAACACCATCTCTGTAATAAAGCAAGGGTCCGTTTTTGCCCTGGGTGTCCATTGATCAGGGCATCATGTGACCACTCAAGCGCCCGAACACTGGTATCCTGGGTGGGGAGATACAACCAGTCCTGTATGAATGGTAAGCCTTCATGGAACACCAGGCTCCATTCGTCAGTGCCGTTGGGATGTAAAGAAACCCATTGACGAATGGGGTCAAATAGTCATGTTTTTTGTCCAATAGTGTTTCGGGAAAGATCGCAAGGGATTCCCCACCCGGCAGGCACGATCGAGCATCTGCATTGCCATGACCCGTGCCTGGGCGGTGACGTATGACAAAGTGGTAGGCGGAACAAAACAGGTGCCAGGATACCTGCCGGCTGTTAAGACATTTCAGGGTGGCTAGAGCCTGTAAATTACAGTGATCAGAATAACCAGTTATCTGGTGTTTGGCCCCTAACAAATGGTGTCTCCAAACCTGAAATGCGTTCCTAAAAGCTAGGAGTTCTTTCTCTGTGACAGTGTAGTGCTGTTCTGTTGGCGTAAACTTGTGGGAATGGAAGGCAACAGGGAGGAGAAGCCCAGTGGCAGAAGAAGCCTGGGAAAGGACTGCACCCAGCGCATATGAAGAAACATCGGCTTCTACCACAAAAGGCAGCTTGGCGTTAGGATGTTGCAGAATGGGGGCTGATGTAAATGCTGCTTTCAAATTGTTGAATGCCTCGTCCTGTTTTGGTGTCCAAATGTAGGGTTCCCGTGGACTGGTAAGTCTGGTTAGGGGCGCTGCTATGGAAGAAAACCCTGCGATGAACCTCCTATAGAAGTTTGCGAACCCTTAACTGTTGTAGGGATAGGCCAGTTCAACACAGAATCGACTTTGGCTGAATTCATGGAAAGCCCCTTAGAGGTGATGTGAAATCCCAAGAAGTCCACTTCTGTGGCATGAAAGACATTTTTCGGGTTTCTCAAACAAGGCATTGGTTCTGAGTCTGTGGAGCACTTCTCGGACATGACCCACATGGGACGGGAGAGTCGGCAAGAATATTAAGATATCGTCCAGGTATACTATGACATAGGAATCTATGATGTCATGGAATAAGTCATTCATGAACCTCTGGAATGTCACGGGGGCATTACACAAGCCAAAGGGCATGACGGTATATTCATATAAACCGTGCCTAGTACAAAAAGCGGTTTTCCACTCGTCACCCTGTCTAATCTGAACTAAGTTGTTTGCCCCCCTGAGATCAAGTTTGGGAAAGATAGTGGCATGTGTGAAGTTGTCAAGGAGTGGAGTTATAAGGGGAATAGGGTATCGATTCTTGACTGTTATTTGGTTAAGGCGACGGTAATCCACACATGGACGTAAGTCTCCTTCTCTTTTGGGCACAAAAAAGATCGAACTAGCAGCAGGAGATTGGGAAGGACGGATGTGTCCTATTCTTAAAGCGGTCTGGAGATACTCTTTTAGGGCTAGGTCTTCTGTGGGTGACAAAGAATATATCTGCCCGCAGGGTATAGCTGCCCCAGGGACGAGGTCGATGGGACAATCATAAGACCGATGCGGTAAAAGATGTTTGGCACACTTTTTATCAAAGATATCCGAGAAGTCACAGTATTCTGCAGGAACACCGGAAACAGTGGTCCCCAAGACATGACTTGGTGGGTCACAATCCATAGGTTGTTCTTCATTGAGCTGCAGTTAGGCTAATGCGCCCAAAACTTGGGAAGGGGATGTTGCATTGCCTGGAGAGGTGAGACATTGATTCTGGCGGTGGGCAGATTCGAAGAATAACCCTCCACGATACCAATCGATAACCAGGTTGCGGGTTTGGAGGCCCAGAATGAGCCCAAACTGAGGTGTGGAGATTGGGTCAAATGACAGGGTCTCTCTATGTACGTCTTGGATGATTAGTGTCAAAGGGGCTGTTTGTTGTTTGATTCGGTCTGATACAAGAGTGGAACCATCAACAGCCTGTACGGGTTCGGGCCGACGCTTATTCTGAAGGGGCAGGTTAAGAGACGCGGCCAAGGCTATGTCCACATAGTTTCCCGTCGCCCCTGAATCAATAACTAGCTGTACCTTGTGACGAGTGTTGTCTACGGAGACCAGAAGGGTTTGGATATGCATAGGCCCCATAAAACCTGATTATTCTGAGGAGGATAAAGGCAAGCCCGTCCGACCCCCCCCCCCCCTCCTCTAGGGACGGGCTTCCTGAAAAACTGTTGTCTTGGGTTTGGGACGTCTGGGACATTCTCTCACATAATGGCCGTTGAGCCCATAATAAAAACAGGCATTCGAGGAACAATGGCGCTCCCTCTCCGTGGCTGTGATCGGAATGCGAACACCCCCTCTCTGCATGGGCTCACCTGCGGATTCGCTTGGGGAAGGACCAGAAGAGAAAGGCACGCATTTTCGTGTCTCCTGTCTTCTCTCTGCCCTTCGGGCATCCACCTGTAAGGCCAGATCTACAGGTTCGGGATATTGGGCTGGTAAGGAAGGCACAACCGCCAGTGCGGTAAAACACCACAGCCTTCTTGTTCTCCGGCCAGGATGTTTCTACTGATAACTGGTTAAAACGGGTGATGTAGTCGACCAGTGAGGTTTTACCCTGGGTTAATTCCAACAACTCCAGATCCCAAGCTTGTGCCTAGTGCCGAATACCGTGGTCATCTCAGTTACCAACAAGTCAAAATCGTACAAAACGGGACTATCATTCTCCAACAACGGCTTGGCCCAAGCGGCTGCTATACCCTCCAAGTGTGTGAGAGAGTGAATGCAGCTTTTGTTGTGGAGTCTGGAAAAGCCTCTGGGCGACACAAGAAATGGAGTTTGCACTGGTTTAGAAAGGTGCAGAACTTACGGGGGTCACCCTGGAATTTCTCGAGGGGTGCCAGAGGGAATGGAGTAGTGACATAGACGGGTGCCGGTGTCGGGGCAGGACTTGGCAGGTTCACCTGGGGAGGGGCATCCCCATACTCAGGGTCAGCGGGTAATGCATGGCGCTCGCTCTGTATCGCGTCCAATCGCTGATGAATGGCGGCCGACAAATCGGCTCTCAATACTGAGATGGCCTGCACCAAGGCAGCAACCGGGTCCCCGGCCGCGGCAGCATCCATAGCCAAAGTGGAAAGGCTTCTCAGTCCGTCAAGATTAGACTCTGCGATGACTATGTATACCTCTGTCCCCAAGCACCTGCCAACGAGCGACCAAAGCTACTCCCTGGCCAGTTATTGAGGCCACAGGTGCAGAAAGCAGGAACATGGGTACCCAGGTAGCTGCAAAGGAAGAGTCAATCAAACGTGAATTCCAAAACAGTAATGTGAGAAAATAGCCCTTTAACAATGGAATGAAAGACACCTACCAATGTATTGCCCGTGAAAATGCAGTATGGAAGGCAAATCTCTTAAGTATCCGTCCCTGGGTAGACACCGGTAAGGAGGGAACCCAACAGCAGCAAAATGAAAGCGGGGAGGCACAGAGATTCGTAGCAACCCAGTACCTGCGGTGTGCCTTGGATGTCACCTGCATCTGATGATAGGGGAGAAGTGACAATCTCCCAGGAGGCACAGTTCAGTGTCCAAAATAACCTTTGCCAAATGGTAGTCCAAGAAAAGGTCCGTGATCCAATGGCCAGAAATCCAGAAACCGTGAAGACAATAAGTCCAAATCACCAAATCCAAGGGAGTATGCGAAAGCGTAAGCAAGGTCCAAAACCGGCAAACAGTGTCCAAATAGTCCAAAAGCGCCAGTCACTGCAAATAAAACAGCTGAGAAGCGTGGTAGTGTCTTGCCGGCGTTCTCTTATACTGAGGAACTTCCTTATTGGTCACGTGAGTGCGTCCTCACGGGATCGCGTGAGCGGCGCTGTGTGCTATCACGTGACCAGGAAGTAACAGTAGGCGTGGCTTGCAATCTGCATCGGCCGCAACCTGAGAACCCTGGTGACCCCCAGCGACACCGCGGCCACAGCCGTCAGGTCCTCGGACACCGCCATCCTCAAGCGGCCTTTCTGATGCAGCGAGTCGTCGTCGTAGCATCCCGCTGCTGTTGGGAGGGGAACCAGGTGCAGGTACTGTGGTGGTGGGAGGATCTGGGTGGGACGTGTGCGGGTGCAGGGGAGGATCTGGGTGGGATGTGTGCGGGTGCAGGCATGACAGTTGAGCTCTCTCCCTCTTTCTGCACCTTCGTGCTTCTGAGGGTCTGCCCCTCCTCCATAGCGGCTGCTAGCAAACCCCCTCTGACTGGAATTTCACTGGGTTAGGTAATCCTCTGTTACTCCGGACTCTTCACAGGACACCAGACACTCGTCCACTCTCACCTCTTCTAGCTGTAGATGAAGGTGGGCGTCAGCAGGAGGGGCGAGATTCAGATGAAAAGGGAGAAAGACTCCTGCGTGTGTGTGTCTCTCTCAGCAGCACGGGAACAAAACAGTGTGTGCAGACACGCCAGACACTGGTCCACCTAAGATTCATCAACGCTGCCGAGGCTACTTGAACATCATCTTGTGCTATGTTCAGACAGTTATGTTTACAAGAAGGGTGCATGTTGCTTCATTTAGCTGCCTTGAAGACTTTTCAGAGAAAATAGTTGCAAACCAGGTGCAAGTCATTGACTATTACTCTCGTGAAATTCATAGATGCTCTTCCTGGTAATATTCTATTGTATTGGAAAATGTACATTTTAACATTTTTGGGGTCCACATTGTAAGGAACCCATGGTGGCAACAATAAAGACAGACACAAGTGATCACATTTCAAGGGTGTTTATTAAACTATATAATGGGTAAGAAAAACGCCTAATCTAAACCGAAATCTAAGATGGGAGCATTCTACGACCTTCAAATAATAATAAGGCAGCCCTAGTGGCACCTTCTCAAATAAAAAGGGCCTATACTAAAAAAAGCTGATTGCCAGTCCTTACAACTAAGTTACAAAATAGTGTGGGACAAAGTTCTCAAGAAAAGAAAGAAGTGTTCACCAAATGATAAGTCGGGATGGTATGGCTGGGGTCTCCCTTCCCCATGTTTTTAACACGGGACAATGCAGGTCCTTTGAGCACAGCACACTCCCGGGCCTTGCAGCATGAGCTTACAGTTCCTTCCAACCATGCCAGAACCTTACAGGCTCAAGTCTCTTCCCTTCTTCCCTGCAACGGTTTCTTGCCTTAGAAGGCCTGGTGTACCATAAACAATAAACAAACACATGTTCCTTCTGTAATCCTTTCATGTTGGGCGATTACTCTTCGTCCCTTGGATGCCCTCAGCCGGGCTCTGATCCTTCTTGCAACGTTAGCCTCTCTCAGTCGGGTTCACTACGGCCTTTCACTCAAGAAACAAATCATTGAACAGCCTCAATGTCCTTTTGACCAACTATCCATTGTTGACATCCCTCAGCCGGGTTCACACGTGTCGTCACAATGTTCACAGGTATATCATAATTGACCCTCAACTCGTAGGCATCCCTCTGTCGGTTTCACAATTGCCAGTTACGCAATTCAATCGGTTTTCTCCAATTTGTGAAATTACCTTAGAGTGTAGGAGGGGTTTTGCTTGACCCTCGTAGGACCACTTTAACACTTCACACTAGCCTCTCCTAAGGCCTCTTGGTTTACATAGTTCCAACAAAACACCCCCAAAAGGGCTTCAGTCATGAGCCCCCCGCAACGCCTGACCACTCTGCTTCTGAACCTTTTATTAGGCTTTCTTTAATGTTTAATTACACAAGTTCTTGGTTCAACAAGGTTGCCGCCTGCAACCTTGGGCCCAGCACAGTTTTTTTGATCTCTTTTCTCCGACTCACCAGCTATGCTGAACTGTTGGAGTTTGTTGTCTCAGGAGTCAAGGACGGCACCACAGCGGCATGCGCTTCTCCGTGCTTTGGCTATCATCGTGGGATCACCCCGTGTGCCGTTGACACCTGTCACACCACACGCCATCTGGACTTCCTGGTCTTATGATTTCCCTTTCGGAGGCTTTCACAGGTATGAGTTAAAAAGGCAAGGGCAATTCCCTCCTCGTTGTCCCTCCAGGTGTATCTGCCTTTCTCCTCCATTTGAACTGCTGGTCCACAATAGCTGCTTCCTCGTGCGTTCGGCCTTGCTCAAAGTGTGCTCTCGTTCTCCGCCTTTTATCCCTGTGGGGAAGAGAAAGGGCCGCCAGGTGTGCGTAGTTATTGCCAAGTGCCTGACTGTGCCTGACCCTTGTTTTGGGACAAGTCAGGTAAACGGCTCTGGTGTTAGTCCGCTGTCACAGTGTAGGAAAGTGTTCATGTTGGAAAAGGGGGGGTGGGCAGAACTTCTGAATATTCTACGGGGTAGGATGGGAAGCATGTGTTATAGGGAAGGGGGGAGGGGACCGCTCTCACCCATCAGTGTCCTGCTTCCACTCCCCCGAGGACCCCTCATCCGGGTGATACTCCCATACTGGTCCACCCCCAGGAACTGGATCCAATAGCAATGGCCGTGTCCTGGCCACCTGGATGACCGATCTCCTGGGACAAGCGGGTAAGACACCTTCAGGTTTCTCACAGCAGCTTAAAGTATCGTAACATAGAAAAGACACCAATACTCATTGACTACACCTATAGGTAAGTAATTTGCCTATTTACAGCACATTGATGATTTGTTTTTGTTCTGGAGTCTTTTTTTTGTTGTTTATGGATTGTGTGCTTTAGTTTCATCAAACAACACTTTTCACACAGAAGAAAACCAAAACAAAGGAAAACATCAAACCGTATATTCGACACTAACCAATTACTCCTAAAACCACTGCGTGTTTCATTAGTCCGATTTTAAAACGAATAAACAGTTAACATACGAAAAATATTAAAATCATTTAAAGGATTGAATTACAAATCCACTACATAGTTCCCAAGGCCATAGTAAAAGGCAGAAATAAATAATAAAATTGTTCTGCAAAACAATTTGTTACATATTCACAGTAAAAATATCATCAATGAAGTGCATTGCTGAAATTGCTAGATAATAATTCGGTGCAATTAACAAATGCCACCATAATTTTTCCCATGGCAATGTATGCTGGTGCAACGTAAACTTTTAAAAATGGAGCCGACGTAGGCTTGAAAGGGGTATACATTCATTCACCAAGTGTTTTAACTTCGAGGGGATTGGGTTCTCCGACGTATTCCATTTCTATGACAGTAATCACCACAGCTGTGCTGCTTCGGAATATCTTTCGGCGCCTGCGTCCTGCGTCGATACGCCACCCTTGAGGACCTCCTCCGACAGCCGACGTCACTAGATGTTATAAGTAGGACGCACAACGCCCGTACCCTCAGTTCTGTTTTTTCCGTGAACGTGTTCGCTTCGGAGATCTCGGTGCGCCTCGACTCTTTGGAGTTTCTGTTCTTTCGGTTCTTCGAACCTGTTCGTTTGTGAAGTTAAAGTCCTATCGTGATGTCTACCTCTTCTTCCACCCCACATATGGGCTTCAAGAAGTGCGGGGACTGCGGGTCCAAGATGTCGGTGACGGACTCGCACAACACCTGCCTCTGGTGCCTCGGGGAGGCCCATGACACGGATGATTGACTGCCAGTCGCTTACGTCCAAAGCCTTGCGGGAGCGCAAGAAGAAACTGTCTGTCGGTAAGGTGTCCAACCCGCGGGGCTTTCGACGGACGATTCGAGGGGCGACTCTCTGCATCGTCGTCGGATGTCCAGTGGGTCTCGGTCCCGGAGTGGGTCCTGCCACTCCTCTGCCTCTTCTAGGCACTCCCGGAAGCGCAGTCATCGGTCGCCTTCCCCATCCTCATCCGAGGACTCCGCCCGTCGGCGGGTCGCTTATCCCACCAAGCATGCGACGCCGGAGGAATGGGCTTCTTTCGGTAAGAAAATGCTAGCGATTCTTGAATCGCAGGGCACTGGTCCGTTCGCGCCTCCGAGTGGGGTCGGTGGTGAGCAGACTAGAGAAACCGCTCGTACGCCTTCGGGCTCGGGTGGTCGGCACGATTCGCGGGAGCTGTCCCGCTCGGACAAGGGGAATCGTTCTAGTCACGCCCGTTCCAGGTCCCGGTCCTCGAAGTGCGAGAGACCGTGTGAGCCTGTGATGCCTTCGAGGAAGACGTCGACGCCTGTGGCGCCGAGGTCGTCAAGGGACTCTCTCGAGGCTCCACCTCCGAAGAAGTCGTTGACGCCATTGGCGCCCAGGATGTCGAGGGACACACTCGGGGCTCAACCCTCGAGGCCTGTGTCGACGCCGTCGATGCTGTCGGGGCCGCGTTCGGTGTCGACGCCGATTCCCTAGACGCCTTTCGAGGCTGTTTCGACGGGGGTACCCCGGGGCACGGTGGAACCCCCTAAGAAAGGCTCTGTCCAAGGTCAAGCATGGCTTTATTCCCCATTCTGTGCCCTCTTTCTGCCATCTTGAGTACATTTCGGAGGTGGATGAGGGCTCTGATGATGGCATGGTTCCTGAAATGGTGCCAGATGAGATTCTCTCGGGCCATAGCCAGATTGAGGACCTGCGTCAGTCCCTGCACGACGCCAGTGGTCTGGACACCTCTCCGGAGGTGGAGTTTTGTAGGCCTGAGCCTGGCACCCATGCCGACTCCTCTTACCGGCGCCTTATGTCTAGGGTCACCGAGTACTTGGGGTGGTCTGCTCCCCCAGGGGATTTTCTTCAGATGACCTCACGGATATCCTCGACCAAGGTGCACCAACTGACCCGGTACTGCCGTTCCATATGGCTCTACAGAGGAGGGTGGTGGCGGCGTGGACTGCTCCGGAGAGTCTCCCGGCAGTGGCCAAGTCTTTGCCGCGAAAATACCACCCAGCCAGTAGCGACCCCTGCTACTTGACCAAGCACCCTACTCTGGAGAATTTGGTGGTGCAGGTGGCTACGGCCCCAGCAAAGCAGGCGTCGTATCCTACCATCTCTCCTGATAGGGACAACAAGCGTATTGATGGTTGGGCGAAGAAAATGTTTTCTTCAGGGGGTATGGCTCTTCAGGCAGCCAACTCCGTATGTGCCTTGTCACGTTTCAGCACACTCTGTGGAACTGTGTTTCCTTAGCGGCTGAACATATTCCCAAAGGGGACGAACGGGATGGTTTTCTTGCTATGGTCCAGGATGGCAAGGACGCCATATGTGAGGCCGTTCAGTCGGGTTTGGACATGGCAGATTGCGTCAGCCGGTCCATGGCGGCGAGCACCGTAATACGCAGATTTGCGAGGTTGCGGAAGTCGGGGTTTGCTCCTGATGTGCAGGCCCGGCTCCTCAACATGCCCTTTGACGGTGAACATCTTTTTGGCAGCAAGGCTGACGAGAGCCTTGAGAGGTTGCAGACCACCAAAGCTGCAGCAAAGTCGTTGGGCGCTGCAGTTCGCCAACCTCTGCCTTTTCGTCCTAGTGGATAGCAATGGAGGGGAGGTTCCTTTCGTTATTACTCATCCTTTGGTAAAGCGAGAGGAGCTGCCAGTCAAAGGGGCCACCATAAGAGTGCCAGAGGTGGAAAGCAGGGTATTCGAGGTGCCAAGGCCGCTCGGGCAGTTGCCTCTTTGCCCTCAGGCAACGCCGCTTCAGCTCAGTCATGAGGCCATGTCCCATGATTCGCCGGTTGGGGGAAGGCTGGCGCAGCATCTTGTCGAATGGCGTGCCATTACTTCAGATGTGTGGGTTCTGGAGATCATAGCCCACGGCTACTGTCTTCCCTTTCGGCAGAGGCCTCACGACAATCCCCCGGGGAATCTCTTGTTGCAGAGTCCGGATCCGCTCCTTGTGCAGGAGGTTCAAGCCCTGCTGGAGGAAGGCGCCATAGAACTGGTGCCTGTAGCGGAGAGGAACAAGGGATGGTATTCCCCTTATTTTTTGATTTTGAAGAAAGACGGGGGGATTGGGACCCATCATGGACTTGCGCGGTTTGAACAACTCCTCAGGAAGGACAAGTTCAAGATGGTTACTCTCTCTCAAGTCCTCCAGGCCCTTCAACTTCAGGACTGGTTGGTGTCTCTCGACCCCAAGGACGCTTATTTTCATGTGCCGATCCATCCAAAGCACAAGAAGTACCTGGGGTTCGCGGTTGGCGACTCGCACTTTCAGTTTCGGGTCCTGCCGTTAGGATTGACCTCCGCCCGAGGGTCTTCACCAAGCTCATGGTAGTGGTGGCAGAGCATCTCAGGAAAGGGGGAGATTCACGTCTACCCCTACCTGGACGATTGGTTGATCAGGGCGTGCTCTCCAGAGCAAGTCCTGGATCATCTGTCTGTCACCTGCCACTCCCTCCACAAGCTGGGCTTCTCCCTCAACTTAAAGAAGTCCCACTTGACGCCAACTCAAAGGCTCCAGTGCATCGGAGCAGTGCTCGACACGTCCCTGGGGCAGTTTTTTCCTCCCCAGGTGAGGGCTCATCACATTCAGCCGATGGTGCACAAGTTTCAGCATGCCAAGAGTCTCCCAGCGTTCGAGTTCTTAAGATTGCTCGGCCTCATGGCATCCTGCATTCTTCTGGTGCTAGAGGCCAGGTTGCGAATGAGATCTTTGCAATGGGCACTCAAGCTCCAGTGGTCTGTCTTCCGGCAGGATGTCGGACCCTGTTCTGGTGCCGTCCTCGGTCGCCCAGGACCTTCTGTGGTGGGCCGTCAAAGGCAATCTGATGAAGGGGTATCCGTTTTGGCTACCCTGGCCGGAGGTGACGATCGTGACGGACGCATCCCTCACGGAATGGGGAGCATACACCATCACTGCAGTAAATACTTACCTTTTAAATGCAGAATTTTACAAATGGGTACCTTCCCTGTTGGTCACTGATCGAGTCCAATAGGAGCACCTCTGGATACTTCCTAAATGCTATCAGGGCCCCCGCCTTCTTCTCATTCGTTTTAGCTTGGAATATCTGTGAGTAACCTTGTAATTTAAAGCGCAATTTATCTTTCCTACAGATGTGTGTGTTGGAGCGTGAGAAAATCTGGTTTCTCGCACCTCAGGAATGATCCCAGCTTACTTCGTTTTGCTGGCGAATTTAACCCTTGAATATTGTACTTGAGCTTTTTAAAGCCCATAGTGATTATTATATCTAACCAATCTCATTCCCTTCCATTGCACCTTAATCTTTATGCCTCACATAGGTCCCCCAGACGTTACATGGATCCCATCTTCCTTAGATTTAAAATAGGATGTGCACCTCCCACTTCTTGAAAGTTGTGAGCCTCTACTTCACCTGTCGCCTCCCCCATACCATACCTCCGGTTTATCCTGCTGTTGATCCCCCCCCTCCTTACTCACCCCAACCACCCAACCCTCATTGCACCCAACTCTTCCCCTCTCCCCGATCCCCTCCACCCCAAACTTCTACCCAGGCCGGTACATGTGTCCTAGTGACAACCACAGGAGTACCCGTCCATGTGACAGTAATCTACCTGGGGGCAACCAACTACGGAGACTTAAACTAACCCTCTGCAAAAGATTGCAATTTGATCCCCTGTTTCATCTCCATTTCTCATCTTGTCCTTCCATCACAAGTTCTATTCACCCTCCCCCATTTATTTCCAAAAGTCCCCTTCACAATTTTCCATGTAACTGATTTGTCGTGTCCCCACCGCCTTCACCCCTCAGACTGTGGTCTGACCTTCCCTTTGTCCCAGTCTTTCGGTGTTCGAGGGACACTGCAGTCCCTCTTATCTTTGACTATTCCCATCGTCGCCGTTGTTGGGTAGTTCCTCTCCTCGCATCCGACGTCCCAGTTTGATCTCCACTTTCCGGTGCTACCCCATCCAACCCTTCTTCACGTGTTGTAACTCGAATTTGCCTCCCCATCCAAGAAAATAACAATCAAAAGGGGAAAGTCCACCTATGCCGTACCTTCTCTCGGTTGAGGATGCTAGTGACCGGATTTGTAAGCCTTCTTTTAAATAGAATGGAAAGTGCAAGATCTTGGTAAAGCTGTAGTTGGCAATGATCCTGTCCGTGCCGCCCTCAAGACTCCCTCCTTCTGCCTATATGATGTAAATGCAGGCAGCACATCTCTGGGTCGAGCCCCCTGTTCTTTCCTGGGGGTTGCTACCCTATGGATGCGATCCAAGATAAACTCGTCCAACGGAATTTCTAAAAACAAGCCCGCACATAGGGTTTGTATTGAATGCTTAAGTTCTTTATCTGTAATTTCCTTTGGAACATTCTTAAAGCATGTTTTAAATCACCTTGACCTGTTCTCTAGGTCTTTGCATTGAATTTCTAAATTGTGAGTCATCTGTGCGAGTTGTTCCATAGTTTCATCATTTTTCCGTGAATCTTCTGGCAATTCTTGTAAAGCGTGTTTTGCAATGTCTACACGTTCACCAAATTTTGAGATTTCTCATAGATTTTATATCCGCTTTTACAGTGGTAATCTGTTCTTGAAAAGACTTCTTCAGTGTTTCCCCCAGGCGCTGTTGGCGATCGGCCAAACATTGCATTAATAATAAAATAATAATAGTATTATCCTCTTTTGAGATTGCCATTGTTCCTCCTTGTTCTATAGTCACTGTTTATGGCGATTCCTGTCCTGGAGATTGTTTTATTTGCTTATATAGCGCACCGAACCCGAGGGTATCTGGGCGGTTTACTTGAGGAACTTCATGGTTACAGAATACATACAATAAGAAGTACATTAATGAGCAAGATAATGTACAACAAGAAGTATACAAGAAATACAATATTGACATAGTTAATATACAGGAATGTACAGGAGAGCTACAGGAATAATAGCAGTGCAAGGTGATAATTGGTTGGCTTGTGAGAATAGCCAGGATTTTACTTTGTGTCGGAAGGAGAGGAACATAGGGTCTAATCTAAGAGCCAGAGGTAGCTTGTTCCAGGCCTTGGCTGCAAGCAGAGGGAAGCTGGAACCTCCTGCTTTAGACAGCCTGAATTTAGGAATGCTCAGTCAGTGTGTATACATGGCTCTGGTCGGTCTGGAGGTTTAGTTCCTGGAGAATGTCGGTTAGATACTTAGGGGCAGAGTTGTTTAGGCACTTATGGGGGATCATGAGTGTTCTGAACGGGATTCTATCTTGGATTGGAAGCCAATTCGTGTTGCGTCGGATTTGTGAAATATGATAAGACCGCAGAATGTTTATGGCAGTTCGGAGGGCATTGTTTTGCAATACTTGAAGCTTATGCAGGTTTCTTTGACTGGTGCCGAGGTAGTGGATGTTGCAATAGTCCAATTTGGACAATATTGGGGCTATTGCAGGGGTGGTGCAGCTGTTAGTGGACAAAAAGGGTCTGCAGGCATTTATCAGTTTTGATGTGTAGGCTGATGTGGATGAGGTGGCGTTAACTTGTCTTAGTAGGGTTAAAGCGGAATCAAGGTAGAAGCCTAAGGTTTTGGCTTCATTGTCCACTTTGATGAGATTGCCATCAATGTTGAAGGTGGAGTAGTTGAGGCCAAGTTTGTTAAGTCTAAATTTTGATCTAGTGAGTAATAACTCTGTTTTATCTTCATTGAGACATAATCCGTGCATGGCCATCCAGGACTGAATTTTGCTGTAGATATTATTTAGGAGAGCGGAATCTGTTTGATAGTCACCTGAAAGTGTGATGAGAATTTGCGTATCATCAGCGTAGTTAGTATATGATACACCAAGGTCATCTAGGAGGTCAAATAGGAGCTTTGTGAATATGTTCTATAGGGTGGGGGGACACAGGAGCCTTGTGGGACTCCACATGGGATGGGGGCCGGGTCAGCTGAGGCAGTAGGGGAGAAGACCCTCATGGATCTGTCCGAGAGGAAGGAATTGACCCAGGCTGCCGCTTTGTTGGAAAAGGTGTCTGCTGTGGTTAGATCGTTGGTTAGGATCTTGTGGTCGACTAGATCGAACGCTGCTGACTGGTCCAGTAGGAGGAGTAAGGCAGGTTTTCCGTTGTCTCTTGCCTCGTCCATTTGGATTTTCAAATCTAAGAGGGCCGTTTCTGTCCCATGCCTGGGGCGAAATCCAGATTGTCTTGAGGCCGAGAAGGTTGTTGGTCTCGAGATGGTTTTGAATTTGGACATAGGCTGCCTTGTCCAAGATTTTAAAGAGAAAAGGCACTGTGGATATTGGTCAGTAGTTCGTGGGAATGTTGGGATCCAGGTTAGGCTTTTTAGGCAGGGGCATGACCCATGCATCCTTGAGGTTTTTGGGAATGGAGCAGGCGGCGAAGAAGGCATTTATGAAGGAGGTGATGAATGGGGGAAATGCTTTGGCTCCTTCTTTTATGATTGAAGCTGGGCAAATGTCTCCTTGGCATTTGGACGGTTTGAGACTTGTAATGATGGACTCTACTTCTGAAGTAGTGACGGGAGAATTTGAAGGCTTTGGTTTGTGTGGCAGGCGAGGGTTGTTGTGGGTTCAGCTTTGGAAGTGGGCTATTTAGGTTGCTGACTTTGTTGGCGGACAGTAGGCTGGATTTTTTGGCTTCAATTTTGGCTTGCAGTAGTGCAATTTTGTTTAGTGGGGCCTTTTGAATATTAGCATACCAAAGGGCATATTTTATGCAGGTGTCTGGTTAGGATATAGGATTTTCCAATTCTTTGAGGATCGTGAATAATTCCTTAGTGCTAGATTTGGCGTTCGAGATTCTGTTGTAATAGTTTTCCTTTTTAGTTTCTAAAATCGCTGTTTTGTACACAGTGGAGGCAGTAGTAAAGTTAATGTTATTCTGTGCTGATGTTTTTTTCCCAGGATGCCTCTGCATCTCTTTTGGATTTGGGTAAGATTTTCAGCTCTGCAGAAAACCTTTTGTTAAGATGTGCATGTGATTTGGCTTTCCTTAGTTTTAGGGGGGCTAGTTGGTCTAAGGCCTTAAGAAGATTTTGATTGTACATTTCTACCATTTTTGATGGGTCTAGGTCGGGGGCAGCTGTTGCAGGGTAATGGGTTTAAGTAAAGGTAGTATACTTTCTAAGGAGATGAGACGGTTATTTCTAGTTAAAGCTGGAGGGGCTCGGATGTCCTTAGGTGTGGCTTGTTTGGAGTTGTGGATTTCTAAGGGGATGACATTATGGTCAGACCATGCGCAGGGCGAGTTGGAAAGGATTTTGGTATTCCATTAAGGTCAGCAATCCAATCTAGGATTCTGCCCTTGCTGTGTGTGTGGTCAGAGATGCGTAATGAAAGGCCTAGTTCAGCCATAGTGTTTTGGATGATCAGGGCATTAGTATCCCTTGAGCATTCGACATATGCTTCCTTGGTCTTTCCCTGCTTAAAAGCCTGCGTACCGTCAATTGATGAAAGCCTGCTTTTACCCACTTCTCGTCACCTTATAGCTTCAGTGGCTGTCATGTCCATGCCCAGCGTCGGTGGTCGCTAACTCCAACCTTCAGGTCTATCTGTGCGGTAGCTGTTATCTGTATCCTTCTGTTACTCTCACAATCTGAAAGGGACCGCTTATATCACAGTAATGTCATTCTCCCTGAAGTTCCCAGCAGATAGTCTCCTTTTCACCTGTATGGGCCTTGCTTCCCACAAGTGCTGCCCCAGCCCTCTTGTGAGTTATTAATGGGGTTGTCCTTTAATTGTAGCTTGAGAGTGGCAGGGGGCCACATAATTATGCCGTTGTTCACTCGTCGAGTCGCCATACCCCAGGATCGGTCCTTGGTTCATTAGTCATTGTTCTCGAGGACCCAGCTCCTCCTCACCTATGCCACTCGCCATATCGCTGCTAGTTCTGGGGTGATTAGCTTCCTTTATGTGAGCGGGATGAGGTTCCACCCACTTCCACTGTGTAATCGACACGGGTTTCAAAATATCATACACTGAGGTCTTCACTTAGACTGTTGTCCCTAGATGCCTTTATATAGGGGCCATTTGCAGTCATCCGGGGATATAGATTCTCAACATATAGAGCCAGCTCTGTGTATGCTGCGCTCCTCCTCTGTTTTTGTATTCCCATTGCCTGGCGCCTCCCTCTCGCCCCGCCAGGGAGTTGGGGGGTAGGGGGGTTGTAGGGAGTGCCTCTTCTCACAATGCCACTCGGTCTACTTCTCCACAAAGTTCTCTTTTAAATGCCACTACGAACACAGGTGATCCTCTGCTTAACTAGTGGCCCCAAGCAGGGCTATGCCACACCCTTTGCTTCCTGTAATCCAGCATCATGAGGGATCCACTCAAACTCGTCCATATTCCTCAGCTTCTCCCGGGCCTTCATTTCATGGGTGGTGGCTCGCACATGCCTGCTTCCCACACCTGAGGGAGGGGGCGAGGAGTCGTAAAGTGGGGCCGGAGATGAGCTATATTTAGCATGTCCTCCCTCTAACGGCGGCCATCTTGGAATCCGTTGTTCAGGTTTTTAAAGGTGAAATTTCACAGAGTAGGTAGAACTAAATAGGGCTGTGGAAGAGGTAGTAAGGGAGCAGAAGTAGTGTGCATCTAGGGCGTCTAAATGCTTTGGTAGCTGCGCCTGAGCTACCACTTCAACCTTGTAAGAGGCCTTCAGCAAGATCACCACAATGGGAGGACACTGCCAATTCCTCCTCCGTGTCACCAGAATGAGTGGTTAAGATGCTGGAGTCAAAAGAATCTACCAGTGGTTCCCTTGACTTTTGGTTTCAAATGAGGTTATTAAGGTATTTCCCTTCGTATTAGATTGTGTCTTTATGACTGAAGAAGACCCATTCAATCGCTTATTTTTCTGGGTTTTATAGCAGCCCACCTTTAATGAAATAGGGAGGTATGGAGTTGGAGGATCTTGTATGGATATCCGCATAGTTTTGCACAATTCCTCAATGTCCGCCTAAAGGGAGCAAATGGATTCGCGAGATCCACTTAAACAAGGCCCCTGGAAATGTTTTGCTTTCTTCAGGTGTTAAAGCTTTCTTATCCTCTTACCGCCCTTGGGTACAGCCGCATCTAAAGGTTTTACCTCATACAACAAAGTAACACCGGGAACAAGATCTGATGTCTTAAATGTACCCAGCACCTTTACTAGAGCTTCCCCATCAGCCTCCGTACCCACAAGAGCAGGATGACATTGTGAAGTCGAGCCTATGGCTGCATGTACCATTACTGCATGAGCTTGAATGCCCACAACATTTAAGAGGGCCGTCGGATGACTTGGACCTCCCTCCTCTAGCATTTGACAAGCAACAGCCCTCCTGGAGTCAATATGCTTCGTGTATAAGGGATCACAACAAGAATTACCCATCTTGTTACCATATGCTTGAATAAATCCTTCAAGTAAGTTCATCTTTGCGTAGAGTTGCTTCAGAGTTGGTCTCACTTCACGGATTTCAAATTGGGTGGTATTGTGACCACTGTCCAGCAAGTTCAAAATTCTAGTTAGAACTGGAAAATAACAAAGGTCAGTTGGAGGGTCAACCTGCGTTTGAGAATGGTCAGAACGAGAGGGAAATAAAGGACCCTTGTGTGTTGGTATACCAGCATCCTATAATGTGTCCAACAAACGGGGAGAACTAGTTGACCCACCAAGTCCAAGAAAGCCTTCTGTTTGGAAGGGAGTGTGAGGCTGTCTTAAGATAAATTCTGGCGACGATGATGGGTATTGTTGATGGGTCATCACAGCAGGACTTGGCAAATTAGGCCTGTGAAGATGCACATCCTCTACGCCTGCAAGAGAAAAAGAACGAGGAGTAGCAGGTCCAAGTGATGGGCAGTCCCTTTTAGCGAGCTCATGCGACACAACTGATTCCAGTATGGACACATCCGAAATACAAATATTATCGGCGTGTTTTAACAGGTCCTCTGGCTCAACATGGTCCAATGAGAAGGACATGTCCTGAGATAGTTGTGGTGAGACCACCGATTCATTAGCTGCAATATGTTCCGCCCTGTCCGTAATCGTAGTGTTAGAAACTGGTTTAGTGTCATTTGCGCTGCCATTTAGGTTTCCAGTAGGAAGAGCTTCAATTGCATCCAAGTGAAATGCTTCACTGCTACTAGAAGTAAGCATCGGTTGGACAGGCAGCGGCAGGGCGAAAGGTGTCCCAGTAATCCTGGGCGTCGGAACTGGCCGCATAGCGTGACTAAGCGGTACTGCAAATGCAGCCTTGGGTGTACGCGGAGACGGCTCCATTTAGTGTTTTCCCCTTCTCAAATCGATTACCAAAGGCAAGGAACAAAAAACTTGCAGTGCAGAAATATAGCTGTTGGAAGGTAGTTAAACAGTACCTTACAGGTATCTCTGGGGCCAGGCCGGTGTGTGCACGGAGTCTGTCCAAGAGGTCCACAGGAACACAAACACACTGTGCACACTGCGCGCCAGTGTTAGTTTTTCAACTCCTCCTACAACCAAAGAATGAAAGAAGTAGAAGGACTTTTCAGGACTTGTAGCTAGCAGCAAATTGACATATCACCCGGCTTCCAGGCTCCACAGAAACACACTGCCCACACCAAAGAAGTATTGAATCTTAAATTCTAAAAGCCATTGGCCAATAGAAATCAGTGTGGTATAACTATAGTAAACAAGGGCCATTTATTTCATAATATTCCAGAAGTGGACACTGCATGTTATCTCTACATTCAATGTCCTGTTTCATTGGAGATTGGATTGCAAGCCTAATGTTTTTGGTTAATCATCTTGCAGCGACACAATACTGACAGGCTGCTTCATTGAGTGTTCTAACAGTATATCCAGCACTTTTGGATAACATTTGACAAAATTACTGTTCATGTTTTATGCTGTAGGGAAAAAAGTTTGGACAGCTGATGCCAAAACAAAACCACTTTGTGCTGTTTCTTTCTTACCCAGTAGCTTATTTAACTGTGGCAAAAGCAGAAATACTCTTTTGTGGTCCAGTAATGCATTACTGTACGTTGATGTGAAACCCCAGTATTTATCCAAATAATCCTCATAGATGGTTATATTGATGTAGTTAATTATTGAACAAGGAATAGGACAGTGAATGTTGATAAACATGTGGCTTTCACTTCTTTCTGCAGCTCCGTAATCATCACCACTAGTCAATTGTTAAATAGCAAGTTGTCTATATATGCTATAATTAGTGTCCATGTACGGTAGCAAGCAATATCTGGGAGCACCCTAGATCACTTCCATCAGTACTGCCGGTCAGAATGAAGACTTTTACACACTGTTCTTTAATAGAGAACTACTGTAGGAAGGCTAGCAACTTTACTTCGGATGCAGGGCCCTGTTCTTGCATAAACAATTCTTCACTATTAATGCTGTGTAACCGTGGGTACAGTTTGTATCAAATCTCATTGATGTGTTGGACATGCCTTCACCAGGCTGGAACCTAAAAATAAGAAATGTCACACAGCTCAATGATCAAGGGTTTAAAAAATGGAAATCCCTAATCCTCCCCATCACCCATTCATAACTGGTGCTGATCATCAAAACAAAACATTTTGGTTGACAGGATGGTTTTGATTCCTATTGGCGCATGGGTTTTGGTTGTTTACCAAATCAACTTGACAGATCTGGGTGAGTTGTAAAGCATTTATGTCTGTAGGATCTGTGGTGGAGGATGCAGATTGAAAACCAGCTATCCTATACAATGTTTTAAAGTAGAGAGGAGCACATATATGCACTCTAAAGTAACCCAGATGCTATTCGCCTGTCCAGTCTATCCCCATGTGGTAAGGGGACACTTCTGTGATTGCACATTCCAGCTGCATTTATTCTCCAGGTGTTTAACAGAAGAGGGTTTTTATCAATGAAGACTTCCAGTTTCTTAACATTTGCTTAACATATCAAATACAAACATGTGCATGTTATTTCAGTTCTTTACTTTTGGCTATCTTTATTCTAAGACTCTTTTCCTTTTTCACTTTCAGATATGGTCGTGTGGAAATTCTCTCTGGATTTATCAATGGTCTTTTTCTAGTGGTGATAGCTTTCTTCGTATTTATCGAATCCGTAGCAAGGTTACTTGATCCTCCAGAAATAGATACAGATATGTTAACAGTAAGTTCTATGCATTTTTAAATGTGTTGCAACTTTTAAATTGCAAGATGGTTTGCTTTCAGATTATCGTTGTACTTTTTTATTGCATTAATACTCTGGCACAACAGTCTGGGCACTGTAGAATTGTAGTGTAGAATATAGAATGTGCAAATTATCCAATCCACTAGAGAGTGCAGATTCCTGTCCTTATAAGTAGAAAACCTGTTTTAATAGGACGTGCGTGTTTGTTTTCTAGTGGAATAAAAAGGACCACAGGATAAGGTATTTGTATGGCATCTATACTTTAAGCTCCTAAACATTATTTAGATGTAGAATCAGAATAAATAGGCAATTGGTTGCACCTACATTTAGCTTTCAAAGAGGCTACACTGTATAATTCCACAGTGGGACTATTTTAGGGTGCTGCTGGTGCAAGAGTAACCTAATCATGCGAGTTGTAGTTGCCATGCGCAGCTTAATACATTTCTTGTCTTTTGTGAGTCCCTTTAACCTTTGCTGTTCCTATGTGATGCACTGACCATTTGTCCCCATTGAGACCTATTCAAGTCTCATTGGGGGCAAGACTATGTAATGTTTGTGCCCGCATGGGGATCCTTATGGTTCCCATCATGGGGGCCTTCCTCAACGGTGCACTTTACGCTCTGTGGTTGACGTGACCCAGACAATGTGCCCATATTCTGGTTGGTGGCAGTGTAGCCTTGCATTGTGTATGCCCTATGTGTGTCCATGGTACCATGCAGGTAGGCTTTATCCCTGCTTTTCTTGCTAAAATGGCAGCTCTTGCTTGTTACAACTTGATAACCTGGCAAATGTACTTGGTGGTTGTTAGGAAAGATTTTCTATTTGCACCTTTCCCTCCATAGGATTCTATGGATCCCCCCCCATGTGTGTGCTTGTTTTGAACCCTGTCCTGACTTTCAGGTCAATAAAGCCCTTTACTTTACTTCCCTTGGCTGTTTGCTCATTCATGTGGGGAAACCGACCAGTCCGTAAGGTTGTCAGTACTGAGAGACTAGGTCTCTCTTTAGGAATTCTTGTATTTTTACAATAGCACAGATCACTTTACAGTGAAGTGCAGTTAGGATACTTTGTATCCTCATAGCTTTTTATGTAATGCCATTTTTTGTTACTTTGACAGTGTGCCTGGTGGCAGCTGTGTGACTTTTACCCTTTTTTTGAGAGATTTTTCTCGTGCACTTTTGCATGTATCGGTAATGGCTACTAAATTCGGCTAGCAACCTAAAATGGCCATGCCACAAGATTTTTCACTTGTTCTTTGGCCATACTGTTCTTTGGCCTTCTTCCTGCCTTCTTAGGTGAGGAAATGCCTTATATGTAAATCCCTTTCCTGGGCAAATGGGGCTTTGTGTGATGCAATGACCAGTGGTTGTCCAGGGTAAGACAACCCTGGGCTGTTTGAATGTTGCAGATCCTTACCATTGGGGGGCTTGAGCTTCCTCCCAGCCCTTCTCTTGGATAAAAGGAGGGCTCCTGCAACAGTTCATGAGATCAACGCTGGAGCAAAGACTTCTATGACGAAGAGCAACCCACTGATGTCCCAAGGACGACCCATGCAGTGATTGGCTCGATGAAGCCCTGCTCCTTTGTAGGATCTCCGAAGACCCTCATTGGTGCTTCGACCCCAGTGGAAACACCCATTATCGACCCCTGCTCGAGGGTGCGTGCTTTCGAATGTTTCCCTGGGCTAACCAGTGGCCTGACCAGCTACCTTGCTGCAGACGTTGTCGTTCCGAGCAGAGCCTTGGAACGTAGATCTTCAGCCTGTGCCACAAGTTGCCTGCCCTGGCAATTTCAGCTGTCTCACTCCAAGGCAAGCTGTGATGGGGCTGCTTCTGTGTTCACTGCTGTCCAATTGCCTGTTGCCGCCTGAACCTAGTGACTTTCGTTGGATCTTGTTGCCTTTGTGTCCCTAGGTGTCCACTGGCTCTCTCTGTTCCACAGAGGTTGTCCTTTGTCTTCGTTTGGTTCTTTGACTGGAAGCTGTCCAGAAACTACTCTAATCCTGTGCACCGCAACCGGCCAAGACTAAATCCCAGAAAACAAAGGTTCCTGCTGTCTAGATGACTCGTGGTGGGAACAAGAACAAAACAAAGAACCTAGAATGAAGTCTGGAGCCTGCACAAGTGGAATGGGGAACATCTCAATTCAGAGGGTTACGACTGCATACCTTTAACCTCCTGTCTCCCATAGGGTGCTGTGACCCATCTCAGGAATTCGTCCCTTCTCCCCATGGGGGATCCCCCCTTCACCCTGTGCGGCTAGGGAGGTGAGCCTGTTCGGCAAAACACTCTCCCTAGGGTGTAGAGGCAAGCGCAACCTCACCAGGGGAGACAAGAAATTCCGTCCCTGTGAAGAACTCCCTAAAGATCAGCCCAAGAGAGAGAGAGAGAGAGAGAGAGAGAGAGAGAGAGAGAGAGAGAGAGAGAAAATATATATATATATATATATATATATATGTGTGTATTGTCTGCAAGAAACTGTTTGTCCCTTTAAAAAGGAAGGGGGGGGAGATATATATATATATATTATTCCCTGCATTTTCCCTTGGAAAACTGCTTGCAGACGAAAAACCCGAGAGCTGGACATACAATGTCCTATAAGTTGGAGAGACAGAAGAACAGAGTGGTGGTGTGACCACAAATATCTTGTGGTGCAACGCCCGTCCCAGAAACTACGCCAACACCACCACGCAGTCGTAAGGTAGCCAGAAAGGCGAAGAAGACCAATCCCGAACATAGAGAAACCCCAGTTATCCCAGAGAGTATCAGGTAACGGGGGGAAACAGGAGACCAGAGAGGAGGACAGAGAACAGTTATGGGACTATTCATACTCGTCCCAGTCGGGATAATGAGATTATAACATTGAAAGCAAATGAGAAGGGTTCTCGTTATCTTGACTACTCGTACTTGTCTCAGTCAAGATAACAAGATTATAACATTGAAAGCAAGATAAGTGAGTAAGAATCATTATGGGATTACTCCTACTCGTCCAGGGAGAAATGGATGAGCATTGTTATAGGAATATGTGTAAGGTAGAAAGCCAATCATTTGCCCACATTGAGCCCGTTTATTTGATTGTTTGCTGTAAGGTAGACTATTGTTCCCCAGTGAGTTTTAGTTCAAAGTCCTTTCTGGTTTTCCTTTTGCCAAGTGTGGAAGTCCCCTAAAACGTATGCTGGCTTTTGTGAATCCGGACTTATTTTTTGCTACAAGAGATACTTATACGGAAGTCTCCCTGAAATCTGCAGGTGTATTTTGGTGTGCTGCTCTTAGTAGCTCAAATAGCCACCTATGTGGGTGTATGCTCAGCACACTCCATTTGTACCTGGGGTATTTCTCACCCAGAAAGTGCAGTGGGCTATTGGCTGGTGGCAGCTGTGATTTTGCCTTTGACAACACCACTCTAGACTTTTTACCACTTTGAGAGCCACTTTCTCCCTGAACAGGAACAAAGTGACTACAAACATTTTTAAATCCTAGGGCCAAGCCATTTTCTTTTTGATAATTTGTGTGTTAACACAAGGAACAGACACTTTGGCTGTTCTGCCTACGTAAGCTCTGAATGAATGGAATCTGGTTGAGGCTAGATGAATGTCTCCTAGACATCATGAATCCACATCCCTGTATGTGTGCCTGTAAAAGGGAAGTTTGTCTGGCCTTTCTTGAATGGATGCGCACCATGACTTTGCAAGGTACACAAATGTCGATTGTTGGCAAACCCAAGCTGTTCCAGACATTATCTACTTGGACGTTTATGGAAAGTGACGGACATCCCTGATGATCTTTGCTGTTGGATGTTCTGCAGACCCATAAACCTCCAAAAGGTAAAAACTCTGCCTTTTGCCTTAGTGAATCTTGCTTAAAGCACTTTCTCCTCTATGATCCTGCAACAATAGCTAGATCAGGCAGCCCTGTTAGGACAGGATTCTGCAGTCTTATTATATGGGGCCCCATGCTTTTTTTGGCTTTCTTCCATTTTAGTTTTTAGGTTTTCTGATTTATTTTGGTGGTTAGAGGGACTTTTGCTGAAATCCCCATACCACTGTGCAAAATACCCCCTACCACTACACCCCTTATATGGTCATGTGGTAGCCATATGGCTCCTGGAACAGGTGTGCCTATTAATTACCCCAGTGTTAGCTAAGTGTTGTCAGTGTTGACTTGTGCTGTTGCTCATCGCTCCCAAGCTTTTGTCTGGTGGGCATTTGCAACCTGCTATTTGGAACTCTTGGAAAGTGCACTGCCTGGACCTTATTCTAGTGCCTGCACCTTTAATGCGGACTCTGCTGCAGGTTCACCTGACCTGGCCTGGCCCTGGCCACCCCCTGGTGGAGTACAAGCACACTTCTGGTGCACGAAGCGTGTGTAAAGTGTTAGCCAAGTGGTGTCTGAGGCCAGTGCCTGGTGTAGTGCCGCAATTAAATTTCGTTGTAACATTTTGTACCAGCTACTTTGATTGGAATATCGTGATTCTTTTTTTTTACTCTGGTTTGGCCTCAATTTGAACACAACTGGTTTATTTAGGAATGAGGATTTATAATCTGAGAAGCAATCCCATGGGGATGGGGGACTGCCCGGGAGCCGAAGCGGTTTTGTTGCAAATTAATAAATCACTGGCACTGGGGGCATTAAGTTCGGCGGATAAGTGTATGTGATTCTATACAGTGGGACAGCACCTTGACGTCACCATTGAATCACATGAACAGTGAAGTGCCGCTGACTCCTTCAAATGTAAAAACAACAAAGGAAAACAGCTTATGTAGGTGGCTGCCCCTTGAGGGCTTGGCGGATCCAACGACCTCCGCAAATGACCTGGCTCTAAGTAGCCCATGTGTGCAGGTTATCTTCTCACCCGCTGCAGCTACCTCCCGGCAAATGTACATATCTGCAGATATTTCTCAGCTGGGACCTCTTGAAGAGTAGGAGCCCTTTATTGTTGCAAGTACACCTCTACACACAATAGCAAGTAGTGCTCCCTCAACGGATCCTTGGGAACCCCTTTCCTCTGTTCTTAATGGCAATACATCTGACGCTGGTGTGGGTGCCATAGCCAAAGGGACACCCTTTTGTTTTCAGCGATTATGACGTAGACGTTGCCTGTTTGGCTCCCTCCTTAACAGCAGCTATTGTAGACACTAGTACTACTGTATTGTCTTTACCATTAGGAAAGTCCCCAGGGGAACGGTAGTGTGGCTATGATCCTAGCGAGTGACGCACAAGATGGGATCTTGTATGCTTCTACTGTGGATTCCCTGCCAGTGGAAAAACCTTTGGCAGAGAACGCATTGGTAATGCTTCCAGGGACCAGTAGGGCGGATACGATCCCTGTGAATGAGGTTCAAGAAAAGTTACTGATCCTTCTCTGAGCTTTCCGATAGTGGAAGGACCACACGTGGGCTGTATCAGAGCTGGCCCAGTGGAGCGTGGCCACAAAACTGGCACTATGAAAAAATAACTGTTGAATACTTAACAATATTTCATCAGCGATCAGAGCCTCTTGGAATTGGGTCCACTGACAGATTTGGGCCCAAGATAGTAAGGGAACAGGCTAAAATAGTGGACCATATTGCCCCCATTGAAATTGATGACCCTCCTTCGTTTCTAACAGAACATCCAACAAGCTTCTCTGACTCCTTCTTTGATGCCCCGCGGGTCAGCCCGTTGGTGCCACAGCAGACTTTGTACCATAATACTCTTTGAGATTTGGACAACCAGATTCGACTAACTGCTCCAGAAATTCCAGCTATAAACATGGTGCTAAGTTCATTCTCAACTTTGTACGATAATATCCGTCTAGAGTTGTCAGCACATACTTTTCAGTTGAGTGATGTAAAAGTAAATCTTGTAAAAATTAATAACTTTGTGTCTGACCTGACGGGTGCTGTGGGAACGCTGGAGAAATCTCTTGGTGATCTGGTATCTATATTGGCACCATATCAAGCTGTGCCTGCAGCCCCTTCCGTAGTACCACTAATAACATGACGCCCTCTTGAAATGAAGTCGACTAAAGGAGGGAAAAAACAGAAAAAGGCGAATAAAACTAACTTTGGAAATTCTTGAGAAATCTCCATTTGACAGAAGAGGTTGCCTGCGCTGCTCAGGAAATCAACATTCTACAATGTTATCCAGTGCAGCCAGATTATCTCGTTGTCCAAGTTGCCTCTGCAGCTTATGCTTGCGAGGCAACATCCTGCCGCAAATGACCAGAGCCAAAGTTTAACATTCTTGGAGGAAGTAATGGTTGGTTCTACAGTCGCCAATCACTTAGCAACAGTATCAGAGACTGGGACCCAAATGAGTTCTGCAGTGAAGTTCATGCATCCCGTTGTGCTTAGAGTTATCTAATGTTTACATCGTGCCACTATTAACTATTATGCATGCTCATTAACCTGACAAACGGGATAGTGCCTCGCAATGCTCCATTGGGAGCAATGATGCTTTGCCTAAACAAAATCGGGTAAACTCCAGCCTATTTGAGATTCGGTTGCTTGAATGTTACTTTTATATTCATCAAGAGCGGTTTGTGAGACCAGAAAAAAGGCGATGGGTGTCCGGTGTTGTTTGGAGGCCTGTCTGGTACAGGTATACAAGTTAAAAAAGGTACGCTGTCAGTCTCTGCCCCCGGCAATTAAATTTCTGCGCATGCATCGACTCAGGCAAATAGTTATGCCGGGGCTCTTAAAAAGGCTATTGGTCTGAAATGCCATATTGCTGGAGACAACCTTTCGCAAGTTTCAATTTTGGAAGCTCTATCAACAAATAGTTTTCAAAAGGGCGCTTGTTTTTTTCACCCTTTTATGAGTAATCGTGAACTCTGCAAGAAGGATATGGGCCTCCAATGCAGTTTTGGTACTGTGGCTCAACCTGATGGGTCTCCAGAACGTATGCTTTCATCAACAAAATGTGACCAGAAGGATGTGCCTTATGCTTCAAGTAGGGATCAGGACGGCCTTCACTGTACAGGGGTGTGGGACACCTGCCCACAACGTACCATTCGTAGGGGTCGGTTGATAGTCTACTTGGCTGAAATAATGGAGTGGGGATGTTGATCAACGCCCCAGTGGTTCAAGGTAGCCGCTGGAGTGGGGTTGTCATTTACCGAGTGAGAGGGCGGTTTCCTCTTGCCCTCCAGCTGCCCCATCTCTGTTTCGGCCGTCCCATGCAAAGAGGTTCATGTCGGGTGGTATTGCCAACAACACTATCTGGAGGGATTGGAAAATGGCTATGACATTCTGCTGAACAGAACCAATGTAATCCAGCTTCTCCATGAAATTCCCCAGCTACGGTTGCTTGATACCATGGACATTGATGGGTTTTATTTTCCCTATGATGACAGAACTATGTCCAGTTAGACTTTCTGACATTGTGGTGCAAATGATTGTCAGAAACCAATTGAGGGCTATGATCAGTGTCGAGGTGGCTTGTTGTTGATGATGAAGTGGAATCACCAGGCACTGGGACCTTTCGCCTGGGATCCCGCCCTCCTGTGAAGGTTACATGTTTGGTGAGAAATAGGATGGTGCAATTATTTCAACCAGTGACCGCACTGAAAGAAAACTCACAAAGATTGTCATTGGTTACCTGAATCGCTTATGGGTTCCTTTAAGAAATTGGGTGACCATGGGACGGGGGTGCTTTAGTCCATTTGGTAGCCGTGGAAAAACTCGGAATATTGAGCTTTAACTCATGAGGATTGTTTTTTGGGTTCAGTAGGAGAGGCTAAAGATTCTGCATCAGCATGATATATTTTTACAGGTGATGTGGCTGTCTCAATAGGTAGTTTTGGATAGGTACATGGTTTTCCAGCAAATGTCGAGAAAGGGCTTGGGTGGCCG
The DNA here is from genome assembly GCF_040938575.1 of Ambystoma mexicanum. NCBI lineage: Eukaryota > Metazoa > Chordata > Amphibia > Caudata > Ambystomatidae > Ambystoma > Ambystoma mexicanum. The sequence continues at coordinate 573,336,977 of NC_090935.1, forward strand.
TGCATTGGGCGGCTTCATAATCGCTGTCAATAATTCTATACTTAAGAAGTTTGAAATTGAGTTTTCCCTCCTTTTTAGAAAATATTTATGGCAACCATTGGTGCAGTGAGTTGGGCAACTTTCCGGGAAAGTTGTCAGATATATGCAGAATTTGTTGATGTGATAGGAATGTCACTCATATGCTATTGACAGGTGACCTTAACGCGGACTGCATCTTTACATTGTACGAGGATTGCTCAATGTCTGCGGGTAATCCAATGGTTCAATATGGATCATTGATGGAGGGTAAACAATGGGTCGAATTCTTCAAAGCCTTGAATTTGAAGGTCGCTAATGGCTCCATTTGTGGCGATGTTCCACCGAAGCTAACGTGGAGATCAGGTACGAAATCCTTGTTCTTGGACTATTTTTGTCTTGTCGCCAATGTTGTTCCATCTTTGCGAACAAATGAGGAACGATGACACTGATTTTAGCAAGCATCAGATGATCAAACTAAGAATGAAATGTGAAGTAATTAATGCTTCCAACGGACTATTTAGCAATTTACTAGTGAACCAGAGTGGCAATCGTATCACTAGGTACATTTGAAATACCAGCAACTATAATAACAAAATCCAGGATTTCCTTACAGCATCAACATTGGAACTAAAGATCGACCTGATTAGACCGAATGTTACAGGCTTTCCTTGATGGATTCAATTGTAAACCCTGGGATAATAACACCGGTACATGCTCAACAACCCACCCTTTTCACCCCATGATTCAGAATAGAAAGAAAAACCTAAGAACAGAGATAAGAGCTTTGGGGAAGAGTGGCCTTGCTGCTGGGGCCTATATGTCAAATCCTAAACAATTGAATAAAAAATTAATAAATTGGATTAAGGGGTATAAGTGTATACAGCTACATAATGTATGGACTGAAATGTTACCAATTTTGACCCAGCAGAATTCTCTGAATTTCTGGGAGGTGATTAAAGGTATGAATGTTACCTAGGGGCACTGACAAAGAAATCCTGTAACGGAGGGCGTGTGGATGAAGCATTTCCTCCATGTATATAGTCCGCACTTTTGTCTACACAGAAACCCCTTGGCATTTGTCATTGTCTGTTGAATCCATCGAAGCCTTGATTAGAAGGGCATCCAGCTCGAGGGCCACTGGCCCTAACAGATTGTCTAATGCCCTCCTGAAAGATGATTCTGTTCCATGGTCAAAGATCTTATTCTTTTTAGTGCAATTTTGACAGTAAGGGAAATCTCTACTTCTTGGCGTAATGCAGTCATGTGCCAATTTATAAGAAGGGAGATGGGGATCATCCAGAAAATTATCAACTTATCTCCCTTCTTGACTGCGAGAATAAAATTTGCAGCGTCCTGGGTTACTTTATCTGGCCATCTACAGAAATATCAAACCAGCTTCCAAAGGGGGCTTGGTACTGAATTGAACGGTCTTGTGATCAGTTGGTTAAAAGAGTCAGCGAGGGCTGCAAGTTTGCCTTTATATATGGCAGCGATTGATTATACTTATGCCTTCGACTGGATTAATGGAAACCTCTTGTGGTGTGGTGTAAAATAAGGGACTGGCAAATACCTTGGCCCCTACTATCCATCTTGGTTCACTCACACGAGAACACCTTCCTCCAAGTTAGGCTGAATGGGCAGGGTGCACTGATGGAGAGCCTCCAGTCAAGGAGCGGGCTCTGTCAGGGCTGTGTATTCGCTCCCTGCCGTTTCAACCTTTACTTGTCTGATTTGTGATATTGCCTGTCAAAATATGTATTTGCACCACCAAGGATTTCCACTCTATCTGTCCCGTACCTTACGTACGCGGACGACGTGCTCCTCCTTGAGAGGACTCTGCAAAGGCAACTGAACTTGATACAGGAATATTAGATGATGAATATCGATGAGAATAAAACTAGTGTTGTTAGATTCTCCAGCGCTCCTAAAAAAAAAAAGGGTCATTTGTATTTTATGAAATTTATAAAACGCCTTTCACCAAAGGCGCTGAACAGTAAAAAGAATCCAAAAACAGTACAATAAAATTGATACAAATGAGTAAAGGTTACATCGGCAGAGAAAAAGCAGAATTTTTAAGAAACAAGAGGCGAAAGGAGGTAGAGTTTAAGATTTGTTTGGAAAATGCAAAGAGATGAGAAGGAGTGGAGTGAGAGAGGAAGAGCGTTCCAGTGTTTAGTAGCCAAAAGAGCACAAACTAGGTGAAGCAGATGGGGCCTTAGGAACCGTTAAAAGAAATAGTTTCTTAGATCGTAGGGCGGTGGAGGGACATAAAACAAGAGTAGGAAGGAGAGGTAGAGCAAGGCCAAGCCATGGGTGCTTTTGAAGATGATCGAGAGAAAGTGATACAAAAAACGGGATTCGAAAAGAAGTAGTGAAATTGAGAGCAGGGTGGGTGTAATAGAGGATCGAGGAGGTAAAGAAAAAATGATGAACAGAGGAGTTCAAGATAGAACGAAGAGGGAAAAGGTGGCAGGCACGTAGAACAAGCAAAAGAGATTAACAGTAATCGATACGAGAAAAGACAATGGAAAAGAGAAGACGTTTAGTAGTGTGAAAGGAAAGATACACGCGAGCATGACGAATGTTAAACCGAGCATAGCTACAAGCGGGCAATGTAGGAGATATGATAGGAGAAGGAGAGGAAAGGATCAAAGATGACGCCTAGGTTGCACGCTGAACGTGAAAATGAAAAAAGAGGATGGGGAAGAAAGAGGAGTGGGGGAAGGGGTGCAAGAGATAGTAGAGGGGGAAGAACACAACCTCAGTTTTTGAGGGATGGAGATGTAGGAAATGGAAGACATCCTGTGCTGAAAGGCTGAAAGACAGTGGAGTGCAGAGCAGAAACAAAGGAAGAGAAAGAGAGAAAGATCTGGGTGTCCTTTGCATAAAGGTGAAAGGAAAGGTGAAAGGGGGAAATGAGGGCAGAGAGAGGAGCAGTGTAGAGATCTCCAGACTCCATTGGTACCACACCCAGTAGTGGGTATACCATATGAGAGGGTTGGGATTGATGTTGTTGGTCCCCTTGATCCTCTTACATCCTCTGGAAGTAGGTTTATCCTTGTTGTAGTTGATCATGCCAAAAGATATCCTGAAGCCATCCCACTCAAGGACAGTATCTGTTAAGTCAGTTGCCAGAGCATTGCTGGGCATCTTTACTAGGGTTGGCTTCCCTAAAGAATTTGTGTCTGACAGAGGCAGCAACTGTATGTCCAAGTATATGCAGGTCATGTGGAAGAAATATGGGGTGTCATATAGGTTTCCCTCTGCATATCATCCACTGGCCAATAGCCGAGTTGAGAGTTTCAACAGAACTTTCAAAAGCATGATTGGCACTCTTGAAGAACCCCAGAAGCAAAGTGGAATCTCCTGTTCGAGGGGATTGGGTCCTCCGACGTATTCCATATTTATGACAGGTAATGTCCACAGCTGTGTTTCTTTGGAAAATGTTCGGCGTCTGCATCCTGCGTCGATGACGTCGATGCGCCGTCCCTGAGGACTTCCTCCGACGGCCGACGTCACTCGATGTGATAAGTAGGACGCACGACGCCCATAGCCTCAGTTCCGTTTTTTCTGCGAACGTGTTCGCTTCGTGAATCTTGGTATGCCTCGATTCTTTGGAGTTTGTTTTTTTCTTCTCGGCTCTTTGAAACTGTTCGGTTTTTGTGAAAACCTGTTCGTGACGATGTCTACCTCGTCTTCAACCCTGCGTCCGGGCTTCAAGAAATGCGGGGACTGTGGGTCCAAGATGTCGGTAACGGACTCGCACGACGCCTGCCTCTGGTGCCTCGGGGTGGCCCACGACACGGACGACTGTGTCGACTGCCAGTCGCTCACGGCCATGGCCTTGCGGGAGCGCAAGAAGAAGTTGTCAGTAGGTAGGGTGTCTAACCCCAGGAAGTCGAGGTCTGCGGGGCTTTCGACGGATGATTCGAGAGGCGACTCTCCGCGTCATTGTCGGAGGTCCAGTGGGTCTCCTTCCAGGAGTCGGTCTCGCCACGCCTCTGCCTCTTTGAGGCATTCCCAGAAGCGCCAGCATCGGTCACCTTCCCCGTCCTCTTCCGAGGACTCTGCCCATTGGCGGGTCGCTTATCCCACCATGCAAGCGACACCGGAGGAATGGGCTTCCTTCAGGAAGAAGATGTTGGCGATTCCTGAATCGCAGGGCACCGGTCCGTCCGCGCCTCCGAGTGGGGTCGGTCGAGAGACACCGCTAGCAAGCTTCGGGCTTGGGTGGTCGGCACGGTTCGCGGGAGAGGTCCCGCTTGGACAAGGGTAACTGTTCTCACCATGCCCGTTCCAGGTCCCGGTCCTCGACGCGCTCGAGACCGCGTGATCCTGTGCTGTCTTGGAGGAAGACGTCGACACCTGTGGCGCCGAGGTCGTCGACCTCTCTCGAGGCTCCTCTTTCGAGGGGGTCGTCAGCGCTGTCGGTGCCTAGGTCGTCGAATGACACGCTCGGAGTCCTGATTCGAGGCCTGTGTCGACGGCGCCGTTGCTGGCGGCACTGCTGCTGACATCGACGCCGATTCGCTCGACGCCGATTCTCTCGGCGCCGACTCGTTCAGCGCCCTTGACGCCTTTCGAGGCGGTGGTGTCGGAGGGGCCCCGTGGCATGGGGGTAGCCCCTAAAAAGGCTCTGGCTAAGGTCAGGCATAGCTTCGGTCCCCAGGTGTCTTCCTCTCACCGCCTGGAGTACATTTCAGAGGGTGATGAGGGCTCTGATGAGGGCTTGGTTACGGTGCCTGATGAGCTTCTCTCGGGCCATAGCCAATTTGATGACCTGAGGCAGTCACTGCATGATGCCAGTGGACTGGACACCTCTCCGGAGGTGGAGTTTTGTAGGCTGGAGCCTGGCACTCATGCCGATTCTTCATACCGGCGCCTTATGTCTCGGGTCACCGAGTACTTGGGATGGTCGGCTCCCCCAGGGGAGTTTGTTCAGGATGATCTCACGGACATCCTTGATCTTGGTCCCCCCACTGACCCGGTACTGCCGTTTCATATGGCTCTGCAGAGAAGGGTGGCGGTGGCTTGGACTGCTCCGGAGAGTCTCCCGGCAGTGGGCAAGTCTTTGTCGCGAAAATAGCGTCCAGCCAGTAGCGACCCCTGCTACTTGTCTAGGCACCCCACTCCGGAGAGTTTCGTGGTGCAGGCGGCTACGGCCCCTGCAAAGCAGGCGTCGTATCCTACCATCCCTCTGGATAGGGACGACAAACGTTTTGATGGCTGGGCGAAGAAAGTGTTTTCTTCAGGGGGCTTGGCGTTTCAGGCGGCCAACTCCGTATGTGCCTTGTCTCGTTTCACACACACTCTGTGCAACTGTGTTGCATTAGCGGCTGAACATATTCCCGAAGGGGACGAACGGGATGGTTTCCTTGCTATGGTTCAGGATCGCAAGGATGCCATGTGTGAGGCCGTTCAGTCGGGTTTGGACATGGCAGATTGTGTCAGCCGGTCCATGGTGCCGAGCACCGTAATATGCAGGTTTGCGTGGTTGCGGAAGTCGGGGTTCTCTCCTGATGTGCAGTCCTGGCTCCTCAACATGCCCTTTGACAGTGAACATCTTTTTGGCAGCAAGGCTGACGAGAGCCTTGAGAGTTTGCAGACCTCCAAAGCTACAGCGAAGTCATTGGGCGCTGCAGTTCGACAACCTCCGCATTTTCGTCCTAGGGGACAACAATGGAGGGGTGGTTCCTTTCGCTATTACTCGTTCTTCAGTTAAGGGAGAGGAGCTGTCAGTCAAAGAGGCCACCGTAAGAGTGCCAGAGGTGGAAAACAGGGTACTCGAGGTGCCAAGGCCGCTTGGGCAGTTGCCTCTTTGCCCTCAGGCAACGCCGCACCCGCTACCACTCAGTCATGATGCCAGGTCCCATGGTTCGCCGGTTGGGGGAAGGCTGGCGCAGCATCTTGTAGAGTGGCGTGCCATTACTTCGGATGTGTGGGTTCTGGAGATCGTAACCCACGGCTACTGTCTTCCCTTTAGGCAGAGGCCGTGCGACAATCCACCTGGGAACCTCTCTTTGAAGAGTCCGGATCCGCTCTTTGCGCAGGAAATTCAAGCCCTGCTGGAGAAAGGCACCATAGAACTGGTGCCTGTAGCGGAGAGGAACAAGGGATGGTATTCCCCTTATTTTTTGATTTTGAAGAAAGACGGGGGGATTGAGACCCATCATGGACTTGCACGGTTTGAACAAACTCCTCAGGAAGGACAAGTTCAAGATGGTTACTCTCTCTCAAGTTCTCCAGGCCCTTCAACTTCAGGACTTGTTGGTGTCTCTCGACCTCAAGGACACTTAATTCCATGTGCTGATCCATCCCAAGCACAAGAAGTACCTGAGGTTCGCGGTTGGCGACTCGCACTTTCAGTTTCGGGTCCTGCCGTTGGGATTGACCTCCGCCCCGAGGGTTTTCACCAAGCTCATGGTGGTGGTGGCAGCGCATCTCAGGAAAGTGGGATTCACGTCTACCCCTACCTGGACGATTGGTTGATCAGGGGGAGCTCTCCCGAGCAAGTCCTGGATCATCTGTCCATCACCTGCCACTCCCTTCACAGGCTGGGCTTCTCCCTCCAATTTAAAGAAGTCCCATTTGACGCCAACACAGCGGCTCCAGTACATCGGAGCAGTGCTCGACACATCCCTGGGGCTGTGTTTTCCTCAGGAAAAAAACAACAGGGTAAATTAAAGCTCAAAGAGCCAGAGTGGCAATTGCCTTCCCAAACCGTAGGGAGATACTGATACACAGGGAACGGTTTACTGGGGGAAACGTGCCGATAAGGGCAAGACAAAATAACTAATGAGATTTGTATTGACTGTGGTCCTATTCTATTGGACACAGGGTAAGGAGCTGGTCTGGTGCTTTATTGGGTGGAGGAAGGTGTCGTGTGGGATATCTGGTCCCAAGCAAAGTTGGGCGTGCTACCTGGAGAGGGGGCAACCAGCACTATTATGTGCTTCACCACAACATTTTATGATACCCCCAAGACCAACAGGGGTTACTGCATGAAGTTGAGAAAAACCCAGAAAGCATGGGCTTTTCCATCCCATAACTAGTGGGATAGTGCATTTGTTAGTGATAATTTGGCATCACCCAATACACCCCACGGGCAACCACCCTTTTGCAAGGAACTTTTGAGTCATCAAGGTTAAAATAAAATTATATGACCATCCGGATGCCTCCTTTTTTGCACTTGTCATATCTAGCTGTCTAGATTTAAGAATACGAGATTTAATCCCCCTCTCGCACTCTTTCACATAATAGTGCTGGTTGCCCCCACTCCCATCCTGGTTTTCCGCTCCCTCGCCCCCTCCCATCCTTCAGGTTGTTGGTGACCAGACAAACCAAACTAAGCCAGACTACCCTCCAGCCAGGTAGCACGCCCAACTTTGCTTGGGACCAGATATCCCACACGACACCTTCCTCCACCCAATAAAGCACCAGACCAGCTCCTTACCCTGTGTCCAATAGAATTGGACCACGGTCAATACAAATCTCATTAGTTGTTTTGTCTTCCCCTTATCGGCACGTTGTTGAACCTTTTCCCCAGTAAACCGTTCGCTGTGTTTTCCTCCCCAGGTGAGAGCTCTTCACATTCAGCAGATGGTGCACAAGTTTCACCTTGCCCAGACTCTCCCAGCGTCCGAGTTCTTGAGACTGCTCGGCCTCATGGCTTCCTGCATTCTTCTGGTGCCAGAGGCCAGGTTGCGGATGAGATCTTTGCAATGGGCACTCAAGCTCTAGTGGTCTCAGTCCTCCGGCAGGATGTCAGACTCTGTCCAGGTGCCGCCATCGGTCACCCAGGACCTTCTGCGGTGGGCCGTCGAAGGCAATCTGATGACGGGGGCACCATTTTGGCTGCCCTGGCCGGAGGTGACGATTGTGACGGACGCATCCCTCACGGAATGGGGAGCTCATGCCAACGAGTTGACAGTCAGTGGTCGTTGGTCTCCGTCGGAGTCCAGACTCCATATCAATCTGTTGGAGCTGAGGGCCGTCAGGCTAGCCCTGAAGTCTTTTCCGCTGACTGTGCGAGGAAAGAGTGTCCTGATTCTAACGGACAACACGGTGGCCATGCACTACCTCAACAAAAAGGGGGGGGCAGGGTCACTTCCTCTGTGCAGGGAGGCGATGCAGCTCGAGTTCTGGGCCATCCAGCAGGAAGTTTCGATCTCGGCTGTTCATCTGGCCGGAGACGACAACGAGACGGCGGACGCCCTTTGGGGGACCCCTCAAGTGGATCTATTCGCCTCCAGTGTCAACCAGAAGTGCGAAAGGTTCTGCTTGCGGGAATTTCCTCCAAAAGGAGCCTTAGGAGACGCGTTCGTGGTGGAGTGGTCATTCCCACTGCTGTACGCGTTTCCTCCAGTCTCCGTCATCCATCAAGTACTGCGGAGGTTACAGAGGTTCGGTTCCCAGATGATCCTCATTGCTCTGGCGTTGGCCCGGAGGACGTTGTACCCGGACCTTCTTGACTTGTCCATCTGCCCTCTGCGTCTTTCTTCCCTACTGGGACGATCTGCTCTCATGGGAGGGGGGTCAGGTTCTCCATCCAGAGGTCAGATCCCTCAACCTTCACGCTTGGCTTCTGAAAGGTTGAGGTATAAGGATTGGGACCTCCCTGAAGACGTGTTGGAGGTGTTGCTCTCGGCCAGGCAGCCGGCAACAAAGTCTCTGTACCGTTGGCGTAAGTTCTGCGACTGGTGCAGAGTTAAGAATGTGGATCCTTTTGAGTGCGACATTCCCATGGTTCTGTCTTTTTTTGCTTTCTTTGGCCCACAAGGGCTTGCAAGTGGGGACCATTAAAGGTTACCTGGTGGTGCTGTCCATATTTAAGCGCTCGTCTGAAAAATGTTCCTATTTTAAAATTCCTTTAATTTCTCAGTTTTTGAAAGGGCTCACTAATGTGTTCCCTCCGTCACCTTTTCTGGTGCCCGGTTGGGATTTGAACCTTGTTCTTAAGTTTCTTATGGGTTCTCCGTTTGAGCCTTTGCATTCTTCCCCTTTGAGACTGTTAACTCTGAAAACTGTGTTTTTGGTTGCGGTTAATTCCCCTCGCAGAGTGAGTGAGTTACAGGCACTTTCAGTTAAGCCACCCTTCACTGTGTTTCATAAGGACAGGGTTGTCCTTCGAGTTCATCCTTCCTTTCTTCCGAAGGTGGTTTCGGAATTTCATTTGGGCCAGAAGGTTGTTCTTCCGGGGTTCTATCCTCCTCCACATCCTGGTAAGGAAGAGGAGAGGCTTCATAGGCTTGATCCTAGGAGAGCGTTGAGCTTTTATATTTCGAGCATGTCCCGGGTCAGAGTGGACGATCAACTTTTCATTGTTTACACTGGAAAGCATTTGGGACAAGCTGTGACGAAACAGACTTTGTCTCGTTGGATTATTTGAGCTATCTCCGAGTGTTACCGCTTGGCGGGGTAAGGACCCTCCGGCTGGCTTGCGGGCCCATTCTACCAGGGGAGTGGCTTGAGGGGTGTTCCTATTCGTCACATCTGTGATGTAGCCACCTGGGCTTTGTTACATACTTTTGTACGTCACTACTCCCTCGATGTCTGACTGGCAAAAAACGGGTGTCACACGTTCTGTGGGAAAAAACTACAACTGAGGCTACGGGTGTTGTGCGTCCTACTTATCACATCTGGTGACGTCGGCCGTCGGATGAGGTCCTCGGCGACGGTTCATCGACGCAGAATCCAAAGGTTTTCCGAAGCAGCACAGCTGTGGACATTACCTGTCATGGATATGGAATATGTCGTCGGACCATCCCATCGAAAAAACGTTACCAGGTAAGAGAGTAACTTGTTCATCCCATGCTTACTATTTACCTACAGAGAGGTACCTCAAGAAGGGATTGGCATTAGCCCGTTTGAACTCTTGTTTGGTCACCCTGTCAGGGGACCCCTTGCCATAATCAAGGAAGGATGGGAGATGCCCACTCCTCCTGTCACAACCAAATGTAATGGACTATGTGTTGGGCTTGAGGAATAGTTTGGCCTTACTGATGGCTCAGGCCAATGGCGAGTTGAAGTCTGGTCAGGCTTTAGTCAAGCATTGTTATGACTAGACGGATTCACTTGTACATTTTTCCCCAGGCCAAGAAATCCTGATTATGAACTCTATAAGGTCTAGAGCTTTACAGGATAAGTGGTCAGGTCCTTACCATATTGAAAGACTGGATGAGGTAAACTATTTAGTGGACCTTGGAAGATCTGGAAAGGCTTCCAAAGTGCTTCATGTAAATCAGTTGAAGTCATTCATTCCTAGGGTGGGTTAAAATGGGAGCCCTATTTCTGGCTTCAGTTGGGGGAAGAAGAGGAATCTGAACCCCTTCCTGATCTGCTCCAAGGTAGCCCTTCTGATGGCTCCATTGAGAGTGTCCAATTCTCCCCTCAGCTAATTTCATAACAACAAGGTGAGCGTAAGACTTTGCTTAAGCATTTGTCCCCCTTCTTTTCACTCTAGGCTTGACACCTTGGTGCAAGCATGACATTAATACTGGAGATAGTGTACTACCAAAAGTAGGACCTATACGATTTCAGAGAAAGTGAGATCCCACGTAAGGTCTAGGTCAACATAATAATGGATCTAGGTGTCATAGAGCCCTCTAGTAGCCTTGGTCCAGTCCTGTGGTTCTGGTGCCAAAAGCAGGTACATCTGATTTGAGATTCGGTGTGGTCTACATAGCTCTTAATGCTGACACCAAGACAGATGATCACCCCCTTCCACAGACAGATGAGTTGGTGGACAAGCTAGGTGCTGCCATGTACCTGGGCACCTCTGTCCTTACTTCAGGGTATTGGCAAATATCCCTGACGGTGTGCAGTGAAAAAGTCGAAAACATTAGGTCGAATGCCAAAAATGTCGAAATAAATGTCGATTTATTATTTTTTTTTTTTTTATTTTTTTTTTTATTTACATGTTTTTTTTGGGTTCCGCAAGTAACAAAAAAAAGGGGTAAAACAAAAAAAGAAATTACTAAAAAGGGGGTTTGGGGGGGAACCCCCCATTTCGAACAAAAAAGTAAAAGATTTGGAAACATTTTTTTTCGACTTTTTTTTTTCTCCACATTATGTATTTCGAAAATATCACTATAAACCATCCCTGACAGATAATGTCAAGGAGAAGACTGCATTTTCAACACCCGAGGGACTTTACCAGCTCCGGGTAATGGTAATCCCCTTTGCTTTGAAGAATGCACCTGTCACTTTTCAGGTTGGTCTACCATGCGCTGAATGGGTTGGATGAATTCTGCATGGCTTATCTGGATGATACCTGGAAATAGTGTTGCAGACTCTTCAGCAGGCTACCAAGTGCCAGATTGATCAGGGTTCAGTGACATACATTGGGCATAATTATAATTTTTCTTCTATAACGTGCTTCGAACCTGTGTTAGGCTACGTTGTCTTGCTTCCAAGACAAATGCGTTGCCCCTGAGCTATACTTCCTCCCATGAGGTTGGTGTGGGCAATGATTCCCTATATCATGCCCCTGTTCTCAGGGCACCTGATTAGCAGAGAACTTTTATAGTGTATACAGATGCCTCTGACACTGGGATAGGTGCTGTCCTTTCACAGTTAGATGATAAAGGCAGGGAACATCTTAAATGCTTTATTAGTCGCTAGCTTAAGGACAGAGAGCTCAGGTGGGCGACCTTGGAAAAGGAGTGTTTTTCCATAGTGTGGACCCTTTGGAAGCTGAAACCCTACCTATATGGTAGTCACTTCACTGTGCAAACTGACCATATGCTCCTAAAGTGGCTAATGAGCATGAATGGAGATAATCATAAGTTGCTCAGTTGACCCATATGCCTTCAAGGCTTTGACTTCACCATTGAGCATAGGCCACGTGCACAACAGAGCAATGCTGATGGTCTGCCCAGAATGTATAACCAGCTGGAATAGGAAATACAGTCGGTGGTGGATTAGAACCCGCTGTCCCTAGTCTTGGGGTGGGGGGGTTTAGATAGGGGGCAGTGGGCGGGAGTGTTAGGAAAGATTTCTCTGTAGGCAATTTGCCCTCCATATTCTATGGACCCCCAAACTTATTGCTTTTGTAATTGACCCTGTCTTGACTTTTTACAGGGAAGCCTTCAGCCTTTCTACAGGGAAGCCTTCGGCTTCACTCCCCAGGCCTCTTGCTCTTTTTGTTATGGGGAAAACTGATCAGTCCTTCAAACTATCAGTACTGGGAAACTGTTTTCCTTTTGTCTTTCTACCTTTTAGGTAATTTTACCAGTGCACACAGCATCTTACAATGCAGTGCAGCGTGCATACTTTTGTATCATCCTAGTCTTTTACACTTGATTTTTGGTTACTTTTATATGTGCCTAAAGACCAGCTGGTGGCAGCAGATACATGCGTTACCGTTATTTGTAGTGTGCACATTTGTATTTACTGCGTCTGGCTACTAAACATGGCTATTGCCCTAAAATGACCATGCCACGAGATGTTTCGCTTGTCCTTTGACCATATTGTTGTTTGGGCTTTTTCTTGCCTTCTCAGGCCAAGAAATCCCATATAATCATGCACTTACCCGGGAAAGCTGCTGCTTTCGCGGGCTAGTGAGGGTGTGTGTGTGTGTGTCTGTCTGTCTGTGTCTGTCTCTCCAAGGAAGTGGGTGGGGCTGTCTGGTCCCTCTCCACATCTGAGGTGCCAGAGAGTCTGGGTGTTGGGCATGAGTGAAACCCACCGTGGTCCCTGAATGGACCACTGCTGGCTGTTTGAATGGTGCAGATCCTTAACACTGGTGTGCTTGGACTTGCTTAATAACAGTATTCAGGATAAAAGAGGACTCCTGCAGATTGGCATTGTAGTCCATGATCCTGTGTAGAAGTGCAGCCGAATGAAGAACTGTGGATGACTCCCGAAGAGGCCTGACATCCCTTCCTGCATTTGGCCTGGTGAAGCCCTGCTGGACAACCTGATCCATGAAGGCCCTCTGTGGTGCTTCAGCCCTTGGACTGGTGGGACCAACCAGTCTCAATGCATTCTCAAGGATCCCAGCCATCCTGAGCCTTTGGATGCGTCTTTAGAATCCTCACCGTTCCTCAGTGGTCACCAGCTTGTACCACAAGTCTCCTTCCTGCCAAGTTTCAGCTTCCCGTCATCAAGTGATCCTGCTCCGGAAGGTCTTTTTCAACCGTGACTGGAAAGAAAGACGCCTGTTGTCGGCCATGTGTGGTAGCCCATGGTGAAACTCTTTTCCCCCCTCCACACTCCACCCTCCCCCCCCACCTCGTGTAGTGAAGTGTCCTGAAGAGGTCTGCATCGGTGCCTTCTGCATTTCTTCTTCGCAAAGGGTTGCACTCTGCTCCCGGAACCTACGAAGAATCCTTGCACCCGCAGCTCCTGGGCATCTTCTACTGGATCCAAAGTGTCAACCTGCTTAGTCACTTGGGAAAATTGTCAGGGGGGCAAGTAATTGCAACGCATTCACCTCCCCCTGTTCTCCTGAGAACAAACATAGGTTATTCCATCGCTTTTTGATCTTCAGATCTAAAAGCTGTATCTAAAAGACAAGACAATAATTGTACTGACCGGTAGAATTGTTGAAGTATCTTCTGGAACATTTTCATCACCACAAGAACTCTTACTACATCTGTCCCTTCTCCTAAGAAGAAGCTTTGTGTCTTTTGGGCGCAAGGCCCCATGCATCGTAGGGATTGGATTTATAAAGTCAGGGCTTAATTCTTGTGAACTGGTTTAATTCTACTGCATCACTACTTACCTCCTTTTAGCTATTTGTTATTAGTTCAGTTTATTTGTACAGCGTGCCATGTCCATAGGCATCTGGGCGCTATGCTTACAAGTTACAACAACAGCACAAAAAAGAGAATACAGCAGTATGATACATAAGGGTGTTGCATATATACATCAGACATTAGAACCTACAATGTAATGGTATATAAAAATGCCATTAGAACAGCATTACATTAAACATTGGCCACAATTGAATAAGCTCAGCTCTGTAATCACAATGTAAATCTCCACACGGTCTTGTTGGATAACAAAAATGCTAATTTCTTAACTGCGGCAGTACGGAGTTCAAAAGGGTAGGGCGTCAGTTTCCAACCTTTTTATGAATTCTGTGTTTGCTTGCGAAACACAAAACGGGGGTATATATACCAGCTACCACCTGCCTAGAGGCGGGCTGCAAGAGCCAGTTTCCTGCGTTACAAGCCTTTCTCAGACCACACACGTGTTTTGGAAGTGGTTTTTAAAGACCTTTCTAGCTGCCCTTTGTTAGCTATAGTGCTAAAGGAGAAGCTGAAGAAATCCAAGATGCAGGAAGGTACTTAGAAAAGCTAAACGTTAGAGCTGAAATTCTACCTTCTATATGTAACAAGCCTTCCCAGAAAGCATTAAATTAGGTTTCGCCATTCAAAGTTACAAAGATCTTATACAGAGTGGAACATTTGACCTAATGACTTAAGAACGGACATTTAGATGTTCCAACTTACTAGCCGCCATTTTCTGGTAGCTATTTAAATATATTTAAGCCAGGCAAATTTATTGCATGCATTCCTAAAAACCTAAAGGTCATTGTATATATGTTTGATAATTGAGTATTGTGTGATATTAGTACCTGCTTGAATCATGTTTCTAGTGTGTTTTGGGCCTATAATAAAGAGAATACTATTGTACTTACCATACTAAATTGAATTATTGTGTCCGTCACTGTGTGGACTCATTGTGGAACCCTGACCGGCCTTTCTCCTGGGAGGTAAATCACACGGTATGTAGGTTATATTGGGTGGTACAGGAAAGCAAGACCCTACCCCAACTGAAGGCTAAAGAAAAATGGGAGGGGAATTTAGGCATACCACTGAATGAGGGGGCGTGGTCCAAGATTTGCTTGCAACCTAAAAAAGTATCAAGAAACACCAGTTTTAAATGAATACAGTTCAATATCCTACACCCGGGTTTACCCCTCAGAAGTTACACGTAACGTGCATAGATGCCGAAGATGCCAACAGGAATAGGCTGGGTTCTGATATATGGTTTGGACCTGCCCTGTGATTGGTAGGTTTTGGCAAATGGTAATGGAGAAGGTTAATGACCTTTTGAGGGAACGGTTTCAATGTACTCCTAAGGTGAGTTTGTTGGGGATGTTTCCGGGAGGGAAAAGGCAGAAAGGCCAAAAGAAAATAGCAGAATTACTAGATCTATTGCCAAAACATGATGTACAACGATGGGTAACCGCAGAGAGACAGGCCTGCAGAATCGGAGGCGGGAAGAAGAGGGCAACACATTGAAATCGACTGGGTGATCCTCCTGAACAAACTGACATTTTATCCAGATGATAAGCCGCTGTGCATCTGCCCTATGTATTTATACGACGATGGGTCATAAATGGGAATATGAGATGTCATTACTATGGAATTGGTGCAGGGACGTGGGGTTGGGGGTAATTGTGTGATGTGCTAGCTGTGTTATGATGTGGCGGGAGGAAGCGATTGATCCGGGGCTCAGGGGAAAGGAGGGGGTGTGTTAGGGTTTTACCAGTTTGTTCATTTCTTATACAAATGAGAATAAATATATATATTTCTTTATATCGTGTAGACTGGTTTAAAAAGACTTCCAAGTCTATATCATATGTGAGTGGGACAGTGTGGTTGGTGGGTTTTGGGGTGAGTCTGATTGCCTGGCTGGCAAAACATTTGTCTCATCACCTCTGATGTGATTGCAGGGCTCGATTAGGCAAGCCACTGAGTCATTGTATTATCAGTGAACCCCTGTGCATTCCTAAAATTCTGTATCTGTTTGTGGAAGACTGCTTCTGAAGATGGGTCACTGCTGTGGACCCTGGTGTGGCCATACCGGCTGGGCCCTTACTCTCTTATCCTTGCTGCCTGCTTCTCCTCTACTGGTGGAATCCCCTACATGATCCTTCCTTTGCTTACTGCCATCGTCGTAGCCAGGTACTGGGGACAAAAAGCGCAGGTACTCTTGGAGAAAGCCTGCTCTCAGCCAAGGCAAAATGAGTGCTTGGACTTAGTCAGAGAGAGGATGAGAATCATACTCAAACATTACATACCAAATAGATATGCATGCTCTTTACATTAGGTTTCGTATTAGCACCCTCCTGATGTATTCAGCAATAGGAAGATCTGTCAGAAAGCCTGTACAATTGTATGTGGTTTGCCGCTTATATATCTAGAAGCACTGCCTGGCTGAAGCCGTTTCTCTGGTCGGCCCAAATGTGACATTGCCAAGAAAGCTTGGTCTGGGCGCATAACGCCACCAGTGTTGCAGTGGTTTTTGTGGTAACCCAGTACTTATGGGATGTCCGGAAAGTAAAAAGCTAAATCGCTAAGTAACCTATCAGATTTGTGTATCAAGGTCTTGGGAGTAGGAGAGTTAAGGGGCTATTATGATTTAAATTATACGTTTTAAACTCTTCTGTTGTATTCATCATTGTCATAAAACTAGTTGCTGATATTTAAAAAAATACTTGCAAATGACTTCATAGGAATCCTTCAGTGGGGCTCCTTATCTCTTCTAGGTCATCTTTGAGCTCCTCCAGCATAGTGTGCTCCGTTTGCAGACCCTGCATCTTTGAAGATAGGCTAATATTGGAAGAGGTGCACCTATCTGGGATAAGGAACCCCGCCAGTGGGCCTGGAATGTTTGAACCATTTTGTTGATGTATTTTGATTTTTTTCTGGCCCTCATTGATGCCAGGCTAATAAGATTAATGGGGTAAGAGTCGTGGGGCCACTATGAGGCGTAGCTTTTTCTTTATTGTTGGCCAATTCATTACCCTTCTTGAAGCTGTATACATATCTTTTACACAGGTTCCAATCTTAAAATTATTATCATTTTCATTTGGTAGCATGTAATAATCCTCCCAGGTCAATTCTGTGATGGTTCTATAGGTATTAAATATTCTAAATAAGGTAGTGAAACATCTGTCATCTCCTTGGTTTTAATTTTGCAACGCTGGGCTGCCTTTTCCTCTTAAACTAAACACAATTTTCAAAGAATCAATATGTCATCTGAATGTTTTAATTATAATTACATATGCAAAAAGGCATATATATTATTTGGCAGTAACTTTGGGAGTTTTGGACATTTGCTTAATTTACATTACCTCATACAGGGACTTGTTTTCTCACATTTAAGTGGCAAAAGTTAAATGATGGTGAAGCTGTGGGGACGTAGGATATTTCAGTGAACATTGGTGAATTTCGTCTATGCATCACATTAAACACTTTATTTTTTCTCTTTGATAGCCTGTTTCAGTTGGAGGGCTGATTGTAAACCTTGTTGGTATCTGTGCCTTTAGCCATGCCCACTCGCATGGGCCTGCTCGAGGAAATTGTAACGCTCATGATCACGGCCATTCACATCATGGACACAGTCATGGACATTCCCACAGTGACCATGGACACGGTCATGGGCATTCACATGGAGCGACCGGAGGAGGCATGAATGCAAACATGAGAGGTAAGGCCTTGTTGTGTTAGGTTTATAGTTTGAAGTCTAAATTCCTCTTAGGAGAGGAGAACACAGCCTATTTGAGAACTTTGGGAACTTCTCAGAGCAGACTCCACTATTCAGGTCCTTGTATATCATCTCACTTTATAGTGCCCAAGGAATTTTGTTGAACAATATTATCAGTAGATTACAGCTGTTAACTTTCATCACAATGTGTAATTTAGCTGCAACTGCACAGTGAGATTTGAAATCCCTTGGTCCTATTCTTGAAGCACAAATTATCTGTTTATTTAATGTTTCTGATAATAAAGCACTCTTTTTATTGAATTGGAAAAAAGAAAAACAAGGTAGGCTATCATGAGATTTGTAAAGGGCTGCACACATAAATACTGAACTTGACTGTAGTGTGTATTCGCATTTTTCATGTGCACAAAGGGCTGGCTTAAGTCCACTGCTGTGCCATAGGTAAGAGATGTGGTCATGGATATCATTAGTGGTTGGAAAACGGGTATTGCTTGGGAGACGGGTTATGCTGTTTTTTTAAACAGGAACGTGTGCTTATAATTGGAAATAGGTTTGTAAAAGGGTGATAGACTTCTATTTTTAATGTGCAAGATGAAGCGATGGGCACTTCTTCCTCACAAAGCGAGACAGGGTATGTTATTGAGTGGATGTCCTTTAAGGGCCCAGTTTTTCAGTATTGGGGAAAACATGCTTCTGTATCAGCAGCCAAACATATGACATTCATTAATATACAGGAAATCATTTGGAATTTCTTTCTTGTAATGCTTGATGCACACTCTGCTTTAATTGTCTGTACCTTCTGATTTCTGCTACTATTTTTGTGTATTCTATAGATAAGCAGTGTCTTAAAGTGCATTTAAAAGCCCTAAAGTTAGTATGTTCTACACTCCACTACCAAAGCCTGTAGTGGTATAGCAAACTTTTTCTTAAATTGCTTTGTTTAATATGAATGTTTATAAAAATTCAAACTTCAGTGTAAGGGCAGTAAGTTGCTGCACATTCTAAGAGTAGAGAACAATATCGAAGATTGCATAATGATAAGTATGCTGTAGAAAGCTAGTATTTCTTTAAAGCATGTCAACCTCACTCAAAATGTTTATTCAGGGGTGAACATATTTTTTAAGATAGAAATTGAAGGAAAGCTTCACAAGTTGGATGATGGCCGAACATTTTCAATTGTGATTAGAGTTAAAAAAGAAATAACAGCCATGTTGTAAACCCTATATAGAAAACAGCCAGGAGATATTTGTTGTCTGCGTTTAGACTGCTAGATGCCTACGAGAGCCATAATAAAATGACCTATGTACTGTGGCGATCCAGGAGTCGTCGTCGGACGCAAGGTGGACGTTTTGTATGCTCTTTATTTGACCAAAACAAATAAAATGCTGATCTTGCCCTATTCATACGGGGGTTTTCCCTGCCTAACCAAGCTAACTAAATGGTGCTCGTCAGTCGTCGGAAGTCAAACACAGAACGTCCTCCATCCAACAGCCTAACCCAATCTGGCCCTCCCAGTTAGAGCTAATGAATAAGGTAGCTTCCTTTGAGCCGGGCCTCTCCGCTTTCCCTCAGGGTTCCCAAGCTGGAGCAGTTCCAAAATTAGGTATAAAGTATTTATTACTTATTCATCCAGGTTCAGCAACTTTCACTGATGAGCTTCTGCAGCTCTTGATATACGCTTAAACCTTTGGTCTCTGGGAACTTGTGAGACCTTCTAGTCTCTCGCGTGCACCCTTTATCACAGCAATCTCTTCTGTTCCTTATTACCAACTTGAATGTTTTTACTGTTGAGGTTGTCTCTTCCTCTTTGTTGGGGTATCTTATACCCTTTTCCTTCACTTGATAGCCCCCCTCTGGAGCCTTTCCTCTAATTCTTGTTTCAAGTGTAATTGTCTTTTATAACTGGTGCTTTACATTGCAAGTTGTGTTAACTAGCTCTCTTGGAGTCTCCCTGTACGAAGCTTGCCACTTTCTTAGGGTTTCAACCTCAATATTGAAGTTTCTTTGGTAAAGTTCATGCAGTCCCCCTTGCCTCCCCCTTTTTAGAATCACCCCAGTACCTTCAATTTGAGTGGGCTGATTCACTGGGCTCTGCATTGGGACGTACCTGCTTTGGCTGTTCTCAGTCTCTGGTTTCTTGCCTCTCTCCCAGGCTTGTCTTTCTCGCTCCGTTAACTTGCGTGTCCGGCACAGCAGTACCAAAGGAAGTGTTCCTTCCTCACACTTGTTCGGGTCTCATCATTGTTAGTCGGGCCCAAGACCCACCACCATCATCGCGTTGTCACACCACACTTTCGGGATGGTCTCCTGGACTCAATCCAAACAGTGGTTGCTCCACTGCGGGCAACTCTCGACCTGTGGCATTCCTTTTCGGCATTCTACACTTTGCAGGGTTCCTCTAGCTCTGCCGCTCCACTCTGTTCTCCCTATACAACGCATGCGCACATCAGAGGGCTTCCTCTGTGTATGCTTCTCTCTGTGTCCATGATTTGCTTGTTCCTTTTACAGGCTGTTTAGTGTTCCAAAACGTGGTTCCATTTCTCTTCAGATGTCGTACTCTGTCCAGCACTACCTAAAGTCAATAGAGAGGAAAATATGCTATTAACATTTAAAGGCAATCCCATTTATGCAGATAGTATTGCTTGTGTATGGAGTTCCTTGTGGGATTGGGAGTCATTGTCCCCAAGAGGGAAGTCACTCCAGTGAGGTTCCACTTGCCCAAACCTGTAGGGAGGGTCTTGCTAAGCAGGATCTACTTCCTAGCCTCAAAAGGGATGCCCCCCTTCAGAAGAAGGGACAAACAGGTATATTTGTCACAGTATGAGAGAGCTGGAAAAGATGAGGCTGTGTGGAGGGAGCTGCAAAAGTCAAAGCGTGGAGGCTGAACAAGCTTTATGGAAGTAAAGTGTCAAGAGAAATAGTGTTAACGAGGTGCAACGCTAGAATGGAAGAGCTACAGAGGCTGCAGGACAGGCTGTGAATTGCAAACTTGCACCCAAAAGGAGCATGGAAAGTAGGAACAGCCTTACTGAAATGCTAATCTGCCTTCTGTTTGAGGTCCTTCTGCTCTGCTGCTTCTTCCCCTGGTAATCTGGGTCCATCCTTGGCCCTCCACTTCTTTGGAGTCTCCTCTGGCCTTCCCTGTGGTTGCTCACTGCCGAATCTGCACCTGTGTAGCAGATCTTTCTTGCCTCCACTGAAGCAGATGGTCCATTGGCGCTTCTCTGATGGTTTCCTATGGAACTTTAAACCTACTTCGTAAAAGTAACTCTGAGGTACTTAACCCGCCTCTGGCATTTTTCCTGGATTCCAAGGTGTCCAGTTAGCTCTGGACCAAAATTTGTAATTTTGATACTTTTCTTTAAAGTCAAGCTCTGCACTCCTCAATAGGAGTGTATGTTTTAACATTGTGACTTATTTTGTTAACTATAAATAGTTTTCCCTGAAATGTATGATTAAGGTAACCGTTTCTAAACTTTTGTTGTAATTATTCTTCAAATCCTTTTGGCATTGATTTCGAATTATTTACTACCCTCTAAGGCTTTGAAGTATCATCAAGTGTGCATTTGCATTCATTTTAATATCCTATCCTGGGGGGTCTAAATTAATGTAGAATATGGTTATATGCCTTAAGGATTATTTAGCCTATTTTTTTTATAAATGTTTGCTTTCCTTTTTTCTCCCATCCCCTTTCCATATATGTGTTAGGTGCTGATCATTTGGTATAGGGCCTTCCACATATACCAGGGTTGGTTTGTGCCTTTAAGACACTTTACAGAATTGTGCATGCCCACAGGGGGATTACCTGCTTGTTAGATTGTGTGGTTCCCTTACTGTACCCACCCCTGCTCCCCTCTGCCCACTGTTATTTTTATACCACAGTACTCATTTTTGACCTGCTAATTATGTGTGTGACTTAAACAACGTATATGTTTTCAGTATATCAGTATAGTGTATTTTCTAGAGATGTGTATGGGTTTATTGTACCTTTTGTGTCGACCTGCTACCCCTAGTTGAGAGTTAAACTTTGTTGCTCTGTCCAGGTTACCTACGCTTTAAGAGAGGCTGGTCTTACCTTTCATGTCAGGTGTGTTAGCCCCCATCAAGGGCAGTGGTTCTAGTACCCTCAACAGAGGGTGGTACAAAAACGCCCTTACCAGTCAAAAAGTCAGAAGTATAGAGCAAAGCGAAATAAGGAGATCTTGGATTAAGACAACAATTGAAGGAAAGGCTGTAAATGGATGATAAAGCATGGGTGATATAAATAATCTAGATCCTGATAATTATTGAAAGTTAACTTTTACAAATATGTTTCTGTAATTCAACTTTATTTCTATTGTGCAAGTTTAACACCACTCCTAGAGTCTGACTTGCCCAGTCCAGGGTTGAAGATTTAGTTTGGGTGTCGCATTTGCCCCCAGAGTAAGATCATTTCTTTCCAGGATGGGTATTTCGATGTAAACATCATATTTTAGTCAAACTGTATCTTTACTTTGCAGAAACTATGTACGTGGAGGTAACCGGTATGTATCTGTAGAGTTCTTTTAGTCTTTTGAATCCAAGCATGTCAGCTGGTGCCTTGGCAGAGTTTCCTGGGGAGTCTGGACCTCCGGGCACTAATGTTGAACAGTTTTTAGGGTTTGAAATTTTCAAAATCAAAATTTATCCTAACAAGAATAGGGCTCCCTAGGCTCCAGTGCTAGCGGTACAAAGACAATGGGTCTTCTCTTGTGATCATGAAAACCTAGTGAATATGTCAAGATGGACAGATTTCAGGAGGCCATCCTAGTTTTAGTGTACAGGCGAACTCTGAGAGGTTAGCCAAACCCATTCAAGGTAAGCGTGGAGAGTGGTAAAGGCTTAATCTCAGGAGAGGTGAGTGGGGTCAAGGGTCCACAATGAGTCCACACAGTGACATTTATAGAAATGCATCCAATTCACCTCAAAACCTGAAAGGAAGTTAAGTAGTTATGCAATGAGCAAACCAGTCCACAATAATAGAAGACCAACTTTATAAGTGCAATCCCTAATTTGAATGGGGCCTTGTGCCCAAAAGTTCCTTTAGAATAGCGGACAAAGGTAGGAAGAATTCTTGTGGTGCTGAGAAATGTTCCAAAAGACTTCACAAGAATTTTACTGGTAAGAAAGATACTTTTCCTAGCACTTAGAACAGCTTTTTAAGCAAACATTTAAAACGCAAAGGTATGGAGTAAATCAAAGTTATTCACAAACTTTTAGAATGGAGGAGATAAGGGCAGCTGTAAATATTGCTATTACTCACCAACCTTACTCCGATTTTTCCAAGTGACTTGGAAGGTCTAATGAGGTCTTTTGTGAGTTTCTGGAGGTAGGTTTTGCCGCCATTGGATCCAGTAGAAGATATCCAGGAGCTGTGGGTGCGAAGAACATTTCGGTCGGGTCCAGGAGCTGAATGCATCAGGCACTGATGCAGATCTCTTCAGGACACTGTACCAGACACGGGTTGGCCAGTTCCAGCGACTGTCACTGCACACGGACGACAGCAGGAGTCTCTCCAGTCGTAAACAAAGACCGACTTCCAGGAAGGAACGCTGGATGCTGGTAAGCTGAAACTTAACAGGAAGGTAACTTGTAGGGCTAGTTGGCAACCACCGAAGTTGGTTTTCTGAGAATGATGCCCCTCCTTCACAAGAATGCAGTGAATGCATGAGTTGAGCCCCTTTAATACAAATGCCCTCCTTGTACAGTTATAGATTATCCTATTTTATATGGCTGTTGGGAGCAGAGGGTGAGCTCTGTTCTTTTTAGGCTAATATCTTGTTAATCATGCATTATCTTAATCTTGAACACACTGACTATGTGGATCCGTCTATCAAACGTCAGAAAAGAATTAACTCAGGCAGGAAAAAATGGGGAATAAAGAATCTGTATACATTTTAAAATGGCTTTTCAACTATTGAAGTATAATAAGCAACCTTTGAAACAACCAAGCAAATAGTTAACATTAGTGCTCCGAAATGTAATGGACTGCCCCTAGCCATGATGCCCTCCTTACCTAGAATATCTAATGTAAAGTGGACTTATGTAGCACCCTTGCATGCTCTCGTTGTTGCTCATGGCTCTGTAAGAATAGGGGGAGAATATTGATAGTGAGATAGCAGGCGAGGCAAATGCAAAACCTGTGGTGTTAATGGGTGCAGGTTAGAAGAACTCTGGGTCCTACCTGCTGGTGTGCTTATATAGATTTAACAGAGACAGATGGGGAATATGCTATCTGTAGGGGAGAGCCCAAGATCTAAAGATGTGGTATGGTAGTGGTGCAAATATTGTGAGAAAAGGGAACTTACTCCAAGCTCAATAAATGTTTGTGTGGAAACGGCTAAACCTGTGGTGGCTATCTGTCAGGAATTTGTGTCAGTAGTGTAAGGTGGTAGAAAATAGTCTGTTGGGAAGAAGAGGGCGGAGACAAACAAGGTGTACAGGTAGTGGTGGGAGGGTAAAGCATTGAGCGCCATTATGGAATGAGGTAGTATGCACCACCCAGAGAAAGGTTGGCATGGGTCGTTAGCTGATTGTGGTAGTATTAGTTTGAATCTTTTTTCAGTTGTGAAAAGGTCTGGCCCAGGCATGGCCATTTTCCGATAATCGTTCATCAGTTGGTTGCATGCTGCTTCCAGGCATTTACTATAATTTAAGGGACACCTTCCATTAGATTGAAAGTCAGGCGAGTAATTTTGTTTTTGCTGAGGTAGTGGTGCTGGTCTTGTCTCTTGAGCTAGGCGAATAACTAGGTTTTTAGCTGTTTTATGAAGCTTAGGTAGTGGTCTGAACAGAGGGGTTTTGGCTTAGAGTTCTAGAGTTAGTTTGCTAGAAAGATGGTAAAGGACCCTCCATGTAGTTTTACAGTTAAAATGTGGTACCATTACCTGCGTTGTTGCTTAAGCGGAATGTTCTCAATGGTATATAGCTTACTGCGTGGTACCAGCAGAAAGGAGACGGACACAGGGTGTTTGGCTTCAAAATGCTTTTATTCAAATAATAAGAGGGGCTGGAAAAACGCCTCACTAGCCCTAACCCTATGACGAGTTTTCATGGCTCAACAAAACTAACTAATGGACCAGTTGTTGTCAGAAAGTACAAAAAAAGTCCACTGTCCTGTGTCCAAAACATATCCAAACCCTCACACTACAGTCCTACCAAACTACTATGAGGTAAAGTAGTACATTGGCTGCTTTCTTGCAATTGTTCTTCTCCTTTGGTCTCACACTGCCTATTTGGCCCAGTTCTGCCTGTGTACTGTTCAGTGAAGGGATCCTCTTCCATAGTCTTTTTTCATTCAAGGGAACAACCCCTTCTGTGGTCGTTTAATGCCAGGGAAACAACCCCTTCCCTGGTCATTTAATGCCAGGGAAACAACCCCTTCCCTGGTTGTTTAATGCCAGGGAAACAACCCTTTTCCCTGGTATTTTAATGCCAGGGAACAGTCACTTCCCTGGACTTCCAATGCCAGGGGAACAACTCCTTCCCTGGACTTGGCTTCTGTTACTACAATATATGTTTTGTTCCCACCAATGTTTATACTGGTTACTATATGCTAACCAGTATGGACTGGACTGGACTGTTATGTGTGCAGGCCTTCAATGTTTGTAGGTGACCCATAGCATTATTATACATAAACAATGGTTTATGTTCCATTCGCTTGTTTCTGGCAGAGTTGAATTTAGTCCTTGTCAAGCATTGTCAATGTTAAACCTCAGAGCGACTGGGGTTGCTGCTTTACCCAGTACTCTCCTGTGTTTCACAACACCATTTGTTAATTGTTCCCTTTCATTTCCATAGCCACTTAGTTTGTGTCACACTTGTTTCCGTGTGACACTCTAGTAAACAGATTGGGTTCTCCTGCCTTGGCAATGGTCAGCTGTCCTCCCCTTCGGCGTTGCTCTTCTTTGCCGAACACTGCTTTTCTTCTGAGGTTGGGTCTCTCCCCTTTCCCATATCCCGGTACCTCTGTTTGTTCTGCAAAGCAGAGTTTGGGTTAGCTGCAGTAGTCCAGCTATTTCCAGGCATCCCACTCGCTATTTGATATCCGTATTTACTTTGGTAGTTAAGCACTGTATCACGTTGCTGTTCGTTGTTTTCCAGCTTTTCTGGTCCACCGTTATACCGGTGTCCAATTCCTCTCCTATTCCAGAGACCCAACTACCCGATTTTAGTCCCTCTTGTTTTCTTGTAGCCCAACAATTCTGCGTCAAAGAAATGGGACTAAGGAGGTTCTCTGATCCTCCCATCTCTCCATGGCGTTTCCTCGTCTCAGTACTTCGAAAGTCCCTTACCGGCTCAGCTTTACACCGCAGTGCTGACTTGATTGCTATTAGTGTTACCTTGGTCAAATACATGTACCCATACAGTATTTGGGAATTGGATTCCGGCATTTCTCTGAGAATCTTTGGGAGACCTCTTGGTTTTGGAATGGGAGGGATATTTCTATTGTAACTAATAAGGGCAAGACCCTCTGTCTCGTCTCAGTACACATTTCCTTCTGATAAATTCCAAGCCTCTGCCATAGTATGCAAGGCAAGCTGTTTTCCGCTAAGCACTGCACATGTGTGTTTGTCCAGATTCCCCAGGGGTGCCTCTCAGAAGAGCATTAACGGCACACAATGACAATCACCACAATCTCCAGAATTCATAAGGCAAAAGCCAAAGGAGTTGCCTGCGATTTGCTTTCCCCAAGAGTGCTAAATTGTACTAACTAACCTCGATATTCTGGTCTAGCCGTGTTTACAATACACCCACCACACAAAGGTTACCTCACAAACCTATTACTTTGCCCTTCAAGGATTTTACATAGGCAGATTTTATTCTCCTCATCTCCTACTTTAGGTTTGATAACATTAACATTACCCTACAAAGGATAGTGGGTATGGCAGTTGTCCTGGCACTACTCATACACAGTATTAGGGAAATGGATATTCAGAAATCTATAATGCTTTTCAGGCAGTCTTCACACTTTGAAAGTTTCCAGAGTTCTATTGGGAATATCATTTTCGGTTATTGTTAGGGAGATGTATGCTGTTTGTGTCATCCACCCTCCTAGTGAGACCCCCAGCACTTAAGCTGGACTTCTGGACCTTTTTCTTTAAATCCTGAATGAGTGGAGCCTTTTTCCACGCATCCATTCTTGTGGGCTCTATCTTTTGAAACTCTATTCTTTGTAGTCTACCTGTACTATGGAGTCTGTCTGCTCCATAGCTCTTAACGGCATCTGTAGTTTAATATTGCAGCACACAGCTCCTTATGGACAGTGCTGCCGGGGCCCCTTAGTGCCCTCCCTTAAGATTATTTTTCCGTATCCTCAGGTAACTATAGTTCTTGAGTATAGATACTTAGGACCTCATTACGACCCAGGCGGTAAGTTACCGCCTGGGCCGTGACTTTACCACCATGGCGTAAACTACGTTTACGCCATGGTGGTTGGCGGATTTACCGCCCCATTCCAACCTTGGCGGGGCGGTAAATCCCCATTTTCCCATTTTCCCTTCCCCATTCCCATTTTGCCCCATAGGGCATAATGGGAGTGGGGAAGGCGTTAATTACGCCACCATAAATTACGGTGGCGTAATTAACATCAAGGTCCCTTAGCGCCATGTATTTTAACACCTGCTAAAAGCAGGTGTTAAAACCTCCATGGCGCTAAGGGACCTCGGAATCAGGCGGTAAGGGTCGGCGCTGTTTACGCCGCCGTAAAACCCTTACCGCCTGAGTCGTAATGAGGCCCTTAGTGTCTCTCCCAAAACTCTATAGTCTGAGAGATTAGCACTCATCACCTTATGTTGAGTGCCAAAGGGATACCTAGTATCCCCCTTCTATCTGCTCCTGTGACTTTTTAATCACATAGTCTCCTAGCTATGGCTGGTGGCAGTGGACGTGTTCTGCCAACTATTGTATAATTTTTGTGCCACAGGCTATGTCCATAGCCTCGTTAGGGCACACTACAGGCACCCAAGTACCAGCTTGGAGCCTCCCTTGTTTTCTCACATTACTAGTGTGGTTGTTCTTTTTTAGCCCTTCTTCTGTCATTCTGGGAGGGGGAGGTCAGTGTGTGTTTTGCCTTTGGTGGGAACCCTTGGGTGTCCCTGCCTAGGTTCCAGAGTGTCTGGGCAGGCAGGAATTGGGGGAGGAGTCCTCCACCCCTCTGACCTTTGTCTGCCAGTGCATATGAATAGGACCAGCTCCCACAGAGGGGTCTGGCTGTCCTGATTGGACAGCCAAACCCCCCTTTTCTGTAAAATGCTGAGAAAAATTGCCTAGGAGTGTCTGCTGGAACAGTATACAAGGTGAGGCTTCTGGAGTGAAAAGTAAGTTGACCACTGGACGCTCAAGTAACCGAAGAAGAAGACCAGAGACGTCTGCAGACTCTTTGTAACACTGTGGAGCGACCACTGCTGTCCTGACCCTGTTTTCTGTGCGACGGAGGGGCTCCGAAGAGGACTCCTTCCCTTTTGCTGGTGGGAACAACCAGTCCCAAGACAAACTTTGAATTGAGCCATCTCCCGAGGTCCTAGGAGTTTCCAGAGCTTCTGTTACGCTCACCTTGTATCCACAGGGACGCCACCCAGCTGGGCTACTCGCTGGTATGCTTCTCAGCTTTGCCCTGATGTGGTCTACGGGGAAGGTTCTGCCTGAAAATACAGGAGGACTGTGTTCAAGACTGACCGACTGGGGTAAGTATCCTCCCTCCACCCCCCGTATGCTTTCAGTCCCTCTGGTGCCCTTTCATCACCTTGTGGTAGAATTAGGCGTGCTCTCTGTCCTGCCTTCTTTGCTGGTGCGCGTTGTCTTTGATGGGCGAGTGCGGTCCAGTTACTTCACTGACGCCGGCCCGTTTGATATTGGTCAGGTAGGTCTTATTGCTGTTCTTTAGTTTTGTTGGTATCCTGCATGCCTTTCTTAGTTTAAAATGTCTCTTTTTTCTCCCTTAGGTATGCAGAGCTTCAGCGCGGCAAACTGGCTTGGTTGAGCCCCGCTGGTAAATGATGGCGCATTAAGAGCGCTATGATGTGGTAAGTAAGCGCTATGCGCAGCGCTGCAAAGTCTTGCCTTTGCTAACCTGTGTTTTCCTTCCTTGTAGGTTGCGGTGTTATTCAGCGCGAGTGGAATGTCCGGAGGGGTGCCAGCCAAGAGGCAACCAGCCAGGTAAACCTTTTGAGCAGTTCATAATTTGTAAATGTCTCTACAACTTTCTTTAATGTTGCCTCTATCTTCCTCTTTCAGGTCGTTATGTCCGGGAGGCGTGCAGATTTGAGGAAGCTGTTCTCATTAGCTGCAAGTGTTTAAAGATGAAGACTGCAGGTAAGATGCTGCTGCTAATGATGTTCCTTTTGTCTCCTTAGAGGTTCTGCTTCTCCGAGGTTTGAGGGCATAGCTGGACACGGTGAGCGTCACGTTGCAAGCTGCAAAGTAACACGAAGCATGTTCTGCAGTCAGGGTGTGGTTTATATAGCCCAGGTAAAGTAGTACCAGCGAAAGTATTTCCAGGCCTGCCACACCCAAAACACTAGACCGCATAGCTTGGTTCTTAGGAACCCAGCTATGTGGATGCCTCCATGTTGGCTGACAATACAATAAAGTAGTTCCCAAGCACATTGTTGTTCATGGTGTATGAGCCTGGCGCCATAGGCGCCAGGACTGGCCCCATGAGGGCTTTTGAAGAGGATGCCAGGCTCTAGAGGCCCGAGTCCTGACTCCACCTGGCCAATGGGTTTGCCAGAGGGGGTTTTGGGCGAGGGTCGTGACAGCTGCGGAACCCCAATACCAGGAGACCTGCGGCCCATTTCGAGTGTATCGTTGTTGAAAGGCCGATTCCGTCCAAATCTTTGCTGAGCCCTCAAGGACACTTCAGAGACTCGAGCCAACTTGCCCAGACCCCCTAACCAGAGCGTGGGACTGCTGGAAGCAAAGAAGATTGACTGGGTGATCCGCATTCTTTGTTGGTGCTACAGAAAATGCACCAAAACCGCAGAGTGAACAAAGAAGTTGCTGAAAGTGGTGCCCCAGGTCCTCCCTCGAGACTGCTGCTGAGAGATCCCGTCCATTATCCTGCCTTCAGTCATTAGACAAAGGAATCCGGAGGTTCGGTCCACAGCTGCAACATCGAAGAGCATCCAGTGCAAACATTTTCTTCGAACCCAAGGTACTGTGGGGAAAAATGTATTACTTACAGAAAGTCATTCAAGAGCGCTGGAGTTCACGTAGACATGTCCAGAGCAACCCCTTCTTACCTCGGTATTACCCAAATTGTTCGTTTACAATTGTTCGAATGAACAATTGACCGAATTTAATGGGTCACAATTGACCTTTTCACAATTGACCGAATATATATGTGTGTGTGTGTGTGTGTGTGTGTGTGTGTGTGTGTGTGTGTGTGTGTGTGTGTGTGTGTGTGTGTGTGTTGGGGGGGGGGGGGTTGTGCGGGGTTTCCCCCCACATATATGGTACAATTGACCTTCACAATTCGGTCAATTGTGAAAAGGTGAATTGTCATTCGAACAGTTGTAAAACGAACAATTCGTATACAACCCTTACCTCTGACTTAAGCTGCTGCTTGTGTCGCTTTAGAGAGTTCTTTCTCAGGGTGTCCAACATTGGTTAAGCCTTCTTATATCTTCTCAAGAGACTAGAAAGTATCCACAGGAACTTTTGATTTCTTCTGCTTTGCAAGACTTTAAACCCGTTACTAACTGCCTTTTAGCTATGGTTGTGTTTTTGACTTTAAAGGCCTTACTGAACTGCAAAACTGCCTCTAAACACTAACCAACTGTTTTCCTCCCCAAAAATCACTACTTTATATGTGTATTCAGACTAAATACAGTTACTGTATTATTTTGTGGGTGTGCAATATTGCTGATAAAACTGTCAGACTCCTGTAACAATTGTATGCATTCAGCAACTACCAACTAAGAAGTGACTATTTGAAAGTTTTGAAAGCTATACCTATGTGTGATGGTTGATGGTGCTTAGTATTGAACAGTGACTCTTTTGTAAATATATTTTGATATACATTTAAGTTTAAGTGTTTCTTTGATGTGCTTTATTTACTGGGTTCCTTGAACTTACCTACAGCCCACATCGTCCTCTTAAGAAACGCCTGACTGCTCTGCCACCCTACCAAGGTCCTGAGTTAGTACAGACTGATACTAACAGTTGGGGGATCTACAAACCACTAGTATAGCTAACTAAAGTCTTACTATCAGTAGGACTTTAGGTAAACTACCCTAACAGTTACATTGGCCAAAGAATTAATATTAATTCTCCTATAAATGAATGGTTGAACTAACCACTTGTATATTCCTACCTCACATTTTACTGACCCCTCAGCGAGTATTGCAAGACAGTACAGAAGCCCATGGGGCGTTGGAGCACTTCCTTGGGGGTGAAGGACAAATAAGCCACGTAAAAAATCTGATGTTTTGCAACCTCGAATAACAGTCTAGGGAACTGCACCTTTCGTGGTTTTTCAGTTTGCAGCTGCTCGTGGCTTTTCATGAATTCCTCTATTAACGTTTAACCATGAATTGCATAATTTTGATCTATGTCTACAGGAAAAGGCACTCAGAGTTAAATGTCGGAGCAGTGCTGCTAGTATATTATAAAACAAAGCCATTAAATGTGCTCCTTAAGGACCCTCAGTGACCCTAATTTATGTAGGCGTCAAAACAATCCTATTCTAAATTCTGTGCCCAGTCATATAGCTTCCTATGACGGGCTTAGCAGCAGGGCTCCAACAGGATATTAATTTATATTTTTGGAAGTTGGAGTCATATGATTTTTCCGAGCGTAAATAAGTATTTTGCTTTGCCAATGGAGATCATTTTTATATTTTAACTCTAGAACAGCTATTTTAGAACCCACAATTCTTTCTACTAATAA
Organism: Ambystoma mexicanum; assembly: GCF_040938575.1. Taxonomy (NCBI): domain Eukaryota; kingdom Metazoa; phylum Chordata; class Amphibia; order Caudata; family Ambystomatidae; genus Ambystoma; species Ambystoma mexicanum. The sequence continues at coordinate 573,368,366 of NC_090935.1, forward strand.
TTCATGCTTATTAAAAGGTGATTTTTTTTCCCCCTTAACGTTCATCTTCATATCAGGCTAGGAGGTGGATTTTGGGATGCCAGCCTATTATGGTGAACAAGAAAGACACTGAAGTCTAGCCAAACCCAATCAAAGTAGGTAGAAGAGCACCAATGCTCCCACTCAGGATGGTTGTGAGAGTGGTCTAGGGCTACAATGAGTCCACACAGAGCAACACAATCATTCTGGTTAAACCAAGAAGTAGAAAATAGGCCTTTAAAATACACACTACACACTAAGCAATTAAACCTCTAGGTAAGTATTGTCAAACAATTACTATAAAATACATATGGACATTCAATCTTGTAAAACGATAGGAAAGCATTTGGTTCGAACCAGTGCAATACAGGTAAGTCGTCTGATACAGTAAATACAGTAGAAACTCTTAAGAGCAGCTCTAGGATAGTTCCTGATCATTTAATAAGTTCAGCCCTAAGATGGATTGGGGCCTAATGCCCAAAAGTCATTAGTTATAAAAGATATACTTCGAATGGATTGTGTCCTCCCACGTAGTCCTCATCTTTCACATTTATATCTCGCCAGCTTTGCTGCTTCAGAAAATAAGATTCCTCGGCAGAGGGCGCTGAGCTCGAGGTCGAGGCATCGATATCCCTCAGAGGCCTCCGTCAAATGTCGATGTCACTGTCAGTACAAATAGCTTGTGCAGCACCAATTGGCTTCAGTTCCGTTTTTCTGCAAGCTTTTGCTTCGAGTTCCTAACGGCACGCTTCAGTTCTCTTGATTGAAAATGTCTTCATCAACTCCTTCAACCCCAAAGTCTGGTGTTAAGAAATGCTACGACTGCGGGTCGAAGATGTCTATAACGGATCCTCACTGCATCTGCCTGTGGTGTCTGGGCTCCGGGCACCGTACCAATGACTGTGGGTCCTGTCAGTCCATGACAGAAAAATCTCTCCAAGAACGCAGAGGTAAACTGGCGGTGGAGAGGGAGGCTTCGAAGTCTTCTTCGAAGAGAAAAAAGAAGCCTGGTGCGTCTTGAGACTCCTCCCAGTTTAAAAAATCGAAGAGGTCCCGGTCGAGGAGTCAATCGAGGCAGTCTTTGTCTTCTTCTAAGAAGGCGAAGAAGAGACGCCATAGGTCTCCCTCTTCATCATCCGATTCCTCTACTGAGGTAATCGGGTGCCCGACAAAATCAGATTCCCCACGTAAATGGGATGCCTTTCAATCTGAAATGATGCAGATTTTTGAGAATGCAGCCTTGACGCCCTCGAAAGAATCGCGCAAGAGCTATGCCCCGGTTGCTTCTTCGGACAACTCAGGGAAGTCGAAGGCTACTACTTCAAGGCGGAGCATGAAGCCGGCCGTACGTCGAGAGGGTACTTGACCCGACGAGAAGACGTTGAGTGTAGTGACTAGAGAACTGAGTCCTTCTTCGATATCTTCGAAGAAACACAAATTGTAGAAGAACTAGGCGACTTTGTCGACGTCAGCAGCATCAAACATCTCGACGCGGAAGTCGAAGGCGATATCGAGTAAATCGGCGCCTTTTTCGAAGCCGTCTTCAACAACGTTGACGGAAACTTCGATTTCATCGAAGCCTTTGCCCATTCAGGAGAGGATTTACAAACCAGTTCTGAATAAAGACTTTAAGTCTGTCCTCAATATATGAGGAGGAACTGCCTTCTGAAGAGGAGGCCTCTCCATTTGGGGTACAATTTGGCACTCAAAATGTGCCTGAAGAACTCATTGATCCAAAATCTAAAATGAGACCTTCATGATTCTCTCAAGTCTGCTAGTGGTCTTGACACTTTGCCAGACCCCTGTGAACATGCAGATCCTACTTATAGAAATCTCATGAATAGGGCCACAGAATATATGGGTTGGAGGAGAGCTTCCCCTGCATATGAACAGGATGATATGACAGACATTCTAGACCAAGGACCACAGAAGGACCCAATTTTGCTCTTCCACAAAGCCCTTCAGAGGAACGTTATTGGAAATAGGGAAGCTTCAGAGTCTGGACCTGCAGTTAACAGAAACTTTGCAAGGAAGTATAGGCTCTCAAGCAGCGATCCAGACTACCTGAGCAAGCACCAAACTCCTGAAAGCTTAGTAGTTCAGGCTGCCACATCAACCAGGAAATCTGCTTATCCCTCTATCCCCCCGGATAGAGGTGACAAAAAGGTAGATGCCTGGGCTTGCAAGGTGTTCACATCAGGCAGGATTTCTTTATACCGTGTGGGACTGTGTTGCCATGGTGGCTGATCACATCCTGGAAGGCGAAGAAAGGGATGGCTTCCTGGCTCTAGTTAAGGATGGAAAGGAGGCAATGGGGAGGCTCTCCAGTCAAGATTGGATACTGCTGACCGCATCAGCAGATCCATGATTGCAAGCACCGTGCTACTCGGGTTTGCGTGGTTGAGGAAGTCTGGGTTTGCACCGGACATGCAGTTCAGACTGCTCAACATGCCCTTTGACGCCTTTAGGTTGTTCAGCAGCAAGGCGTATGAGAGTCTCGAGAAACTGCAGACCTCCAAGGCGGCAGCTAAATCCCTTAGCGCACAAAGGGGATGAGCAAGGGGTGCTAAATCATCTCCAGCAGCGGCATTTTTACCCTCAGCTGCTGCTGCAGCCACCTCTAAGCCACTCTGAGGCCTTGACCCACAGGATCCCTGTGGGAGGCAGAATTTCTCAGCATCTGAAAGAATGGCGGGACATTTTCTTCAGATGCTTGGGCACTGGAAACGGTGGTCCAAGGTTACTGCCTTCCTTTTCAAAAAAGTCCTCGATCATCCACCGGGATACAACTTTGTCAAAATTCTGCATCCACTCCTTGTGCAGGAAATCTTAACCCTGCTAGAGAAAGGTGCAATAGAACATGTACCTGTAGCAGAGAGGAACGGGTTGGTATCCCCCTACTTTCTCATTCCCAAGAAGGACAGAGGATTGAGACCCATCTTGGACTTAAGAAACTTGAACAAGTTCCTCATGAAGGACAAGTTCAAGATGGTTACCCTTTCTCAGATCCTTTAGGCTCTCCAAGACTGGTTGATATCATTGGACCTTCAGGATGCTTCCTTTCATGTGCCAATTCATCTCACGCACAGAAAGTACCTGAGGTTCGCCGTTGGCAGTTCTCATTATCAGTTTCGAATTTTGCCATTCGGGCTGACCTCCACTCCGAGGATTTTCACCAAATTGATGGCGGTAATGGCAGCAAGTCTAAGGAGAGGGGTGATTCACGTCTACCCCTACCTGGACGATTGGCTGATCGGGGCTTGTTCACCCGAGCAAGCCCAGGGACATCTCAGTATCAGCTGCCACTCCCTTCACAGACTGTGCTACTCCCTCAATTACAAGAAGTCCCATATGATACCATTCCAACGACTCCAATTTATGGGGGCAGTCCTGGATACCTCCTTGGGGAAAGCTTTGCTTCCCAAGGTGAAAGTTCAACACATTCTGCAGATGGTAACAAAATTTTAGAATGCCCAGTATCTGCCGGCCTTCGATTTCCTGAGGTTGCTTGGTCTCATGGCATCCTAATTTTTTCTGGTGCCAAAGGCCTGTTTGAGAATGTGATCCCTTCAATGGGCTTGCAGGACCCAATGGTCCCAATTCTCAGGGAAAATGTCAGATCAATTGCAAGTTCCGAGCAGGGTTGCTCAGGACCTTCTGTGGTGGGCTTGCAAAGACAACGTTTTTAGAGGGAGAATCTTTTTGTCAAACATGGCCGAAGATAACGGTAGTGACGAACGCTTCACTCACAGAGTGAGGAGCCCACACAAACGAACTGAAAATGAGCGGTTGTTGGGCTCCATCAGAGTCTAAACTACATATCAACCTGTTGGAGCTGAGGGCAATCAGACTAGCGCTGAAGGCCTTCCTGCCCTCTGTACAAGGAAATAATTACCTGATAATGATGGACACAGTGCACATGTACTACCTCAACAAGAGAGGAGGTGTAGGGTCACTACCACTGTGCAGAGAGGCAATACAGCTCTGGTTCTGGGCAATATAAGAAGGAATCTCTCTGTCAGTAGTTCACCTAGCCGGAGAGCAGAACACGGCGGCGGACGCTCTGAGCAGACAGAGCAGTCTCTCACTAGTGGGAACTAGCTCAGGAAGTCCTTCAAGAGATCTTCACCCTTTGTGGAACCCCTCAAGTGGATCTGTTCGCGACCGGTGCGAGCGGTACTGCTCCAGGCAATTTCCCCCAAGAGGTGCTCTAGGGGGCGCGTTCGTAGTGGACTGGGAATTTCCACTCCCTTACGCGTTTCCTCCAGTCCCTGTGATTCCTCACGTAATTAGGACGTTGAGAAAGTTTGGGAAATCCATAATCCTAATTGCTTCGGATTGGGCCAGGAGGACGTGGTACCTAGACCTTCTGGACATATCCATCTGCCCTCCAATACGTCTTCTACACAGAGAGGATATTCTCTCACAAGAGGAAGGTCGGGTTCTTCATCCAGAGGTCAAAACATTCAGCCTTCACGCAAGGTTACTAAGAGGCAGAGATAAAAGGATTGGGAGCTCCCGGATAGCGTAAGGGAGATTTTGCTTTCGGCAAGAAAGCCAGCAACCAAATCCTTGTACCGGTGTCGGAAGAAATTCAGTAACTGGTGCGAAGATAAGAATGTGGATCCATTCCAATGTGGTACACCTATGGTGCTTTCTTTCCTATTGTATTTGGCCAATCTGGGGCTCCAGATTGGAACCTTAAAATGATATCTGGCAGCACTTTCCAGCTTTAAGCGCTCCTCTGAAGAGGTTTCCTATTTCAAAATACCCCTAAATGTAGGGTCTTAGTAATGTGTACCATCCAGTCGCATTTAATGTACCTGCTTGGGATTTAAATCTTGTATTAAAGTTTGTCATGTATCCCATTCGTGCCCTTTAAGGCTCCTAACTTTGAAAACAGTCCTACTTATCGCATTAGCATCAGCCCGCTGGGTAAGTGGGTTGCAGGCTCTTTCCTGCAAGCCTTCTCATATGACTTTCTATAAGGATAAAGTTTTCCTCAGGGTAAAACCATCATTCCTATCGAAGGTAGTCTCCGACTTCCATCTGTCGCAGAAGATAACGCTACCAGCTTTCTACCCTCCTCCTCATTCAGGCAAAGAGGAAGAGAGCCTACTTAGGCCAGACCCGTAAATCGCATATATTGCAAGAATGGCTAAATTTTGCCACGATTATCAACTTTATATTGGGTATACAGGCCCCAAATTGGGCCTGGCAGTCACAAAACAAACTATATCCAGGTGGATCACACTGGCCATTGGAGAATGTTATAGACTTGCGGGAAAGGACCCGCCGGAAGGGCTATGGGCTCATTCCACAAGGGGCATGGCAACCTCTGCGGCGCCCCAAAGGGGTGTCCCTATAAATGACATCTGTTCAGTGGCCTCTTGGTCGTCCATTCACACATTTGTCAAGCATTACTGTTTAGACTCCCCTACTGAAGAAGGTCTCTTTGCTAAAGCGTTCTCCATTCGGTTAATGATTGAATACACTGATACTCCCTCCTCCAAATTGTCACTGCTTTGGGAGTCTATCAAAGATGAGGAATACGTGTGAGGAGACAATCCATTCGAAGAACAAGTTACTTACCCTGGTAACGTTCTTTCGATTGGATGTTCCTCCCACGTATTCCTCATCACCCCTCCCAGCCTACCCTGCTGCACAATTTACATGTATTGCACTGTGCATTTTCTGAGAGCTTGCGGCCGTGGGTACGCCTGGTTAGTTCCTCGATAAAGGGGAACAGAAAAACAGAACTGAAGCCAACGGGCGCTGCACAAGCTATTTGTACTGACGATAACGTTGATGTTAGACGGAGGCCTCCGACGGACATCGATGCCTCGACATCGAGTGCAGTGCCTCGGACAAGAAATTATTTTTTCCGAAGCAGCAAAACTGGTGAGATATGACTATCAAAGATAAGGAATATGTGGGGGGAACATCCAATCGAAAGAGCGTTACCAGGGGTAAGTAACTTGTTCTTTTCAGGTAGGTATTATATTATTGGCGATGCCAGTGGCTGCGATTCACAGTTCCAAAAAGTTAAGAAAAGTTAATGCACGTGACTCTTTCAATCCCACTACACTAGGGTAGGCCCAGGAGGTGATTCTTGATTAGACCACCACCGATTGAAGTCAGGAAAGAGAGAGATGGGGTCAGGAAGTTGCGCCCTTGTAACTTAATGGATGATTGGGGTCAAAGAAACTCGTATGTTAATTTATCACACTACTCCAATTTCTCCATTGACCATTTCAGAGGTTCCAGATTCTGTTGGAGACGTCTTTTTTCTGTGCTTGGTCCAGTTGAGTGAGACCCAGGTGTTGTGGGTTCAGAGGTCACCACCAGATGCAGGATTTAGTTTGTCTGTTGCGGTACCTGTGTATGGTTGCAGGCACTGTCAAACTGAACACCCTTGTGATCAAAGGAAGGTGTTTTGCAGAGCAGACGACCTCTAGTTACAATAGGGTCACCACAATCATTTGGCGACAGGTGATCTTCGATGGACGAACAACGGATCAGGTCTTGCACGGCTTCTGTTGGGACAAGAAGACTGAAAATGTAGGAGCAGGCGTCTTGTAGCACAAGTTGAAGATTATCGAAGTTCCAAGGATGCACTGAGAAAGGTGATGACTGCAGCAAGGTAGTCCAGGAGAGAGCTGGTCAGTGCACCGGGTGGTCAAGGGACACTTCAGAAGGCTCAACAGGCATGGATCCTTGAACTGAACAGGGGTCTAGACTGGTTGTTCCCACCATTCCAGGGGTTGAAGCACCTCCTTGAGATCCGGACAGAAGAACAGGACTTCACTAGAACTTGGCTGGAGGCAATGCTGGCCAGCTTTAACAGTTCTTTGGTTAGCAGCAGCTGCACTTCTTTGTAGGGGTATTGGCTCCAATGATCTGTCGAATGGCAGCAGGAGTCCTCCTTTTAGCCAAGATAGGGACTGGAAGCTCACCCAAGTTAAGGATCTGCACCGTTCAAACTGGCAGAGGCTATACAATCATGGTTAGCCACTGGCCACACAATCTGCCCAGTTACAGACACAGAGGTTGGATGTCCCAGACAGTCCCAGCCCCCACATCCGTCCACCCACTTAGATTGCCTTGTTACAAAGGAATGCAGATGTTCCCCCCCCCCCCCCCCTCCAAACCTCCCTGCAAAAGAGCATCCCATATATTCCAATTCCGGACCCGAGAGGGCAGTAAGAATGCCAAAAGGCAATATGGCCAAAGAGCAGGTGAAAATCTCAAGGCACGTTCGTTTTTAGAATGCTAGCCACTCTTAGTAGCCATTTGTAGTAATTGCAAAAGTGCACTAGTACAAATTTCAATTCACAGTAGAAAAATATCCACTGCCACCAGCTCATCCTGGACAACATTGCATTTGTAATGTAATAACATTTCTGATGCTTGCGAATCGGCTCAGAATCACATGCTGTGCATATAGTCCGACATCTAGTGGAAATCGCAAAGTATTGCCTCTTTCTTTCGAACATCGAAAGGAGACGTCAACATGGGCATGACTCTAACACTATCCCTAACATGAGGTGTAGTGTACCCAAAATCCCTCACACGTAGAGGTCCCTTGCATTGTTTATTTCTGCCAACCTAGGTTGTCACCTATGCAGAGCTCGCAAGAGTTTTATATTGCTAACTTTGTCCCCCCGACCTACGGTCGTCTAGTCTCCCGACTAATCTTCTCGATGACTGCCTCGTGGGTTCCTGCCGCCGCCGACATCAAGAACTGCTCGGCGAATGTCCAACTGCTCGACGACTCTCCACCGCGTGGCCCCGGCCCTCTGGCCAGGCCTTTACAGTAGGGAGAGTGGGGCCCTGGGTTTATTCATCTCTAAGAATGTAGTTCGTTTACCCCTCTCCTTCTCTTCTTAGTCTAACTGCCACTACCCTCTCCTATGGAGAGGACGCCCTTTAAATGTTTCCCATCGTGTAAGGGCAAGCTTCCTTGGAAGAACAGCCATCGACCAAGACCACGAGCGCTCATGCAAGGCCTGTAAGCTCTTTCAACCGAAAACATTGAAAGACAGGTTGACTAAACAGTGGGTGTACTACGCTATGCAGGCCGAAAGCCTTTCCCCCGTTGGCGCCGTCGCTTCAGATGACAAGGAATCCGTCGGTAGCCATGGCTCCGAATTAGAAGCCATCTAAAGCCATCTACCTTTCGGTGGAGCGTGCAGGCTTCCAAATGCCAGTCCCTGGCCCCGACAGACAGGCCACCAACTCAGTTATGGGGAGGTCCCACCTCGGCGACAAGGACACCCACGCACCATGGATACAAAAACACACACCCTTGGACGGAATCATCGAAGAAGCACACAACACCAACAGGGCCGCCTGTTGGCACCTTCGACAGCACCTTCTGAACCTCGCGGTTCGGCACCCTCCACACAACGGCCTTCGCGGCATGCGACTTGGCATCCCTCTAGAATGGGTGTTCATCTTAAACATACCGTCGTCGACACACCGTCCAAGGGCGCACAAGCACCTAAGGCCTCGGTGGAGTCACCGACTGCACCGCCAGGTGCATCGGAACCGTCGATATCTTGGATGTCCTGGAGGACGCAACACAGGAGGATACTTATGAAGACATTAATCCTTTTGCACAAGACACGGCTGATCAAGACCCAGACTGGGAACAGGCGAAGGATCAGGGCCCTTGCTATCACCAACACATACCCCTGACCTGGTCATCTGCCTAGATCCCCAGCCAATCATTTCGAAATTGCAACACATGAGGCAGCTCCAGACTCAGACTTCGTGGAGGATATCCTCAAAGAGAAGGCTCAGACTAGTCAAGGCATCCCTCTATGGAACTCTATAAAGAGGGGTCTAGCCCCTTCCTTGCTGTCCCCGTCTTTCACACGGGCAGTCAAATTATTCTGCCCCGCACTGTCCAACCCACTCTACATAAGGGGTCATGCTACACCAGATTCCTTGGTGGTCACTGGTTCTACTGTCTTCGGTGGAAGCTCCTCCGGACAAAGACTGTAAAAAGCTTTATGCACTGGGTAAACGGGTCACCGCCTCTGCGGCCTACTCCACAAGGATTGCAAATCATACCAATCTCTGGAAAGTTACAAGTACAATGGGGCTTAGTTCAGGATGGTCTTCAAGATGTTCCAGAGCCCATCCGAGCACGCCTGCTGGCGGTCATCACTGAAGGCAGACAAGTCACCCATAACATATTGAAAAACACTCTAGACTGTGCTGAGACCGCTGAACGCACCCTAGCCCAGGGGACCTTACTTAAGACACTCCTGGTTAAAGAACTCTGGCTTTAAATCCTAAACTCAGGCCTCTCTAATCAACAAGCCATTTGAGGACTGTTGTTCACGATGCCCTGGAGACGGCTAAGAAAGAACAGGAAACACTAAAGTCGCTTAGCCAGATCACGGCTAAACCCTACCATCAACGTGGAGGCTCTAATTCACGCCGGTCCTTTCGTGGCCAATCTTTTTCCCGCTCTCCCCAAGGACAATACGGCTCAGGGAATATCCCCATGTCCTCTGGCCAAAGCACATTTGGTAGCCACCAATACCAACAAAGAGGCCCTCATATGGGCAAGGGTAGAGGCAGGAACCCTACTCCTAGAGCCTCCCCGGCCTCCACCTCAAAGTGACTAACCGTTTCGGGTCCCCTCGCACACTTCCCCATTTGGGGGTTGCTTGTCATTCATCCATCCCTGGGAGGGGATCACATCAGACCAGTGGGTGCTAAAGACAGTTGCCCACAGCTACTGCATCGAGTTTCTCAGGCCACCTCATTACCACCCACCAAGAAGCAAATGCCTGTTGCCAGAACACCTGTGCATCCTGCTGGAAGAGGTTCAGGTGCTGTTGAAAAAGGGCGCCATAGAAGCCATCCCCATTCTCCAGGTAAACCAGGGTATTTATTCAGTGTACTTTCTTGTACCCAAAAAGGATCTCACCATGAAACCTGTTTTAGACCTGCACCCTGGCGAACCTCAAAAATTCAGGATGACAACACTGCAGGAGGTAATCCCCCCAAGGGGATTACATGGCCACATTGGACATGAAAGATGCATATTTTCATATTTCAATGTTGCCAGCGCAGAGAAAGTACCTCAGGTTCGTGATAGAGGACACCCACTATCAGTTCAAGGTTCTATCCTTCGGCATTACCACAGCATTACGGATATTCACGAAGGTACTGGCGGTAGTAGCTGCTCACCTGTGCAGGCAGTCCATCCCAGTCTATCCTTACCTCGACGACTGGCTCATAACAGGGAATTCATATGGAACATGCCAAACAAATACCCAGAATCTGGTAGATCTCCTCTTCAACCTAGGTTTCTCTATCAACGAGAAAAAATCCAGTCTAAACCCCAATCAACTTGAACAGTTTTTGGGGGCTCTAATTCGGACCAAAGACAGCCTCGTCTTTCCCTCCAACGAGAGGGTTCAAAACATGCTGTTCCAGATCCCTCAATATGTAGCCAGTCACCAGGTGACCGTATGCAAAGCCATGCAACCGTTAGGGATGATGGCTTCCTGCATCTACCTAGTTTCTTTTTTTTTTTTTATTTGAAAAAATCTACAGTTTATGCACAAAGCACAACTTTTGTTTTAAAAGAAAAAAAACTTCCTCATACATACATCTGTAACAAATAAAACCAAAAGCGGTTTTCCCACATTCACTTTCTCGTTTCTTCACACCAAGAATCGCCCATCTCAGAAATTCGTTCATTGGCTACTTATGAAAACCCAAAATAAGGACTACAGATTTACTAGTGATGCGCTGCATTAAACAGCCACTGCCAATATCATGTCCAGATAGTTTACGATTGCACAGACGAGTTTGGTGTTATGCCCAGAAGTACACCTTATCCACCACTCATCCATGTTATCTAAAGGGGCAAACTTTCCAAGATGTAAAGAACGATGATTTGCTAGCTGAGTGCATTCAGTAAGCAAGTGTCTCGAAGTTTCAATACATACTCCACAAAAGTGGCATAGGGTATCATTTATGTATTTCTCCTTCCTTTGCCAGAGTATTTCTTTTGTTTTTAGGATGTTTAGCCGCAACCTGAGGAATTGGTCACGATGGTGCCTGGATGGACAAAGCAGAAGATGGCATAGATTTTATTGATTCCATTTTTTGACGATTTTATTGATTCACCATCCACGCCCAGTTATCAAATTTATTTTTAGCACTTTGCGGGCGGTTTATGATCTCTTGGTTGCTTATATCTGCGGCTTCCAAGAAAGACAATAGCTTGCTAAACCACAAATTGAGTAAATTGTTATTTTCTTCAATTTTTTTTTTATTTCTTTTTATTTTTAATCATAAAGATTTTTACAAGAACATTTTCATAGAGCAATTACATAAACATTTCCCAGATTATAAAATACATATTGACTATAAAATGGCATTGGTATCATCAGAGTTTACATTGCCTTACATCAAGTTCATAAGCATATTAGTACACTTTACATGTGAACAGTTTAACAAGGCATATCTTTATGGACATTTCAGGCATAGGATGGAGTGCTTAAGCAAATATTATTAAGAAAGTTTACTGACGCAATAAACAAACTCAGGTTGGTGGAATTTAACAGGGAGGACCATCTCCTGGTCGGCTGAACACTAGCAACCGCAGACATATGTTTCCTGAACACATTATTTCTTAATGAGCGCAAGGCCGGGCATTCCACTACTAAGTGTTCTAAGGTTTCTTTTTGAGACACATTGAGACAGAACCTGCAGAAGTTATCAGACATGACTATCTGTTTCCGCTGCGCTAAGATATCTCTAGTCAACCATCAATTAAACGCATTCTCATGATTGCTATACGGACTTGAGGGGAAGGCGATTTTAACAGTTTTCAACGGTTCCCATTTTTTTGTCTGGAAATAGGTGACTAAATTGTTATCTTTGGGGTCATACTTGTTGGCGAAGATTTGGTAGGCTGGTCCTGGAGCCTTCAAGGCCATCTTGCGCATTGACATAATAGATTTCCACACCACTCTATGTATTGAGTTTGTGACGCAGTATTGTTACTGATGTTGATTGTGGCAGCTTTAATACATAACGCCAGAATAGACCTTATAGCATTTTCCAGGTTTCTTCACCTATATTCCACCCTGCCTCAGCGCCGAACGTTATAACTGGCACTGCTTTTTGAAGATAAAATCTTAAGACCGGTTCCAGCGAAAACTTTCCATATTGCCTATTAATTTTCGCTGCTTGTTGGGCAAGCATCAGCGTTTTCGCTTTTAGTTTTTTAACCCAATGCTGTTCACAGATAGAGTTGTTAAATTCAATGCCCAAGTATCTTATGGAGTCGACTTGGGTGTCCGCCACTTTCCATCTAAAGGCTTTATCTTTCTTTGATTTCAGGTTTCCCAATGATATGATTTTTGTTTGTGCTATGTTTATTGTCGGCTCATTTGCTGTCATATATTCCTGCAGACTTGTAAGAAGGCGCTGAAGACCTACATGTGTTCTCTCAGTCAGTACCAAGTCATCCGCATATATGATGCACTTGATTGGTATTTGGTTGATCATTAGCGAAAAACAATGTACCTGCTCAAGATTCTTTGGGAGATCAGCCAAGAATAGTTTAAAGAGATGTGCCGCGAGCGGACAGCCTTGTTTAACGCCTTTGTGAGACCAGATTGTATCAGATAGCAGCCCGCTGTTATTTAGTCTCTCTCATGGATGTTTGATCATGAAGGGCCATTATTGGATCAAGGATAGAATTCGGACATGCCAATTTTGCCCAAAGCAGGCCACGATTTATGCTATCGAAGTCCTGCTTCATATCTACAAAGGCAAACTTGATTTTTCTATTTGCTTTTAGCGATTCAAGTTTCAGGATGTCAATTAACAGGTTTACGTCCACCCCAACACCCTTCGTAAAGCCAGTTTGTCGTATGTCATCAATCTGGGAGATCTTAGCCCAATTTGCAAGTTTTTCTCTTAAGTTTGAGCCAAAAACTTTGCCAATCGTATCCAACGGGGCAATTGGGCGATAGTTGTTCGGCTCGTCTCAATTGCCCTTCCTGTGAATTGGTACGACTATCGCAGTTGTCCACGAGACAGGCAGTTTTTTCAATGCCGCAATTTTGGAAAACAAGTTTCCAATAAAGAGTGCCCATTCACTTGGATGTTTTTTAAGGGCAACGTTGGAAATTAAGTCGGGTCCAGCTGCACGCGAGTTTTTCAGTGCTTTTATGGCTGTGATAATCTCGTCATGCGACATCACCACGTCCCTTTGACTGTCCTCAATAATGGGCAGTGGTGCCGTCGCAATATTTGACTTTTGGACTACTACCGAGAAGTGAGTAACCCAAGCCTCTCCTGAAATTATGTTTGTTAGCATAGGAGTGCATTTTGAGAGTTCCATATTCAGAAACTGCCAGATTTCACGTGTATTCCTCATGAGAAGTAAATTCAGCATTGTTTCAGCTTGATCTTGCTCGATAACAGTAGCATGTGCTCTTGCCCAGTTTCTATACGGGGCTCGTCTTGCTTTCATTGCATCTGAAATTTCTAATCTTGGCAGACATTTTTTTATTTTTCTTCGATCTTTTCTCAAAGTCCTTTTTGCTCTGTGGACCGCCATGCTGTAACAATGTAGGTGTGACTGCCCTTGATTCATAGATGAGTTTGAGGTATACGCAAAGTCCATTAGTAAAGGTATACAGTCAATGCCTTGAATAGCTGACATACGCCTTAGACTCATCCCAAGCCCGTGGATTTGCTTCCCATTAATTCGAAGTTGATTGCCCTTGCAGTTTGTTTCTAAATCGCTCTGATATACGACGGCTTCAGAAGAGGTGGTCATCATGCAACTAGTTTCTCACGCTCGTCTGCGCATGCACCCTATTCAAGAGTGGCTCTCGCGCCAATGGTGTGAAGCCAGCGGCCAGTGGGACGATCTAGTGGTTGTCTCGGAAGCCCTCATTCAGTCTCTGCAGTGGTGGTCAAGGGAAAAACCTTCTGCAAATGAAATTAAATTATATTTTATTTATATCGTGCTCATACACAAGTGCTTCAGCGCCCAACCAGGCAAGAAGGGAGGGGAACAAGGGAGAAAAAACAGAAAAACAGCGATCTCAATAGGCCCAGTGACATTTAAGAAAGTGCATGGAAACGAAAAATTGGGGAAAAGTGCATGGAAAGGGGGAGGAGTGGAAAGTGCGAGGCAGAGGAAAGAAAACAAAAATAAATATTAAATAGAATAAATAATAAATAAGGGTGATAAATCATAGTAGTGCAGCCAGCAAGTGGCAGGTGAAAGTTAGTCAGAAAGGTATATCTGATAAGTGCAGAAGAAAAGTGGGAGGGGGACTGTATGGGTACAGATACAGAACCCTAGTGCAGATGGTGGCCTGGAGGCAGTGCAGGAGGGTGGCAGGGTGAGCAGGTACCTGGGCCCGAAAGAAAAGAGGGTGGCCAGGTGCACAATGCCAAGAGAAGAAACCAATGAACAGGGGAGAAGGGGGCAAAGGCAGAGGCAAAGAGTAAGCACTTGAGAAGTTTCCGGAACCGAAGATGTTTTTCCTGAAGTTTCAAGGTGGCTGGGAAGCTGTTCCACAGGGAGGCACCAGCCGAAGACAGAGATCTACCCCGAGCTCATTTTGTTTGCAAAACGACTAACCCTGAGGGAGTTGGAAGTAGAGGAGTGAAGGGCTCGAGAGGTGAGGTATTTACTGAGGGATAGTTGAGGGTATTTTGGACCCAGGTCCCAGAAAGCCTTGTGGACAATGCAGAGGGTTTTAAATGTAATCCTTGCATCCACTGGGAGCCAATGAAGGTATTTCAAGGCTGGAGAGATACGATCCCAGGTCTTGAGGCCAAGGAGAAGTCTCGCATTCCTGTTCTGGATTCGTTGTAGAGGGCGGAGAGTGGAGGCAGGTAGATTTAGAAAGAGGCTGTTACAGTAATCCAGTCTGGAAAGAACCAGAGCTTGGGAGACGGTGAGCTTTTGTGGGGAGGAGAGGAAAGGCAGAGTACCTCTATGGAGGTGAAGTAAAAAGTTAGATTTTTTTGGAGACATCAGAGATGTGTGCCGAGAAGGAAAGTGTAGAGTCAAAGATAACCCCAAGGTTCTTAGCCGCGCGGGTGGGGGTGAGAGGAGGGCCAAGGGAGGCCGGCCAGAGAGTGAGAGAAAAGGATGGAGATGGTGTACCAATAAGGAGGAGATCAGTCTTGTTGGCATTTAGACATAGATCATTGGCTGCACACCAATTTTGAATGGCGATTAGACATTTGGAGATATGGGAAGGAGCGGAGGAGGCTGAAGGAAGCCTGAAAATGAGTTTGGTGTCGTCAGCATAGCACTGGAAAGTTGAGCAGAACATTGAGATGCAGTAAGCGAGAGATGCCATGTATTGGTTGAAAAGCCAAGGCGAGAGGATAGATCCATGGGGGACACCACATGTGGAGAGGGAGATAGAAGATAGGAAGGACCCAAGTTGTACCTAGGAGGGTAGATCAGAGAGAAGAGAGTTCAGCCAGGCCAGAGTCTGATCAGTGATACCCAGGTTGTCACAAAGACGATTGAACAGGGTGGTATGGTTGACCATGTCGAACGCAGAGGAGAGATCAAGTAGGATGACGACAGAGTGAATGTTAGAATCAAGGTTGGAGAGCAGGTTTTCACGGATGTTCAGGAGAGCAGTTTCCGCACTTCTGGCAGCTCTGAAGCCAGATTAGTGGTCATGGAGGGAGCCAACAGAGTTGGAATGGAGATTAAGCTGAGAGATGGCCAGCTTTTCCAGGAGCGTACCCAAAAAGGGAGTAATGGAAATTGGGCGATAGTTTGTCGGACATGATGGATCAGCAGTGGATTTCTTGAGGAGAGGATGCACAAGGGAGTGTTTAAGAGGGGAGGGGAAAGAGCCAGAGGCAAAGGAGAGGTTGCAGAAATCAGCAAGGGCCAGCGCCAGGGTGTCAATGTGGTCCTTAATGGTTTTAGAGGAACAGGGATGGACCTGTTTTGATGAGGTTTTCAAATATTGGACTTGTCTAGATATCTCATCAGGGGAGAAAAGAGGAAAGGAGGAGAAAGGGGGATGGGGGGGTAGCTGAGGGAGGGTCAGCAGGCCGAGAAGGAGAGGGAGGCGGGGGCGCGGAGGAGAGGGTGGACAGGATGGCCTGGGATTTAGAGATAAAGTCAGAGGCAAGGGCATTGCAAAGAACCTGGGAGGTGAGAGGAGGGGTGGAGATTGCAGCAGGGTTGGCCAGCTCCTTGCAGATTTTGAAAAGTTCGGCCGAGTTGTTAGATGCCGCACAGACGCTGGCTTGTATGTGGACTCTCTTCTTAGTCCGGACAGCAAGTCGGTATTGCCTTTGAAGCAGGCGGCATGCCAGTTTGTCACAGGATGAGCAAGAAGCCCTTAATTTCCTCTCCGCCACCCTACACTTCCGTTTAAGTGTAGCTAGGTCAGAGTCATACCAAGAATTGCACTTGGCTTTGGACCTCAAACAGATCCTCATGACGGGGGCAAGAGTAGCAGAAATAGAACCGTAGAGAATAGAGAGGGCTGTGTCAGGGTGTGAGTCAGCCTGAGGTGGAGGAGGGGGGAGAGAAGGTTGCAGCGAAGGCCTCGACTGATGCACGCTTCATCAGCCGGATATTTGAGTAGGTGGGTGGCAATCTAGGAGTGGGCTTGGGGGGAGGCGATAGAGAGATGAGAGGAGAGGAGAGGAGGCAGTGATCACTCCAGGAGAGAGGAGTGGTAAGGGGGGGGCAGAGAGGGGGAGGCCGAATGAGATCAAGGCATCAAGTGTGTGGCAGCCAAGTGAGTCGGGCCGGCGGGAAGGATAGAGAGGGAGAGTGAATCGCAGAGGTCGCGACAGAGTGAAGATGAGGGACAGGTAGAATCAAGATGGATGTTGAGGTCACCAAGGAGGGGAAGTTGAGTGGTTGAGGCCAAGGGGGAAGAGGAGAGCTCAGCCCACTTGGAGAGAAAAGAGGTGATTTGACCAAGGGGCCGGTAGAGAGTAGCAATATTAAGAGAGTGGCTAGGAGAGAGAGAGAGAGAGAGCCTGCAGTCTAGGCATTCAAACGAGGAGTAAGACCTTCACCATCCCTGCAGTAGAAGCCACTCTCACCACAGACGCATCTCTGAGAGGGTGGGGAGTTCAACTCCTTCAACAGACGGCGCACGGCATGTGGTCTCCAGTGGTAGCATCCAATCACACCAACCTGTTGGAACTGCTAGCAGTGTTCAAGGCCCTGCAGGCCTTCGAGACACACCTCCAGGGGAAGACAGTTCTAGTCCTCATGGACAGTACTACGGCCATGTTTTACTTAAACAAAGGGACACTCACTCTCTAGGGTTGTCCAAACTGTCCCAGAACATATGGAAGTGGGCTCTCAAACACAAAACGTTCCTCCTTTCACAACATGTTGCAGGTGAACTCAATCTCCTGGCGGACGTACTCAGCAGAGACTTCCACCTACCCGAAGTGCACTAGTGAACGCTATAGGAGGACATTGTACTCGACGTCTTCGCAGAATGGGGCTTCCCAGAGATCGACTTATTTGCCACTCTGGAGAACGCCCAATGCCCAGATTACACCTTCAGGTACCCTCAGAACTGCTGCAAGGTGAACGGTTGTTGGATAACATGGTCTGGGGAAATTTGTCTGTGCTACTCTCCCCCCGCCCCCGTGATTCCCCTCAACAGAATAGTGCACAAGATGCACCAAGAGCCAATCAGGATGATTCTGGTGGCCCCGCCAGCCTTGCTTCTCCCATCCCATGGTAATGTCAGTCTCCCTTCCGAGGATGCTGCCGTGCCCGTACAACATGCTGTCTCAAGACCATGGGGAAACACTACATCCATGCCCTCAAACTCTCAAATTAGCAGCCTGGCTCCTGAGGTCATAGAGTTCGGGCACCTCCAGCTCCCTCAAAGATGCATGGACATACTCAGAGAAGCACAGAAACCTAACACCAGGCATTGCTACTCCAGCAAATGAAAGCACTTTGTAATCTGGTGTAATGTCAAGGGCATCGATCCTATGCAATGCTCACCTAAAGATTCAGGACGGGTTTTCAATTCTCTTAAAGTCCACTTAGCCGTGCTTTTGGTGTACACCACGTCCCAGAGCAAGGTTTCATGGTGGAAAATTCCTTTAATTAATGCCTTTATGGAAGCAGTAAAGAGACTTCATCCCCCTATTTCCAACCCAGCTCCCGGGTGGGACCTGAATGTTGTTCTTACCAGACTAATGGGGCCTCCTTTTGAACCAATGCACAATACTAGCCTTAAAGGACTCACCTACAAGACCGCCTTCTCAGTGGTGATCACCTCTATAAGGAGAGTTAGTGAACTATAGGCCCGTTCAGTTCAGGACCCATTTGTCACGATTCACAAAGACAAGGTGGTTTTGCACACACACCCTTGCTTTGCGCCCAAATTCATCTCGAAGTTCAATGTAAACCAATCCATAGAACTACACACTTCTTTCAAGAACCCCACTAACATGGCGGAAAGAAGCCGCCACACACTGGATGTAAGGAGAGTGGTTATCTATTATCTGGAAAAGACAAATCCACTAAGAAAAACAAACCAGTTCTTCGTGTCAGCGGCAGCTGGTAGAGAAGCGAATCCTGTCTCTAAATCAGCTTTTTCTAAATTGAACGGTAACTGCATCACACTGCGTTACACTCTTGCCAAAAGAGATCTACCCTTCACGCCTTGAGCATACTCTACTCGGGGCACAGGGGCTACCATAGCATTAATTGAAAATGTTTCTCTTGATTCCATTTGCAAAGCAGCAACCTGGAGTTCTGTACACACCTTTACACAACACTACTGCCTAGATACACAGTCTAGGTCTGATTCTCAGGTGGGACAAGCTGTGCTAAGACATCTCTTTGCTACTGTTCCTTTAGACATCCCACGACCATCTCTAGGTACTGCTTGCAAGTCTATGCACAGCATGTGATTCTAAGGAGATTCACAAGCATCAGAAGACATGCATTACTCACCGTAATAGCATTTCGAGGGGATTGGGTCCTCCGACGTATTCCATATCTATGACAGTAATCACCACGAAATTTTTTTGGCGTCTGCGTCCTGTGTCGATGACTTCGATGCGCCGTCCTCGAGGACCTCTTCCGACAGCCGACGTCACCCGATGTGATAAGTAGGACGCACGCCGCCTGTAGCCTCAGTTCAGTTTTTTCCGCGAACGTTTTCGCTTTGTGAATCTCGGTACGCCTCGACTCTTTGGAGTTTCTGTTTTTCATCTTGGTTCTTCGAACCTGTTTGTGTACGATTTCTTCGTGAAGATGTCTACCTCGTCTTCCACACTGCATCCGGGCTTTAAGAAGTGCGGGGACTGTGGGTCCAAGATGTCGGTCACGGACTCGCACGATGCCTGCCTCTGGTACCTCGGGGAGGCCCATGACACGGATGACTGTGTCGACTGCCAGTCGCTCACGTCGAAAGCCTTGCGGGAGCGCAAGAAGAAGTTATCGGTAGGTAAGGTGTCCAAGCCCCGGAAGTCGAGGTCTGAGGGGCTTTCGACGGATGACTCGAGGGGCGACTCTCCGCGTCATTGTCGCAAGTCCAGTGGGTCTCGGTCCCGGAGTCGGTCTTGCCACTCCTTCTGCCTCTTCGAGGCACTCCTGGAAGCGCCATCATCGGTCGCCTTCCCCGTCCTTATCCGAGGACTCCGCCCGTCGGCGGGTCGCTTACCCCACAAAGCATGTGTCATGATCTCTGCTTCCAAAAGGTCAGGGATTTCCCAACTCCCTTGGAAGCAGATCCATAACCCAGGTTCCGAGTGCCAACCAGTCCAATTGGGACCTTTTGGACCCAGTCCTGGAGCCAGTGGCACCAGGCTCATAAATATGCCCAGTCCCAGCGCTGGAAGCGCCGGGCTCATAATGCTTGGGTGGACTTACCTGCAGCAGATCATGCTGCTTACTTGCCTGCCAGTTGAGCCTCTGATCCTCTTCTGTTTGGAACTACTTTTCCTGTTGGGTGGGGCAGGAGCCACTCCCTAGATTCAGAACACTGGAACTCTTCTGGAAAGCAGGAACTCTTTTCTTACCTAGGCGTGGCTGTGGAAGGAGACACCTAAGCACTACAGGAGGCTATTTAAACCACACCCGATGGATGAATCTTGCTTTGCGTTATTCTGCATCCTCTGCAGCAGAACGCTCATCGTGTCTTCTGTATCTGATCCTGGGCCTAAGGAAAAAGGCTTACCATCCTGAATCCAGTCTTCAGCAACACCTATAAAGACAAGAAAGAACAGGTTAGCATTACGGTCTTCAGTGACAGTTCTTCACTTACCTGGTCCATCGGCTGTCACCAACGCCTCGCGCTGCATTCCGGCATCTGAAAGACAAAGGCTTACCTACTCTTCGTGCGCTCCGGAGGTCTTCACACTGCATTCCGGCATCTGAAAGACAAAGGCTTACCTACTCTTCGTGCGCTCCGGAGGTCTTCACACTGCATTCCGGCATCTGAAAGACAAAAGCTTACCAACTCTTCGAACGCTCCGGAGGCCTTCGGCGCTGCACCCCGCATCTGAAAGACAAAACAAGGTGCGTTTAAAGACATTGGGGAACTTTAATACTCACGTGCCATTACTCCTTTCCACATCTAACCCAGTGGGTATTCCGGCACCCTGCAGCCGCTCCGAACTTGTACCTGCAAAATAAAAAGACAGTTAGAGCGCATCGTGAAGCAGGCAACAAGCGCTTACTTACGTGCTTCCAGGCGCTTCTATTCATCACACAGGCTCCATCTTCAACTCACTTCAGCCTGTCATCCGCCATCGCCGGAACCCTGCAAAACAAGAAACATCATTACTAAAGACTTTAAAGACATTAGAATGACTCGAAACTTACCGTTCGTGCAGTAAACGACGGACAGCAGTCCTCTGAAGTCAAGAGGCCTGCTCCCCTTATCCAGTGAAGAAACTGGTTACAGCACCCTGCCCCGAGACAGATGGAGAGCACGGTGTTCACTTACCTAAGACATCTTACCCTTCGAGTCAGACATACAGTGCACAGAGGTCCAGCCCAAAGAGCCAGCCGTGTGTTACACATCACCTTTGAAGATACGGTATACGCCCAGTCAAGACCGGCGCCTCTACGGGAATCAGGTGAGCGTTAGAGCATGCGACACCGGAGGAATGGGCTTCCTTCCGGAAGAAAATGTTGGTGTTTCTCGAATCACAGGGCACTGGTCCGTCCTCGCCTCCGAGTGGGGTCGGTCGTGATCAACCGAGAGACGCCGCTCACACGCCTTCGGGCTCGGGTGGTCGTCACAATTCGCGGGAAAGGTCCCGCTCAGACAAGGGGAATCGTTCTCGGCATGCCCGGTCCAGGTCCCGGTCCTCGACGCGCTCGAGACCACGTGAACCTGTGAAGTCTTCGAGGAAGACATCGACACCTGTGGCGCCGAGGTCATCGACAGACTCTCTCGAGGCTCAGCCTCTGAGGAAGTCGTCGACGCCATCGGCGCCCAGGATGTCGAGGGACACGCTCGGGGCTCCGCCTTCGAGGCCTGTGTCGATGCCATCGATGCCGTCGGCGCCGCGTCTATCGTCGACGCCGATTCTCTCGACATCGGCGCTGATTCCCTCGACGCCTTTCGGGGCTGTGTCAACGGGGGTACCCCTTGGCTCGGGGGAACCACCTAGGAAGGCTCTGGCCAAGGTCAAGCATGGCTTTGGTTCCAGTTCTGTGCCTTCTTACCGCCATCTGGAATTCATTTGAGGTGGATGAGGGCTCTGATGATGCATGGTGCCTGACACAGTGCCTGATGAGATTCTCTCGGGCCATAGCCAGTTTGAGGACCTGAGGCAGTCCCTGCATGATGCTAGTGGGCTGGACACTTCTCCGGAGGTGGAGTTTTGTAGGCCTAAGCGTGGCACTCATGCCGATTCTTCGTACCGGCGACTTATGTCACGGGTCTCTGAGTACTTAGGATGGTCTGCTCCCCCAGGGGAGTTTGTTCAGGATGACCTTACGGATATCCTCGACATTGGTCGACCAACTGACCCGGTATTGCCGTTCCATATGGCTCTGCAAAGAAGGGTGGCAGCGGCTTGGACTGCTCCGGAGAGTCTCCCGGCAGTGAGCAAGTCTTTGCCGTGAAAATATCGCCCAGCCAGTAGTGACCCTGCTACTTGTCCAAGCACCCTATTCCGGAGAGTTTGGTGGTGCAGGCGGCTACGGCCCCGGCAAAGCAGGCGTCGTACCCGATCATCCCTCCTGATAAGGACGACAAGCGTTTTGACGGCTGGGCGAAGAAAGTGTTTTCTCCAGGGGTATGGCGCTTCAGTCAGCCAACTTCATTTGTGCCTTGTCTCGTTTCACGCACGCTCTGTGGAACTGTGTTTCCTTGGCGGCTGAACATATTCCCGAAGGGGATGAACAGGATGGATTCCTTGCCATGGTTCAGGATGGCAAGGATGCTATGTGTAAGGCCGTTCAGTCGGGTTTGGACATGGCAGATTGCGTCAGCCGGTCCATGGGGGCGAGCACCGTGATACGCAGGTTTGCGTGGTTGCGGAAGTCGGGGTTTGCTCCTGATGTGCAGGCCCGGCTCCTCAACATGCCCTTTGACGGGGAACATCTTTTTGGCAGCAAGGCTGGCGAGAGCCTTGAGAGGTTGCATACCTCCAAAGCTGCAGCAAAGTCGTTGGGCGCTGAAGTTCGACAACCTCCACCTTTTCGTCCTAGGCGACAGCAATGGAGGGGAGGTTCCTTTCGTTATTACTCATCCTTTAGTAAAGCGAGAGGAGCTGCCAGTCAAAGGGGCCTCCGTAGGAGTGCCAGAGGTGGAAAACAAGGTACTCGAGGTGCCAAGGCCGCTTGGGCTGGTGCCTCTTTGCCCTCAGGCAGCGCCGCAGCCGCTTCAGCTCAGTCATGAGGCCATGTCCCATGGTTCGCCGGTTGGGGGAAGGCTGGCGCAACATCTTGCAGAGTGGCGCGCCATTACTTCAGATGTGTGGGTTCTGGAGATCATAACCCACGGCTACTGTCTTCCTTTCCGGCAGAGGCCTCAAGACAATCCACCGGGGAATCTCTCTTTGAAGAGTCCGGATCCGCTCCTTGCGCAGGAAATTCAATCCCTGCTGGAGAAAGGCACCATAGAACTGGTGCCTGTAGCGGAGAGGAACAAGGGATGGTATTCCCCTTATTTTTTGATTTCCAAGAAAGACGGGGGATTGAAACCCATCACGGACTTGCACGGTTTGAACAAACTCCTCAGGAAGGACAAGTTCAAGATGGTTACTCTCTCTCAAGTCCTCCAGGCCCTTCAACTTCAGGACTGCTTGGTGTCTCTCGACCTCGAGGACGCTTATTTTCATGTGCCGATCCATCCAAAGCACAAGAAGTACCTGAGGTTTGCGATTGGCGACTTGCATTTTCAGTTTCGGGTCCTGCCGTTCGGATTGACCTCCACCCGTGGGTCTTCATCAAGCTCATGGTAGTGGTGGCAGTGCACCTCAGGAAAGGGGGGATTCACGTCTACCCCTACCTGGACGATTGATTGATCAGGGCGCGCTCTCCCGAGCAAGTCCTGGATCATCTGTCAGTCACCTGCCACTCCCTCCACAAGCTGGGCTTCTCCCTCAACTTAAAGAAGTCCCATTTGTCACCAACTCAGAGGCTCCAGTACATCGGAGCAGTGTTCAACACGTCCCTGGGGCAGTGTTTTCCTCCCCAGGTGAGGGCTCATCACATTCAGCAGATGGTGCACAAGTTTCAACTTGCCCAGACTCTCCCAGCGTTCGAGTTCTTGAGACTGCTCGGCCTCATGGCATCCTGCATTCTTCTGGTGGCAGAGGTCAGGTTGCGGATGAGATCTTTGCAATGGGCACTCAAGCTCCAGTGGTCTGTCCTCCTGCAGGATGTCGGACCCGGTTCAGGTGCGCCCAGGACCTTCTGTGGTGGGCCGACGAAGGCATTCTGATGAGGGGGGCTCCATTTTGGCTGCCCTGGCCGGAGGTGACGATCGTACGGACGCATCCCTCACGGGATGGGGAGCTCATGCCAACGAGTTGAGTCAGCGGTCGTTGGTCTCCGTCGGAGTCCAGACTCCATATCAATCTATTGGAGCTGAGGGCGGTCAGGCTAGCCCTGAAGGCTTTTCTGCCGACTGTGAGGAAAGAATGTCCTGATCCTGACGGACAACACAGTGGCCATGCACTACCTCAACAAAAAGGGGGTGGAGGGGCAGGGTCACTTCCTCTGTGCAGGGAGGCGATGCAGCTCTGGTTCTGGGCAATCCAGCAGGAAGTTTCGATCTCGGCAGTTCATCTGGCAGGAGTTGAAAACGAGACGGCGGACGCTCTGAGCAGGCAGAGCGCGATCTCTCACGAGTGGGAGCTGACTCAGGAGATTCTCCTGGAGATCTTCGCCCTTTGGGGGACCCCTCAAGTGGATCTCTTTGCCTCCAGTGTCAACCGGAAGTGCGAGAGGTTCTGCTCGTGGGAATTTCCTCCAAACGGAGCCTTAGGGGACGCGTTCGTGGTGGAGTGGTCATTCCCACTGCTGTATGCGTTTCCTCCAGTCCCCGTCATCCCGCAAGTACTGCGGAGGTTTGGTTCCCGGATGATCCTCAGTGCTCCGTCGTGGGCCAGGAGGACGTGGTACCCGAACCTTCTCGACTTATCCATCTGTCCTCCACGTCGTCTTCCCTACCGAGACGATCTGCTCTCACGGGGGGGGGGGGGTTAGGTTCTCCATCCAGAGATCAGGTCCCTCAACCTTCACGCTTGGTTTCTGAAAGGTTGAGGTAAGGTATAAGTATTGGGACCTCCCTGAAGACGTGATGGAGGTGTTGCTTTCGGCCAGAAGGCCTGCAACAAAGTCCCTGTAACGTTGCCGTTGGAGTAAGTTCTGCGACTGGTGCAGGGTTAAGAATGTGGATCCTTTTGCATGTGAAATTCCCATGGTTCTGTCTTTTTTGCTTTCTTTGACCCACAGGGGCCTTCAAGTGGGTACCATTAAAGGTTACCTGGCGGCGCTGTCCATATTTAAGCGCTCGTCTGAAGAGTGTTCCTATTTTAAAATTCCTTTAATTCCTCAGTTTCTGAAAGGGCTCACTAATGTGTTCCCTCCGTCACCTTTCCAGGTGCCTGGTTGGGATTTGAACCTTGTTATCAAGTTTCTGATGGGTGCTCCGTTTGTGCCTTTGCATTCATGCCCTTTGAGACTGTTAACTCTGAAAACTGTATTTTTAGTTGCGCCACTTCCGCTAGCAGAGTGAGTGAGTTACAGGCACTTTCAGTTAAACCACCCTTCACTGTGTTTCACAAGGACAGGGTTGTCCTTAGAGTTTGTCCTTCTTTTCTTCCGAAGGTGGTGTCGGAATTTCATTTAGGCCATAAGGTTGTGCATTTTATCCTCCTCCACATCCTGGTAAGGAATAGGAGAGGCTCCATAGGCTTGATCCTAGGAGAGCGTTAAGCTTTTATATTTCACGCATGTCCCGGGTCAGAGTGGACGATCAGCTCTTTATTGGTTACGCTGGAAAGCGTTTGAGACAGGCTGTGACGAAACAGACTTTGTCTCGCTGGATTATTTTGGCTATCTCTGAGTGTTACCAGGGGTATGGCTGCCTCTATTGCCCTGCAGAAGGGGGTGTTCCTATTTGCAACATCTGTGATGCTGCCACCTGGGCTTCGATACATACTTTTGTACGTCACTATTCCCTCGATT
Source organism: Ambystoma mexicanum (assembly GCF_040938575.1). Lineage (NCBI taxonomy): Eukaryota > Metazoa > Chordata > Amphibia > Caudata > Ambystomatidae > Ambystoma > Ambystoma mexicanum. The sequence continues at coordinate 573,394,080 of NC_090935.1, forward strand.
CCATCCGGGGGCAGAATCTGGCCTTTGGCAAGGCGGTCATTTACTGCGCAATTTGATTGGGCATGCTAAATTTCTGTTTTCTGAATTACTTTCCCACCTCCTTGCATTGGTACTGCTTTGGGAATCTGTCATAGATATGGAATACGTCGGAGGACCCGATCCCCTCGAAGAACAAGTTACTCTCTTACCTGGTAACGTTCTTTCGATGGGATGGTCCGACGACGTATTCCATATCGCTCCCTCCCTATCTTCCCCGCTACAGAATTTCTTATGCGATTGCAGCTTACGTTTCCGCAAGGCTTTGTGTGTCAGACTGGCAGAAGACTGGTGGCACACGTTCTGGGAAAAAAACTACAGCTGAGGTTACGGGCGTCATGCGTCCTACTTATCACATCGGGTGACGTCGGCCGTCGGAGGAGGTCCTCGAGGACGGCGCATCCACGTCATCGACGTAGGACGCAGAAGCTGAAAATTTTCCGAAGCAGCACAGCTATGGTGATTACTGTCATAGATATGAAATACGCCGTCGGACCATCCCATCGAAAGAACGTTACCAGGTAAGAGAGTAACTTGTTCTTCTGATTTTATCTCCTTAGATTTGCATGCACTCACCCTTCCTCCCCTCTTGGAGTAGAAGAAACATAGACATTGTATACCTTCTCTTCTGTACTCACTCACGCTGACTATAAGGCTCCCTCACATCAGAAAAAACACAACCAAAGGGACCTCGATGCGTGAGGGAATTTGGGTACACTACTCGTCACGTTGGGGATAGGGTTACAGTCACGCCGATGTCGACATCCCCTTTTGATCTTCAGAAGAAAGATGCAATGCCCCACAATTTCCACTAGATGTCAGACTATATGCACAGCATGTGAATCTAAGCAGATACAATCATCAGAAATGCTATTACGATGAATAATGCATGTCTTATAGAGTGCAAATTAAGGCCAAAGGCATCTAGGGGCTGAGAAACAGCAGGGTAGAAGGAAAAAGTCCACTCCAAGACTTCAACTAATATAAAAACGAAAAAAAAAATGTTTTTAAGGCTTCCCGGAATGCAAATTGATCTTTGATGCTACACAGATGATTGGGTAGGAAGTTCCACCTACCAGGTGCCCGGCTTGAGAAGCCCGGCCTCCCATCCGGGTTCTTCAAAAACAAGGAATTCTGAGACTGAGCGCAGACATTTAGAGGGAGTGTAGGGAATCAATTTTGTCTGCAGATATTCAGCACCCTGTTGGTGGACAGCCCGATGAGTAATACAGAGTCCTGAACTCAAGACGTCTGTGCACTGGGAGCCAGTGAAGTTGATGCAGAAGATCAAGGGAATGGGACATTTGGCCCACTCCCAGGGCCAAGCGGGCAGCGGCATTCTGTAAAAGCTGCAATCTGAGGACCAGGAAAGCGGGTTGGCCCGGATAGATTCCATTGCAATAATCAATAGCCCCAAGAATCGAGCTTGCAGCCACCTTAGCACAAGATTCAGGGGGGAGAAATGGCAAGATCGTCTTCAGGATTTTTAACTTAAAAAACCCAGAGGCGCATACTGATGCAATTTGCAGCTCCCGGGAACCAGAGGCCTGGACCTTAATGTCTAAACTTTAAACAAAATTTGCAGGGACCGGGCAGGAAACTAGCCAGAAATTGGTGTCCAGGATGCTTGTGATTCAGCAGCACTTGTCGCCATAATCTCTTGGCCTCATTATGAGTCCGGCAGTAGCCATGCCGGTAAAACCGGCAGGCTGCTGCCGGACTTGTGTGTTTTTCCAGCACCTGGCTTGCCGGTAACAGCGGGGGATTCTAACACTGCCGGTCCGAGAAGTCGGGCACCGGAAAAATGGTATTCCCCATTCCCATTGAGTCCCATAGGACTCAATGGGAATGGGGATAATGGAAGCACTGGCACCGTTAATAACGGTGCCGCTGCTTCCAAAAAAGTCTGCGGGCAGGTGCCGTCCAACCTGCCCAGTCTGACCTGGCGGGCAGGACGGCACCCGCCTGCAGACTCGTAGTGTGCTGGTCCAGTAACAACCAGACCAGCACACTCGTAATGAGACCCTCTGTCTTTGCACCATTTAATATAAGCCAATTATTGGCCACCTAGTCCCTAACTGCTATAAGGCAGTTCCTCAATTGAGACTGGGATCACATTCTGGGGAATCAAGCTGAAAAAGAAGCTATATGTCATCTGCATAGGTATAAAACTTTACCCCAAATTCCTGAATTACATCTGGCAGAAGGCGCAGATACAAATTAAAAAGCAGCGGGGACAAGGAAGAAACCTGAGTGACCCCATATGACAAGACCCTAGCCGAAGATTGTAACTGCAAAGTTACAAAATAAAACGTTTTATAGCGATACAAAGTATGCTAACCGTCCTTCACTTTAAAGTGATGTGTGCACCCTTAAAAAAACAAGAAGTTCACCAAGGAAGACTTACTCTCCCTTTACTAATAGTCTTAGGGATTGATCAGTTTCCCAATAAAAATTAGCAAAAAGACAGAAGGCTTTACTTACCTCCTGAAGGGTCAGGTCAGGAATGAAAAGAGAGCAAAAAGAAAGGGTGTCCTATTGAAGTATAGGTGAGAAAAGCTGCAAAAAGAAAAATGTTCCTAATGTCACACGATAATAATATCAACTCCCTCAAACACCAGCCATGTGTGGACAGCAAAACCCTGCATTCTGAGGCAACTATTCGCTCCCATGTACCACAGCGCCATTGTCTGCCTCCACCCCTAGCTTATCTTTTCTCCACCAACCCCATTGATGCCCCATCCCATCCACCCCACATCCCCCTGGTACCCTCACTGGACTTCCGTGATCCATCTGTTACCCATTTGTGACACCGGCTGCCATAGGCCACTACAATGGGCTGACTGCAGAGCTTCTCTCATGTTCATGGCAGTCTTCTTAAAACAGGTAAAACCTTCACTCTTAGAAAGAGGCATACAACCGCACGTGCCTCTTCACCAAAGTGAACTTTTTTGTTATTGTTTTTATTGCAAACAGAGTACTAATGCCGTTAACCCCTGTGGCTTGTGTGAGGGGTCAGAAATGTGAGTTGGACAACTTTGCAAAGAGGTTTCAACTTTAGCCATTTGAAATAGATTGGATAAACACCTCACTACCCTTACTCTGACGAGAATGTCCCTTCCTAAAATAAACTAAACAAAACACTCTAACAAAGGGATATCTAACCCTCACACTTATACAACAAGCAAAGCAAAATGGAATTATATGGCAATTCAACTGAACAATATATAACATATAACCTGGTTCACAATATGATCAATGTCATGACGTGGGTGAACTTCCCTTCCCCAGATCCAAATAAGGGTTTTCTCCACAGTTCAAAGGAAAACATGGAAATCCTGTGCAACACAAAGTTCCAATACAGTTCTTAAATTCTTGTACTCAAATTTGCAAAGTTCCTCTGCTTCAATAAAGCGTCTGAAGAGGCATAAGCTCTCACTCCTCCTGGAATAAGAACTGTCTTACATTTGTAGTAACAACATATATTTTGGTCAGGATGGTTTACCACGATTCTAGCTGCAGAAAGAATTGTAACTTTTCTTCGACCAGCTTCACAATTCTTCCCCAAATGTAACAACTCATATGTTTTTTTCTATTCGTACCACTCTTCAGCTCTTGCACCTTTTACTACCTGGCTTATTCATTCACCAGGTTCCTCTGCTGGTATACTCGCCTGCCTGTCTGCTACTTCAATAACGAAAACAGAAAAGTGCTTCAATGGTAACTTCCAACTTGGAATAACAACTTCAATAGTCTTCTCCAGTCTCAGACTTTAGACAAGTTAGGGGAAAACAAGGAACCACATTAGTACTATTTAGGATTCCTGGGCAATTCTACTCCTTTGCCTCTGGAAAACCCTCTCAAAAGGGCAGTCTGTTTGCCATCTTCCTGCCCCCTTTGTAACGACAGCCAAATAGTGGTAAGGACAAAGTCTTATTCTGCTTCGGCCTTGTCTTTGATACTGTTAGTTCAGATTAGCCAGAGTTTTAGATTTCTCAAAACAAAATTAGCCGATCTTACAAGCTGTGTGCTTTTTACCAATCCCCTCTGGCTTTTGGCAATGCTAGTTTGTTTGGTATTGCTCAGATCTCCCTCTCTTGGCATGGGTATTGGTTGCACAATCCAGTTCTAAGCTTACAAGAGAGGGAGACACTTTAGAGACAGATTGGTGAAAGCAGAAAGAAACCGTGCTGATGCTCAGAGAACTTTGACAACACATAAGAAGGGTACATTCACCTGTTTACAATGTAGAACTGTAATAACGTCATCAAAGGCAACACACTATTCAGCACCCCCATACTGACCAAAAGATTGCTTTAAAAGACTTTGCGACCTGCAATAGCACAGGAGATGTGTATGCAATAAAATGCCCATGTGGCCTTCTATATGTTGGACAAACGATTAGATTAGCAAGAGAGCGTTGGCTAGAACACAAGTCCAACATACGTACTGTAAGGAACTCATGGTGGCTACAGTAAAGACAGACACAAGTTATCACAGTTCCCGGGTGTTTATTAAACTGCATGCAGGTTGGAAAAACACCTCATCTATACCTAAATCTAAGATGGGAAAAAGCATCGACCATCAAATGAAAATAAGGCAGTCCTAGTGGCGTTGTGTGAAATAGAAAATAAAAAAGCCTCTACGAAGAAACCTATTGGCAAACCTTACAAATAATACAGAAAGCGTGTGGGATGGTTTTCAAAAAAAGAAAGAAGTGTTCTCAAATAATATGTCAGTATGCAGTAGCTTGGATCTCCCTTCCCCATGTTTTTAGCATGGGATAAAATGGGATCTATTCTTTCGGTGATGGGTTCACCGTTGGATCCCCCTCTTTCCGGCGCTGACCCTTCACCAATCGTATTCCACAGATCAAATAAACAGTCCCCTTTCAGTGGGTATTGGGTGATGACTTTCAACCCGGGATCCCCCTCCTCTAGGCGCAAATCCTTAGAACATTCTTTATGGATATCCGGACCTCGGATAGCTATGTTCTCTCGCTTTCAAGGCTATCAGGTTCTGAAGTATCAAACAAAAATTCAATCAAAAGGTTCTTCTCATTTTCGGATGATAGTTCTCCACCCGTAGGTCCCCCTCTTCTGGGCGCGGACCCGTCTCAACTCTGACTCCCTCTACTGGGTTCACTATGGCTTTCTCTTCACGTTGGCAGGATTCACTTCCCTTTACTTTTCAGTGGGCCTCATTACGACTGTGGCGTACACGGTATGAACGGTGCCGGTAATGGACCGGTACCGTTCATACCGGGCTGCCACATTACGAGTTCTGCAGCGGGTCCTGCTCTGCACGCCTGATCAGACCAGATGTGTCTGTATTCTTTTGGAAATGTGCATTTGAGAATTCTTTTTCACTGATTGTGATACAATTTGCTATGCAACTAATGCATTTATGTATTTTGGGATGTTATATTCACCAATAAGGTGTGCAGAGAACGGGAGTGTCTGATGTCACACCGTTTTAATTTATTGACTATACAACTCTGTGTCATGGTTGAGTTTTCGCCCCTGCACCCAAGTTCTTTCTAAAGACTGAGTCTTACATGTGTACTTACATGTGTACTTACATTATCAGATTAAGATGTGCTTTTGTGCGAACAGTACTCTCGGTGGAGGCCTGGCCAAGGATCCCCCCAGTGTAACACCTAGTGTGGTGTATTTGTGAGAGTACCCTTAACATATTTTTACCTCCTTTAAAATGCATTTCTTCTGGAACAGTTACTCACCTGTTGGCTTTTCCACTACTTGTTTTGTGACTTTGAAGTCTTCCAACTCACATCATTAGACACCAGGAATATTGACATTTTGAGGTGCTAGGCTTATAGGAAAGGGCTTCTTTATTTATTGATACCGTACGAATATAAGGCACGGGATATGTTTTCATTGTGCTGCACTATTTTCATTTCACTTTCTATTGTTTTGCTATTTCTGAACTTCTATTACTATTAGTGTAGGTTGTCTCACTTTTGTGTTCACCAACTGTTAGTGTGTACATATATATGCATGTGTTTATAGGGTGATTTAGGGATAGATATTTACATTTTAAATGTACATATCTAATAACGTGTTTTTGTTCTTCTGTGTTCTTTGACTATTTTTAGTGTTTTATGGAGGGTTAACTGTACTACTACACCACTCCTATATCTCCCGCAGTCTTGACTTACTGCTCAGTCTACACCACCTTTATGAAGTTTGACAAGACTGAAGTTCATCAGCTAGGGTGGCCTCTCGGAACCCTTCCACAGAGCTGGTTGGTTCTGTAAATCCATCCTAACACCCTTTCTTCGCTAGCCCTATTTGAACTCTGGCTTCTAAGCTGTTAATGGCCAAGCCCATCTGCAAACGCAGTTATCGCCACAGTGGAACATCTTGGGTGAAGCAGCTGGTAGGCTCCTATATGTTCATTGTTTACCATTTTCTTGTTGAGAGCATTTGCCTGTTTTTAGAATATAAATTGCTGGTATGTCTTATCGGTACAGCAAGTTATGAGTAAGTGCTGTCACTGTTCTGTTCGCAGGCAGTGTATTGTTGATGGTAAGCACTGGCACAGGAATTCTAAGTGACATTTATTCGCTCGACCCATAATGAGTGACATGCTCTCCTGGCAACTGAATTATTTCATTCTAGTGGCACCTGAACTTGCCATTATTCAGTCTGGAATAAAATGCAAACGTACGTTATTTGCCATTTATGAGTTATGATAACCGATATGTGTTTTTTGCAAAACAAAAGCTTGTTTTGCCAATGGCATCAAACATGTTCTGAGCAGTGTCTGCCTGTCAGCAAAAGAATGCCTGCAACTAAACACATTTACCATCGATCATGCACCTTGACTTCATTTTATTCCTCCTTGTACTTGCTATGCTCCTCCTCATCTCTCGTAGCCTTCCACCACAACTGGATATCATTCTCACCTCATTCTTCGATTCACCCCCTCCAGCCTCATCTACCCCATTCACCTACTGCTCGGCACCTGCTTTTTTCCCTACCTCCTGTCACTCGGACCTGTGGAATGTATAAACACTCTGCAACAAGTCCTCCTGCATTCCAACCACTTTTATCACCATAAACATTGGTTTCTTGCGATCACAGAAACCTGACTATCCCCTTATGAATCTGCTGCACTAGCGGCTTGCCAACTTGATGCTGCTACCTTCTCCCGCTCTCCTCAATCTGATGGGAAGGGTGCTAGGGTTCCTTATCAATAAGGCCCTCACCACTCCATTAGTGAGCTCACTGGGCATCCACTACATTTTTCCAAAACTCCATCAATGGTGACATGACAGAGCAGTCTCGCTTCACACTTGGGAGGGGAGAAAGCTTGTATCGAGGCACTTTCAAGCATACAACAAAATACACAACACAATATATACTAAATATATTTATTCAATGGATTGCATTCCCACAAGGATTCATAATATGTATAGATATCCTCCAGTGCCAGCTGTTCTCACAAAAGCTCGACAAGAGGTTCCAATAGGGCTCAATGACATCTGTCCGGCTCACATTCAGCACTTCTTGACTCCAGACATGACGTTGATGGCCAAACTTCTAGTACTCACTATGGACTCCTACCTCCATTCCTTTTTTCCATGCAGTCAGCATGCTGTTGGAAACATGATCTCAACATTTTCCATGAACCACAATGTTTGGCTCCAAACCGTTTGGTTTCAAATGCTGCTGAGACTGCAATTCCAAGATGCTCATCACCGACGCACACAACATTTGTACATGGTGTCTAGGGGTGGACCATGACCTGGAGCAATGCAGCTGGTGTCTATTGATAAAGGCCTTAAGGGAGCGCTCAGCGAATTGGGCATTAGGTCGGCCCCTTTCAGAGTCACAAGCCTGCTCGGTCACAAGATCTTCAGAGGCGACACTGAAGGCTGACCCCAGAGAATGACGAGAGGGAGGGCAGGTGACTCAAAACATAAAAAGGTTATCCCACTGCCACAGTGAGCCCATGAGTTCTCTTCCCACAAGAAGGCATAAGCATAGGCAAGACTACAGCAACTCCTCCACTGATAGTTCTACCTTTCCAAGAGGGCATCTTAGGAGGAGTCCAAGCAGCCTATGCTTGATTTATTTTTTATGGCCACAACTGGTATGGCTTCGGCCTCAACGTTGTCAACCGCACAGCCAACTACTGTGCGTGAGGGAGCCTGTACAAATGCATCCAAGGTGGATCGTATGCCCTTGAGCTCAACCATCTAGAACCCGAAGACAGTGCTAAACTTGTCGTTTTCCACTGGAGGCGCATAGTTGCTGACTACTGCGTCCACTGCTTCAGCTTCGTGAGGCTGAGAGATGATGGCTGGGATTTAACAGGTGAGGTTTAAAGGTGTTGCTGCCACTCTACAAAGTCTATCTATGCGCGCAGACTCAGAAGATTCATGGCATGATGTAGGGAGAGCCGTGCAGACCTGATTTCGTGTTTCTCTTCAGTGGTCTTGAAGTTTCTGCTGTTCCTTGCCAAGGAGGGGTCTACAGGTGGGCACAGACAACATTTCTCTTTTTAAGAGACTGCCAGACCTGTTTCTTTCTTTTCAGTCCCTGTGTTTGCCTATTTTCTCATGGGACTGGTAAATATGGTTCCTTTAAGTCAGTTTCTGGAGCTTGTGAATCTGCTAAGATACACATGCTTTGTGTAGTCAGTCCTCCAGTGTTTGGCTCGGAGTATAACATCCAATCCAAGACATACCACAATGGAGCAGAGATGAGGTGCAGCAGCAAACCTCTGTGTCCAACCAAGCTTTTGCATTAGGCCCAGCCAAGGCTACAAGCACAGCAGGCATGGAGGTTCCAGCACGCAAAACTGGAGCGAAGCAGAACAATTGCTTGCTTGCATCCACAAAAGGACAGGGCTCAGCCAGCACAACAGAGTCTGGATCCTTGGGAGCAGCCTATTTAACCAACAGTCTTATTGGTACATTTTTGCAAATCAATCTCCCAAATAGCCAGGAATATCCCCAGAAGTACACACTCTGAGGGAGCCTGCCCACTAATCCACAAGTGTGCACTGTCTGGTATCAATTAACATTCCTCTGGAAGATTAATTCCTTTCTCTGTGACAAATCTGAGGATGCCGTCCCGTCTTCCTTAGGGGGAGACCTTTCCCATGGGGTCAGGGCGGTGCATACACAGTATAATAGTACCCCTGGGGGTGGTGTACCGAGGGAGGATCACATGAGGAAGGAATCCACCTATGCGATTGGGAACGACCATCACCAGAGAACTCAGTATCAGCCCGCTTTACTACCCCCAACCCGTTCTGCAACTTAAATCCGCTTTCCTCCTTCCTGGATAGAGCTGAATTATTTAGTTGTCAACTCAGTCCACCTAATCTACATGACGCTGAAAACCCAGATAATACAAACTATCCTATATGTAGCTTTAAGGCTGATACTGTGACAAAGAAGAGGGCCACGAGTACAAAGATCACACGCAAGAAGCAGAACGAGTGGTCTAGTTTACAAAGGCCAGTGATTGGCCCTAAGCAGTACATCAGACCGACGCGGGCAGTTCAATCTCAGACCAAAGCGCATGGGAGACACGAGATGGAGAGAACCGTTCCCAGAAGAGGAATAGCGGGAGCTGTGTAGGGAAGCAGCTGACGCGAGCTGCAGGACCCAGTGAAGTGCAGAAGAGTCAGAACTCGCAGCTTGAGGAAGGCTTCAGTCTGCAGTGCTACTGCAGACACCGCTGGATGCCCAAATACCACTGGAGCCTCCAGAAGGGATACAGCTGCCTGGGAACCGCTGGTACCACCGAGAAGGAAGCAAATGGCTATGCAGGTTGCCAGGGAGCTGTGAGAGGTCCGGGGGAGCAACTGGGTGAGCCGAAAAGTGACCCTAGAACCCTGAAGTGAATGAGAGTCAGTTGTATACTTGGCAGGAGAGTTAACTAAGCAGAGATAGCGCAACAGTGCAAGTCAGGGACCCACACTCAAAAAGAGGGTCTGGGACCCTGAAGCCAATGAGAGAGAGTTGTATACTTGGCTGGAGAGTTAACGAAGTGGATAGAGTGCAACAGTGTGAGTCAGCGACCCGTACCAGAGTAAGGGGTGAGGAACCCTGAAGAAAACAAGAGAATGTTGTATACTTGGCAGGAAAGTGAACAAAGTGGATACAACTCAGCAGTGTAAGTCTGGGACCTGCACCCATATGGGAAGCCAAAGTTTAAAGTGAAGAGGGTCTGGGATTGTGTAAGAGGAAAAGAGACAGCCCAAGAAAGAATACTTGCTTGGAAGGAGAGTGAAGCAAACCATATAAAGTATTGCAAGTCTGGGACCTGCACCCATATCAGAGATTGAGAATAAGTGGGTTAAAACCCTATGTTTGATAAAAGGAATCCTATGCTTGGTAGCAGACTCTGCCAAGCTGGTAAGCTGGCAGAATATAAGAACTGTGAGGCTAAAACAGTTCCTCGTGATTTATCCAGCAACTTGGGATAAGAAGTAGTCTATGGGAAAGGAGCACAACTTTAGCTTTGAAAGCCTATATTTTGGAACATTATTTTGCATAACTTTTTACCACAAGCAAAACTGGGAACTTTTCTGTTGGTTGAAAACCAAAAGAACACTTTTTACTCTGAGAAGAGATCATCCTTGCACAGTTGTTTTAGGTTATTAGTGTTGGGGACAGCAGTACGTTTTGGGACACGACAGTGACAGACTTCCTAGTTTCGGACTTCCTGACAGTTAGACTAGTTTTCTTTGAGGTAGGGAAACCCCTCTTAGTTTTAGGGACAGAGGCATTTTTCCAGACCTCTTTCTAATAGTAAAAGTCTTTAACCTGTGAGAAACCTGAGGGCATTCTCACTCCTCCCATTGGATCCTCTGCGCAGGTGGCCAGCATAAGGCTCATCGCTCTTGGATCCTGACTCTGGGGGTGGAGAAGCGAGGGAGGAGGGTCCTTGGCCACTGGAGGAGGAGTGCCCTTGGTGAGACATGGCACCCCCCTTTTCCGATTCGTGACCAACCCAACCCTTCACCCACCTTCATGGGCTGCTATAAGCCAGTTCCCCTCATGTATTCCCATTTGACACTTGACAGTACTGGGACAAGGAAGATGTCTGCTAAGAGCTTTAAAGGTCAGGCATGTCCCGTTGATTGTGGTCAGACAGGGCTGATTGGACATCCACACCTGCAGCCTGTCAAGGGACTGCAGGTGTATAAAAGGAGACCAGCCCAGCAACAGAGGCAACAACAGGGAGACCGTTGTGTGGAGGAACGACAGGAGCACCAGCAGGACGGCCGGTGCAAGCAGCAGGGGACCATACTAGAGATATGCTGAAATGCTGAAGTCTGCAGAGAGAGGAGGTTTTTGGAAGCTTGGCGTGGGAGCTAGGGCTCTGTGGAGCAGAACAAATGTTACAAAACGAGCCGCGTGGCGAGGCTGTCTTTGTGTTCAAGATGCTTGTTCCCTTGTGCTGGGTCGTCGACACAGGAGTGCCTGAGGGGCAGGAGTGGAAACCCTGACTTGAAGAGCAGAAGGCTGTATGATCCATGCTGCTAGGAAGCCTCTGAACGCGACCGGTGAGTTTCTAGCAATTGAGAAACCTGGGGCACGCGTGTTCAAACTTTGCTGTTAGAGGAATACTTTGTATCACAGTGGTCACATGTTTGAGGAAACACATTTTGGAAGTTCTCTGATTTCATCCCATTGTTCAACATTAAAATACTAGGAATACTTTGTGTCGGAGTGGTCGCTTGTTGGAGAAAACACATTCTCAAAAGTCTTTGAGTAATGGACATTTCATTTGAAGTGAATTAAAAGAAATATTACACAGCAGGTTGAATGAGAAGTGTTTCTAAGCGTAACCTGTGCCTATTGAATAGCGAACTGATTGAGCATCTTAATAAGGGCAACCCATGCATATTGAATACTGAATTGAGCACAATCCATGTTTCTTAAATACTGCACTGAATGAAAATCATAACAAGTGCAACCCGTGCTTATTGAATACCGAATTGAGTACAATCTGTTTCTTGAATACCGAACTGCGTGAGAACCTTACAGGAGAGCAAAACGGTTACACCTCAAGTTCAGAAGTAAAACAGAACGTGTTTGGACCCGGATACCTTGCGCTTGAAAAAATTACTCTTTACATTCTTGTTTACAGTGGGTTGCATGCATTTTATTTGCGTGATTTGGATGGTCAGCTGGGTGTTCCCCATCTCCCCAATCTCAGCCATCTTATTACCCTTTACCCTGCAAGAACCCTCATTGGTCTTGTCCCATCTCCCCCTCCCCATTTCCAACAAACACTGAGACAAGGAAGATGGAACTAAAAGCAATGAGGATTACCCATAGGAATAGCATTGAGAAGCAAGACTTTTACAAACTGCCACTACTACAAACTACCTACTACTACAAGCTACCACTAGGCTGTCCCACTAATAGCCAGGTAAGATCAGGCACTTTATCCCAACTGTGCACACCTGACTCCACTTGACACTTCCCTACACTATAAAAGGTGGAGTTCTGCCAGTAGCAGGTTGCGAGCTACAGATGCCATCTGGGCCATAGGAGCAGAGGGGGGCAGGAACTGAACGCTGGAGGAGAATGGCATGCGAATACGCCGGCCCGATGTCTGTGAGGGGCTGCAGCATGGCGGACAGCAGAGTGCTCGTTCCGTTGGGACCTGTACCAGCCCCAAGCATTGTATGAGGGGCAGGTAGTGGGACCCTGACCTCAACCCTGTGTATCCTGGAGGGACTGCCTGTTAACGCGACACTGCCCAGTGAGTTTCATGAAAGTTAATGAGAAAGAAACTCGGGAGCTTGCGTGTGACTGTGACAGAGCGGAGGAAGGCACCGAAAGAAAAGAAAGCAGCACAGAGTGAAAAGCAAGTGACAGATTGTGAAAAGGCAGAAAGCAAGCAGAAAGAGTGTAAAGCGGCGCAAAAGAGAGAAAGCGAGCAGAAAGAAAGCAAAATGTGCTAGGGTCATTGAAATAAGAGGAAAGAAATATAACAGAAAGAAGGGTGCGAGTGACCTGAAGCAGGAAAGACGATGTGAGTGACCCGCCAAATTTAAAAAGGGAATTTAAAAGCGTCAGGAAGTGAAAAGAGGGTACAACTGACCCGAAAGTGAAAACAAGAAAGTGCGAGCAGCACGAGAAAATAACAAGAAGGTACAAGTGTGCACAACCAAAGAAACAACCAAAGATACAGAGGATGCCAGGGGCATGATAAAGGTAAGAGAAGTGTGCAAGAGGCACGGCAAGAAAAAAAGAGGGTTCAAGTGTGCACGATGGAAAAGACGTGCACAGTGAAGTGGAAAAGAACATTGCAAAAGAGGCACTGAAGAGAAAAGGTGCCAGAAGAAAAGTACAAAGCGCAAGGAGAGGGGTTGCAGGCCAGAGTGGTTGCACTTGAGAGGAGCAAAGAGCCCAGCGTTCTCGTAGGTCTCTGATACGTTGGTGGGAGCAGGTACAGGTGGATCTTGGTCACCTGGCCTAAGCCCTGACCACCTTCTTAGCCGTGCCTCTTCCTTTCTACTCTTCACTCTTAGATCAAGGGCATCTCTCGGCCGGCAGTCTGAAGAAAAGGCCAATTCCTGTTTGGGCCTGTTCGGATCAGGAGGACCCAGGGCCCAAACCCCTGCTCAGACAACAGGTAAGCATGTGCAACATGTGCTTTCTCCCTCTGTCCCCACATGCCATCACCACCATCATCAGGCAACGTCAACTTCTCAGGTGCTGGGCTCAGGGCAGGTGCTCCGTGGCACAGTAAATTGTGCTCTCTGACCTATTGTTGTCACCCCCCTTGCTTACTGTTCCGTTCCCATTCCACTGTTTGTTTCATTACCGTGCCTTTGCCTGCACTCCTTACTTCTAGGTTCTTCAGTTGTGTACTGTGCCCTGTGGGTTCGGATTCTGCTCATTGTCGTTGTTTTCTTCCCTGTTATGTTGACATTGTGGTGTTCTCTATGGTTTTTTGCATTACTTGCATTGCCTGAATTCCTTACTTCTAAGTTCCTTGTTGTGGTTTTGGTATCTGGTGATTATATTTGACCCTGGTTGTGCTCTTGGTTTTTGCCATTACTTTACATTGCTGCACTCTTCCGTACTGTGTTTTGTGTTTTGTTGATGGTCCTTGTGTACATCTGATTTCGTAGGTCCGTTGTGTCTTGTTCTGTGCCGTTTCTCTTCCCTGTTGTTCCTTCCCTTGTGCCTCCCTACTGTCTTCTCCCTGCACTACACCCCCCACCTGCTTGGGCCCCCCACTTCTCGCCCGCCCTCTTTCCCCGTACCCTCTATGGTGCTCAGTGTCTCACCTATCTTCTCTAACTGCTATTCTATCGACTATCCTAACCCTCTCACTAAGTCTGGCAGGAAGAAGCTCAATAGGGAATCTGTCTCCAACCCAGGGCTCCCTATACCTACACCAGTGCCTCCTCCAGACAGACCCTCACTGACATCCTCTTTGTCGTTCCCTCTCCAGGCCTGTGGACCCTCATATGGTCTCTGTTCGCTCTCCTTTTTCTTCTCCCATTAATTGTGGCACCCAGTGGGAGGCCCTCCAGGTCCCCTTCCATTCCTATAAAACCATCATTAGTGTCTACCTAAATGGCACCATCTTGGTCCAGGGCCCTCAGGCCAATCGCCTCCTTTTTAATAGAGGCTTCCTGCGCCTTATCAACTTTGTTCTCCTGCTATCCCTACTTACCCCTCTCTGGCTCCTCTGCCGTGTCCTTCCTCTGCCACCTCTCCGGCACCCTCTGCTGCTTCTCTGGCCACCCTGTTGCCTCCTTCCTCAGCTACCTCTCTGGCGCTCTTCCTCCTCTCCAACTACCCTGCCTTCTCTTCCTTCCTCCTCTGCCCATTCTCAGGCACCTACGTAGGGCACACCTCTAGCCAGTACCCCTCCAAGGAAGTCCTTCAAAGGTGGCAACCTGTTCAACATCGCTACTCATAACTCTCGCTCTGCTGTCAAGCACTCCTCTTGACATCTGCCGTCTCCTGGATGTGCTCTGTCTCACAGAGACTTGGTTCACCGCCAGCTCCGTCACGAGTTTTAACACACTCCATCCTGATGGCTACAAGATCCTCTACAAGCCCAGAGCTAACCGGCCTGGCTGGGGTGTAGTCTTGATTTTCCCAGAGTGGATCCCTGCTTCCATCATTCCTACGCAGGACTACTCCTCCTTTGAATGCCTGGTCTGCAGACTCTCTATCTGTCCTGACATCACTCTCACTGTGGCCACTATCTACAGGCCGCCTGGCCGGCCAAGTCGCCCTCTTCCTCTCTGAGTGGACTGAACCATACTCCTTCCTCCTTGCCTCGACCGCTTAACTTCTCCTCCTTTGTGACCTGAACATCCACCTGGATGCCACCAGCCCCTCTTTGGGGCTCTTTCACAACCTATGTCTCTCTCTTTCTCTTTCTTCCTTCTTCCTTCTCTCTCTTTTTTCTCGCTTTCTTCTCTCTCCCTCTCTTTCTTCTCTCTCCCTCTCTTTCTTCTCTCTCCCTCTCTTTCTTCTCTCTCCCTCTCTTTCTTCTCTCTCCCTCTTTCTTCTCTCTCTCTCCTCTCTCTTTCTTCGCTCTCTCTCTTCGTCTCTCTCTTCTTCTCTCTTTTTCTCTTCTCTGTCTCTTTCCCTCTTCTCTCTCTTTCTCACTTCTCTCTCTTTCTTCTCTCTCTCTCTCTCTCTCTCTCTCTCTCCTCTCTGGCCCGACTCACTCTGCAGGGCACACCCTGGATGTTCTGATCTCCTCAGACCTTCACCTCTCTAACCCTCTCACCACTCCT
Source organism: Ambystoma mexicanum (assembly GCF_040938575.1). NCBI lineage: Eukaryota > Metazoa > Chordata > Amphibia > Caudata > Ambystomatidae > Ambystoma > Ambystoma mexicanum. The sequence goes on from NC_090935.1 coordinate 573,409,884, forward strand.
CTCTTGAGTGACCACTTCCTCCTCACCTCCCACCTCCCTCTACCCCTCAGGTCAAGCCATCCCCAGAACTGCCACCTACCTTTCTCGGTCATCTGGCCCATGAAGCGTGTCAGTGGAGGCTTTTGCTGCTACTTTCTCCCCTCTTCCTACACCTTTGGCTGACTCAAACTCTAACTTGACGTCCTTGCCCCTGTCATGAGGATTCACTTGAAGCCCACTTCCAGTTGCAACTCTTGGTACGATTCTGACCTTGCTACCCTTAAACGCAAGTGTAGGGCGGCTGAGAGGAAGTGGAGGTCATCAGGCGCACCCTCTGACAAACTGGCCTGCCAACTGTTCCAAAGGCAGTACAGACTCTCTGTCCTCTCTAAGAAGAGAGCCTACATCCAAGCCTGCATCTCTGCGGCATCTAACAACTCGACCGTACTTTTCAAAATCTGCAAGGAGCTGACAAATCCTGCTACAGTCTCCACCTCTCCTGTTACCTCCCAGACCCTCTGCATGGCCCTGGCTTCTCATTTCACCACTAAAACTCAGGACATCCTGTCCACTCTCTCGCCCTCTACCTCCTCTTCCTCCTCCTCTGCCACCCCTGGCCCGTCTTCGTCTGCTTCCCCTCCTGCTTTCCCCTGTTCACCCCTGACTATCTCTGAAAGTCTCGTCAAAAGCAGGTCCTCCTCTGCTCATCCAGAACCATCAAGGAACACATCGACAACCTGGCTCCAGCCTTGGCCGATTTCTGCAAACACTTCTGTGCCATTTGCCACTGGAACCTTCCCCTCCGCCCTTAAGCACTCCCTTGTGCACCCCCCGCTTAAGAATCCCTCTGCCGATCCTTCCTCTACGGCTAACTATTACCCGATCTCCATCACTTCTTTACTGGGCAAACTCCTGGAAAAGATGGCAATCTCCCAGCCTAATCTGCATACTTAATCTGTTGGTTGTCTCCACGTCCACTAGTCTGGCTTCAGAGCTGCCAGAAGCATGGAAACTGCTCTCCTGAAAACGTTTTTCTAATCTTCCTTCTGTCCTCATTCTCCTCGATCTATCCTCTGCTTTTGACACGGTCAACCATGCCATCCCACTCAATCGACTCTGTGACAACCTGGGTATCACTGGTCGGGGCCCTGTCCTGGTTGACTTCCTTTCTCACTAACCAACCCTCCCAGGTCCAACTTGGGTCTTTTCTGTCTTCTAGCTTTCTACTTGTGGTGTTCCACAGGGGTCTTACCTTTCTCCCTGGCTATTCAACCACTACCTGGTACCTCTGGCCCACTGCATCGCTACATTCTGTTCTAACTTTCAATGTTATGCGGATGACACCCAGCTCTCCTTCAGGCTCACCTCAGCCACCTCTGCCCCTTCTCTCATACCAGACTGTCTGGCCGCAATTTAGGAATGATGTGCTGCCAATGATCTCTGCATTGATATGATATGGCATTTATAACGGGCCTATACACAAGTGTTTCAAGGCGCGACGAGGCGGGGGGGAACAAGGGGAGACAGACAAACGATCCTACTAGGACAGGTGGCATTCAGATCGCGCAAGTGCAGGGTGGGGAGGAAGGGAAAAGTGCAAGGGAGAAAGGGAGAGGAGAAGTGCAGTACAGGTTTAGTAGAACAAGATAAATAATAAGGGCCAGCTGGTGGCAAGTGCAAGATAAATGCTGGGAGGAGGGGCTGTAGGGATACAGAGACAGTCCCACAGTGCAGGGGTTGCCAGGTAGGCAGTGCAGGGGAGAGTGGTAGGGCCACAGACTGGTGTAGGTGAGTGGCCCCGTTGCAGATTCAGTGCAGTTTCAGTAATATTTACAGGGGAGAGAAAGCGGAGGCAAAGAGGAAGGTTTTGAGGTGCTTCCGGAACCAGAGATGGTTCTCTTCAAGTTTCAGGGAGGCAGGAAGGTTGTTCCAGGGGGAGGCCCCTGCAGCGGAGAGAGAATTACCCCCAACTCGTTGCTTAGAGAAGCAGCTGACCCTGAGGGAGTTGGAGGTGGATAAGCGAAGAGCTTGAGAAGGAAGATATTTAGGAAGAGAGAGTTGAAGGTATTTTGGCCCGAGGCTGCAGAAGGCCTTGTGGATAATGCAGAGGGTTTTGAACTTAATCCTCGCAGCCACTGGGAGCCAGTGTAGCGATTTCAGTCCTGGAGAGATACAGTCCCTGGGCTTGAGGCCAAGGACAAGTCTCGCAGTCCTGTTCTGGATGGGTTGCAAAGGGCGGAGAGTAGAGGCAGGCAGATTCAGATAGAGGCTGTTACAGTAGTCCAGCTTTGGGAGAACCAGGGCTCTAGAGACAGTGAGCTTCTGGGGGAAGGGAGAGGAAAGGAAGAATACCTCTGAGGAGGTGAAGCTGGTAGTGTGACTTCTTAGAGACGTCCGATATGTTATGAGAGAAAGAGAGTGTAGAGTCAAAGATGACCCCAAGGTTTTTAGCCTTGCAGGTAGGAGCAGGAAGAGGGCCAAGAGAGGCCGGCCAGCATTAATGCCAGTAAGACCGAGATCCTCCTCATCGGGACACCTGCTCCCTCCTTTCCTCTCTCATACTCTCTGGCCGCCCACCTTGGCCCCTCTTCTTTCCTATGAGGCTAATAACCTTGGTTGCAGAGTAGTGAGTGTGCACAACCTCTTTTTTTCTGTCCACTTCTATTCAGATTTTAAAGTTATAGTATTTACTCTGCGTTGCGTGCAAACCCACTGAAAAAGTGCCTCTCTGAAAAGCACTACAAATACAAGCGCAAAAAGATCTTGGCTTTAGAGCCAGTGGTGTGGGCTGCACTCCCCAAAACCACATAGCGGTATGTAATAATATTTTTGGTAGATTCAAAGGAAAAATACATATAGGTTCAAAAAATCTAGTTTTTCAATCTTTTTTTTATTCGCAATTTATTTTGGAAGATAATGTCATCAGTAGTCTGCAGATGCATATCAGAGCCAGGGCATATGCATTTCGGATGGTAACGTCCTTCATCAGGGCCAGTGCTGTCTATTCGTTAGGTCAAATAATTAGAATTGATAGTCCATTACCAAACATCATTTGATTATATGATCCACGTTATCAAAACCCAAATTTACATTAATTTGGTACAAAGTGAATTTCCACATCAGTGATATACCATTATCATACCAGATGTCAACATGTATTAGTAACACATGCATATAACAATCTTGCCAAAATTCATACATACGTAAAGTCGAATTGCATGGGTAGAAAGAAGGAAAATAAAGAAAAAACTGTTGTCAACTAAGGCTGAAGGTAATATGGCATAATTCTCTGTATAAGCTAATGTGGTTGTGAACTGTCCTGATACTGATTATATCATTGATGTCTCTTTAAAGTAATAATAATCATCATAGTGTCACTCGGATTTGTAGGCACAAGAAATACTATGCATTTGAGTGTAGCCTTATGCAGTGATTTCTTACCTATTCAACTTGCGATTGGAATGGATCGTGTAGGGAAAGTAGCGTTCTGTGTGTCTGAAAGGGCTCCCACTGAGCATAAGTCTTTGTTTTAATGATGCAGATAAAATAGTCAGAATCGCGTGTTGATTATTCTGGAATGATAGTATGACTGTGCTTGTGTGGTCTGCCGTATATCTTACCTGTGAGAACGATCAATGTGTGCCCTTCGAACGCCGCAGGGATGCGTTGTTTGAAGCGTTAGTTATTCTGTGCTCCCATGCGTTTCCATAATAACTATGTTGATTGTCAGTGCCGCACACGGTCGGCCATCTTACAATGGTCTATGTATGCCTCTAATATGTATGGCGCTTCATAATAACGGGGATATAATCACTGTTACTAAACCCCTAATCTCTCGGTTGCTATTAATTTGAATGAAAGGATAATTGACTACTCGGGCTGCCCCGATATCAAAGATGGATATCGGCAGTCAATGATGGACACACATATACATTTGTTGTCCCTTATTAAAACGTGTCTTGTAGTGTTGGACATTTTTTTAACGAGAGATAAAAACTAGAAGTGTGTTCGTTTTTCTGGGCTACAATGCGTTGCTATAGTAACTGTATTGATCTTCAAAGCCGCACACGGTCGGCCATCTAAGAATGATTAATGTATGCCTTTGATCTGTATGGAGCTTCACAATAACAGAGATATAATCACTGTTATTAGACCCCTAATCTCTCAGTTGCTATTAATTTGAAAGAAGGAATAGATGACTGCTCGGGCTGCTGCAAGTATCAATATCAATTTTCAATTCCAAACAAGAAAATGTTCATATTAACTACACACATATTACAATAAAATTCAATTCCAAAGATCACTCATGACACGTTTTATCAAAAATGAAAAAAAAAACAAATCAAAAATAATTAATTTTAAGTTGAATAACTAATGAAGCTTTTCCAAAAACACTTTCATAAGATTCTTTCAAGAGGAATTTACAAACATATACAGGACATAACATATATTCAGCCTTATTTTACATAAACACTTTTCAAACAATAATTACACTAAGATCACATCTAGTCTCTGGGCCGACCCGTGTTGAATCAGAATTACATTTGATCTTCTTCTAGTTAGATCTAAACTTTACATCCCCCTCAATATACAACTGATTCTTTTGTTCGAGAGCCTCTTCAATGACATCTAAGAGATGTATTAGTCTAATTACAATCTTTTGATTGTTTCCCCACATATAAGTTACCCAAAGATTTTCTCTGCTGAGCCATGAATCTAGGGATGAACACGAGCCAAAAATCTTACCTTAAAAAAGCTCACAATATATGACCAAATGCTTTAACGATTCTAATACAGTGATTTGGGCACAAAAACAACATCTTCCGAATAAGTTGTTAACCACACCTTGCTTCCAATGTTGGGGCCTTTCATTGGTCAGCAATTAATAAACTTATACCGCATGTACTTTTTCCTCGCCTTGGAAGATCTCCAAGTGGCGGGCCCTGTCTCCCCATTTTATGCGAAAATTGGCATATTCATAGTAAGCCTTACTCATGCCTATTTTATCTAATATCATACACCAATACTAAAGCTGAAATTTTCTTTTATAGGAAGGGAGAGCCATAAGGTTTTCCTTGTCTATCAAGGTCTCTTCCAAAATCAATTCCATTTTATTCTAAAATTTTATAATTGGCGCCACCACGCCGTCCATTAACATTATAGCAAAATCGTCATATAAGGATTGATTTGGAGGCTCAAGCATTCTTGTGTAATTATTGAGCATCCGCCAATGCCATTTTACTGACAGAGGCAAAAGCCCAAGTTCATGACATAAAATCACATTTGGTAGTGAAAGCGCTATACCCAATATCTGTTTCCACATTCTACCTTGTACCATATCAAGGAATCCCTCCATCTCAAAAGTGCAGATATGTAGTGCATAAAGTACTATAGGTTCTACTTTCAATAGATAAAATTGTATACAGGGCAAGAGTGAAAATTGACAGTACTTGTTAAAAAATAATCTTCATTTGAGACATAAGTGACTTAAATTTATCATTGAGCAGGTGCTTCCACATCAGTATAGAATATGTACTTGAAAGGCAATATCCCAAATATCGAATCACAGGCATCTGCGGAATGCATACTTGGTTTAAGTGCCAATTAAACTTGCCAATGTTCCTCTTACCATCAGGAAATGCAATAATAATGATTAATTTGAAGATTGTGTTTTACTGCAAAATCATGAAACGGATTTAGTTTAGTTTGTAAACCAAAAGGGCTACGATCCAAAAACAACAAATCGTCGGCAAAACCTATCCAGTTTAATGCCAATTTCCCTAATTTGACAGGATATTTAACGCTATTGATCCAATTAGCGTCAAAATCTGACAAATATCGATGAAACGGGACTGCAGCTAAATTGCAGCCCTGTTTAAGTCCAATCAGGGTTGTAATAGTGTCAGTGACCGCCTCTTCTTTGGTCAGCCTTATTTGATCATAAGTATTTTGATGGAATAATGCAATAATACTGACCAAATCTAACGGAAAACCTAGGTGAATCATTTTTTCCCATAAAACATCTCTAATCACGGTATCAAAGGCAGCCGCAAGATCTAGGGCTATCATATAGATCAATCCCGTTCTAGAGTGTCTAGTAGATTCATATAAGTGGGCCATGATTGATGCATTTAAGGGACATCCCATATATTTTCTAAAGCCTAATTGAAAACGTGGCAACAACTTAAGACGACTAATGTGGGCCTGAATTTGGTCTAATAACAAAAGGGTAAATATTTTGACCGCAGCATCCATTAAGGCAATAGGCCTATAATTGTTTGGATCATGTGCATTGCCTTTTTTATAAATGGGCACAATGATTGCCGAGCACCACGAGCATGGAATTTCATGTAAATGGAATCAAATTTGATTTTTAAGATATGTGCCCATAACTCAGGATCAGCTTTAATTAAACAAGGTGGGATACCATCGGGCCCTGGAGCCCTACAACATTTGATCCTGGATATAGCACCTCTAATGTCTCCATAGGCCCACAGTGAACGTTCCAAAATCAAGTTCTCATATCTTCTAGACAATATATGTTCCAATCCCAAGGGCAGGGCATATTTGTTTTTTATAAAGACGACCCATGAAGGCGCAGAAATCGCAGCTTCTTGAAGCGGAATTCCTGCTCCTGTAATTGCTCTGAGCATAGACCACACTTGTCTGGTGTCATAGATTAGAAGACGATGTATCATTTTTTGATTATCATTTCTATAAAGTTCATAATTTAGTGCCTTCACCTGATTCCGATATAATTGGGAAATGTTATGCTTAAGACAATTATATTGGATCCCCTCCAAATTAACTAGGCAGAGGTGTCTAAATTGCCTTCTAGTTTCCTTGCAGAGGTTATATATGATTTTGTTAAAGCAATGTTGATGAGTAGGGTAACCTTCAGACTGGTTTAATAGCATCCAATTCAGATGCTCTTGAAGGCGCCCACGATTATGACATTCTACAATAATACATACAGGTCCTAAGAGTCTAGTTACATAACAAATAAGCGGGTCCTCTCGAATTCTTTGAATAAACCTTGCACATGTTGTATGGTCCCTTCTGAGTGAAATCCTGGGCCGACCAATTTTCATAAAGTTCAAAGCCGGAAGGGCTTTGTATCTGCCTATAGGAATATTCAACTTCCTACGAGGATTACTAATAACCAGTCGCTCTACTGTCTGAATTAAGCTAGTAGATCATTCATACCCTCTACACCAAGTGTAGTCAAAATAATCCTGCGAGGGCGGGATAAATTGTAAATCCCAGGTAATAAAATACTCCACCCATTTGGTGCCATCCATAGCAGAGCGACTTTCAGGGCCTAGCTGGGAAACACTGCTTTCTCCTCGACGCTTAAGGCAGGTAAAATTGAAATCCCCACCCACGATAATCCTTAAGCAGGGGTTTCTAATAACTGCTTCTTCAAAAGTCCGAGTCAACAAATCACAAATATCTGACATGGGGATGGCCCATCTATGCCAGTATATACATACCACTAATATGCCTTCCTTTGGATAAGCTGGAAAATATAATTCCACCACTAGAATAGACTCATGCGCAAAAACCAATTTGGAACCAATCCTACAGGACTTTTCAATCAATTTGGCAAGGCCTCCCGAATGGCGGCCCAATCCTCTCCATCTAGCAGCCTGACAATAAGTCTCATATCCCTCTAGATTAAAGTTAGTTAGTTAGATGCATAGTATCCTGTACCAAAATGAGTTCCGGCCGTGCCTCTACGTGAAGGTGTGCGGCCCATGACAAAACATTTCTCAGACCGCACGAGTTCCATGACATACAAGTCACCCCGAACAACTCACTTTAGTAATTCTGATTCGAACTATGGACCTGGTCAGAAGTGGAGGGGTTGGCTCCAGCCATCCCTGTAAATGCAGTCGCGAAGCTCATAAATTGCTTGAGCAACTCTTCAGTAAACTGAGGATTGATCTGCCCCCCAGATGCTCCAACAATTGCCTCTATCTTTATTGGCGGCATTTCAACAAATTCTGTTGCTTCTGCTTCAGAATAAAATATAGAGGGGTTAAGTCCAATCAATTAAAAATCATCCTTTTGTTCCCAAATCATTTTCATGATGATATACGAGTGATACCCGCATATCATCCATTGAGGGTTGAAATGGGATAACCGGACCCAATCTAAATCATCCGTTCTTATAGTTCGTAAGGAAGGGATCTCTTGAAATGCCCTAAGCATTGCGGAGCGATTTAAACTGGATTTCCCTTTGGATCCCAACTTTGTTTCCCACCCCATAATATATTGCATTTCCGGGTTAAGGATTTCACGCTCCACAATAATATCACACTCTTGTTGGGCATCTTTCAAGTTACTTTCTAGAGGTGCAATAGAGGGGTTACAGCGTTCCTTAGCCACCCGCTGTGATCCAGAATTCCTCCTTTCCTTTACCACATCTGGAGAAGCCATCACTTGCTGGATACTCTCCAACCTAGGTTCACCCGAATCGGAAGTCTGCTCTCTTCTCTTTGGGGGCCTGGATCATGGCTTGATTTTTCGTTCCGTGTCTAGGTTGATCAGGCAGCACTACTCCACGCAATCCTTTAATCACATTTGCTGCTTTTTTTATCACAAGTGCGGGATAAAATGCTAATATGTCAGATTGTTTTAGTTGCCTATCAGTGCCTGGTTCCTCCATAAAAGTCCCTATAGCCTTGTTAGTAGTAGCTTCATGAAGAGAGATTTGTTCTAAAGTTGTTTTGTTTTTATTTTTTATTTTTGGGAGATTTGTGTGGTGTAGATAAATTGCGTTAATCAATGTTCAGTAAAGCTTTAGACTCCGAAATAAGCCGTTGTAAATGCAATATCTTCAGTAGATAGTCATGCATCACATATTAAAGATATCTATAATCTATCATTTTTTTTCAAGAACTCATTCTTAGATTTTTTTACATTTAGATTCAGTGACTTGTTCTGATGAGCCCTTTGTTTTTGTGCCCTGACGGCCAATTTCTTCTGTTTACGGGACATCACGGGAACAGGGCTTTCCACTTTTTCCCCAGGCACTAACAATGGAGAAACCTGTTCCTGATCACCATAATGCTCATCTTCGAAATCTATCAAATTAGTTAGGGCAGTGTGACTATCAATGGGTTCCCTGTAGGGAGCCTCCACAGGGTTCATCTGACACTCAACACTTACGTGGTCTTGATTCCCAAACTTACCCTCTGGAGTTTCCATGATATCCTGCACAATTTTCTGAATCGCCATTGAGTTTGAAGTAACAACTTGTGCAAGTTCCCTCACTACAAGTGTCAAATTGGAGTCTACTTGGGACACATTCGGAGCTGCCAACTCGGCAAAGGACTTTATGGGGTTTCCCACCATCCTAAAGTCGGCATGTGTTTGTACAGCCTTTTCAACAGAAGTCACATTAAATTGATTTTTTGCGACTGTTAAGGCAGCCACTGTGTCACAGGCAAATAAAAGCCCTTCAATACGATTTAGTTTTCATAATATTTGTACCAGTGAACCTTTCATGACTCCAATTTCGCAATGTGTTTGCTTGTGCCCTCGTTCCAGCAAATTTAAGATCTGTGTCAGCACTGAAAAATCATTACCGAATTCCAAAAGGTCTTGAGAGTTTGGTCTACCCATCTCACGAGGATCTGGAAGATTCCTCTCAGTACTGGTGATGGAGGTGCCTAAGTCAGGATCAGAGCATATTAAATCGGCCATAGATTTAGCTAGGCTCAACATTAGAGAATTCCTCCCTAGAATAATCAATCTTGAGGGGCCCCCTTCCGGGGGCTTACTGAACAACTGTACATTTTCCCTGCCCCGTCCACCTTGATCTTCCTCAACAGTCATTAAGAGCGGGTTAGTAGGATTGTTTTTAATTCTAATATAGAGTTCAGCTCTCTTCCGTAGCACAATAGCTGTAAAGGAGATTATTCCTAGCTCCAGCCTAATAACAGCCATAGGGATGCACTGAGGGAGTCTGAGAATTCTTCTTCAAAACCTGCCTTCAACGAACTGCAGCCATTTCAAATTCATGTTAATCAGTGGGTCAAGACTGTACATTACCATTGGTACCAGACATTGTATACACAATTGACGTGCAGCCCAGATTGAAAAACCACTCTGATCTCGTGTGAATTTATAGATTAACTCAGTAAATTGTGCCGCCTTTGTTTTACGGACCTGCATACAGGTGATGTAGTTTCCCTTGCTCTCAAAGTCCACGCCTAGGTATTCCCACAAGCATACGGGGCCTTGCAACCTTGCCCGCTGTATACAGAATCAATTCCGTTTTGCTGTGATTAATCACTAATTCATTGACCTCAGCATAGCGCCAAAGTTGCTTCGCTGATCTTAGAATCCCACTAAATGTGTGATCTAAAATCACGAGATTGTCCGCATACGCCAATATCATACAATGTCTAGTACCAATCATTGGCGGGCAGTTGTTGATCCCCCGGAGATACTCTGGGGCGTCGGAGACAAATAAATTGTACAATGTAGGGGCAATTACACACCAATGTTTTACACCTCTCAGCTGTAGGATAGAATGGTGGTAGACCCACGATTATCTAACCTTAGCTGCACCGTAGTTTTGGTATGTAAGAGCTCAAGATAGTATAAAAGAGACTACGGGCAGGCAAGTCTTCTCAATTTTCTCCACAGTATGGCTCTGTTGACAGAGTCAAAAGCCACCCTAAAGTCTACATACAGGGCGTATAACGGGGGGCTAGAATGTAAGAGAGCCTTATTCCTCAGAGAATCCATAATAAGCAGATTATGGGATGTGAAACTATGACTGTCGAAACTATCACTAGGAACCGGAGTAGCTAGCTCTAAAACCGGTCTAAGATTCCCACTCCATCAGCCCACTTCTGTAATTCCTTCAGGAGGAGAGAAGCAAAAATTTTTCTCCAGCATGGGGTCTGGCATGGATTCACATGCTCATAAATATTCCCCGTCGTCAGGCCGGGAATCCTCGGTATAGAAAAAAAAATCATTATCAGTTTCGTTTCTGATCTGTCTTTCTTAGTAGTAACCAATCACTGGTCTCTGGGTCATACTGCCCCCAGCCAATGACTGCCCTCTCCGTAAGCCCTGCCTCTGGCAGCCATCCTCAGATTTTTACCGCATGTTCAAGTGTTGGGAGTCCTCGTGCTGTAGCTCTCGAGCTTTTGCTGCGTTTTCGCACTTTTTCAGGAGATTTTTCTCATTTTTCGTTAAATAGAGCCTCAAGCTCCACCGTTTCTACATCCGATCAACGGGGATCCGTTTCAGAGTTTTCTACGCCCCTCAAGGGTGAAGATTTCGTCGAGTTACGCTTTTGGAGGATTCCAGAAATTCCGAGGCCTACCCCGGACATGGCCCAGGAGAAAGGAAGCTCGACGCCCGGGAAGCTGTTCAGGACCTGCCCTGGATGCCAGCTTCAGAATGTTTTCAAGGAGGACGAGCATTTCTCATGCCTCTATTTTCTCCATGAGGACAAGACTAACTCGGAGGACTGTGCATTTTGTGGGAACATGTCGGAGCGGACCATGAAGGATCGCCACCTCCGTCTCGCCAACTGGCTGGAAGGGAAGTGCCCGTCAGGCGAGAAGAAGAAAAAGAAGTCCGAGCAGTCTTCTAAGTCCTCTGAGGGCGCCCTGACGACGGGGGCCCAACAAAAGGCCAAGCAGCGCGAGTCCACGGGCACCGGGAGCGCCGAACGGTCGGGCTCCTTGGCTGCCAGGCAGGGCGCATCCTCCCCGGCGCCATCAACCACGAGCCAACGCTCTGGCTCGGGTAAGAGGAAGTCCGAGAACCCGGCGAAGCTTCTGGAGAGGCCCCGGTCGATCTCGAAGATTCTAGCAGAGGGGGAGCGAGGCTCGGACCCTCCCCCCAAGGTGAAGGCCCCAGGCGTACAGAAGGTGACGATGGCCTTAATTTACCCTGCTAAGACCTCGTTTGAGGATGTCGCGGCGGCCCTGGCTCAGCCTGTGGAGGCTACGCCAGTGGAGGCGACCTCAGGACCCAGAGTCTCCCTGCCACCGTGGAGGGAGTCTTCTTTCAGGCCCATTGAGAAGACCCCCACGAAGTCCTCGTTGGAAAAGGTGGGGGAGCGGCAGGTGGCCATCGTGGATATGGACACGACCTCTGAGGAAGAGCTCATCGAAGTCGTGGAAGAGGCCCAGCCCATCGGGAGGGATCCCGACGAGGGCGACGGTGTCGCCGACGAGGTTCCTCAAGAGCCCTCGCGTCCGTCGTTTCCGGCGCCGCAGGACACTTCGGCGGCCATTTTGTCAGCGATTCAGTCCTTATGCTCGGAGATAAGTACAAGATTGCCCCTCCCCCCGATGGAGGTACCTGAGCCAGACCCGACGGGGGAACCAGAGCCGGGACCTTCGGAAAGTCCACCGCATAAGAGGAGGAGGACGCATCCTACGCCACCTCTCCCTCCTCTGCGGCCTGCTCTGCCCTCCCCCCAGACTACTACCCACGGGGATGATACAGGCACGGACACGGCTACGACCGGTACAGATGACGACGGAGGCGACGACGGGACGTGTCCCCCGTCGCCCCCTGCTCGGGCGTCCCCGCCCGACGAGATTGGATCCTTTCATGCCATGATTTCCAGGGCATCCGAGCTTTTCCATCTCTGCCCAGAAGAGAAGAAGAAGGAAGGGTTCCTTTACCAACGGCGCGAGGCTAAAAGGAAGACGGTCCTCGCCGTACCACTTCTTGATGACATCTGGGATAAGGGGCTTGCCCTCCTCAGGAACCCTGCCACGGCGCCGGCAAAGAGGGACCGGTACGAGAAGTACCGGGTCCCCGACGCTGCCCCCTTGTGCCTTCGGGCGCAACCTACCCTGGATTCGGTCTTCTCGGCGGCGGCAAAGAAGAAAGCTGAGGGGGCATCAGCCTTGACATCAACTTCCCCGCCGGACGGCAAGGGCAGGAAGCTGGACACGATGGGACGACGGGTCATCTCATCCGCAGCAACGACTATCAAGGCGGGCAACGCCCTGGCAATCGTAGCCCGCTACGACAGGGAGTTGTGGTTCAAAATCGCCCCTCTGTTGGACTTCCTTCCAGATGCCAAAAGGGCTGAGGCCCTTGAAATTTGTAGTATCGGGGATGGTAAGAAGACATCTGGGTTCAGGTAAGGCACAGGAGACCAGTATATATAAAAGGAGTGAGTTTATTTATAAGTTACAGGGCTAGTTATATAGAAAGGGACAGGGAGCTAAACAGATGACATCCTTTCAGTAAGGTTCTCCCATCCTGTGTTCCCAACTGTAGTTCTTGGAACCTTCAGGTCCCATCACATTCCATATGACATAGCTGTGTTCTACCATCAGCAGCACTGTGTGCACCCAGTGCAAATGGATAAGTACAACACTACACAATCCTACAGGAAGGTGAGATTGCTTCGGACCATGCCATCACGGTGGCAACGGACATCGCCGACACCGGTTTCCGTCAGTTGGGCAACAGCGTTTGCCTGAGACGACTAGGATGGCTCAAGGCGACGGATTTCCGCCAGGACGTGCAAACCAAGGTTTTGAACATGCCCTTTGTTAGGCAGAAACCTGTGCAGTTCCCTCTGGGACCACTGCAAAAGATTTAGGACTACAGGTGTTTGGCAGTAAACCCACTTGGTAGCAGTCTGTACCACACAGATTCACTTGGTAGCTGTGGCTGAGCAGCCAGACTTCCCTCATGAAGAGTTAGGCAGTATACAGAGTATTCACAATAGGTCAAGAGCACACAATAGAACAAGTAAACACTGACCAGGGCTTGGTGTAAAAGAGATATAATTATTTATTTAAAACCACATCTAGAAAAATACACAGGCACTAATAGTAAGCAATTCAAAAACACGGTCACTAAAAGATATAAACTCCCATAAAAGAATATTAGACAAGTCTTTAAGTAAAGCCCCACTTATTTTCAGACAGCAGTGAGCGCTTGACGTAGATGGCACTCTAATAATTTGTTTTAAAAAAAGGGAGAGAAAAGCAGAGAACAACTTGAAACAGATCCCAACACTTTTACAAGAACAGAACAGGGAGGGGAAGGCAAAGTAAAACCGTGAATTCAGAGTCAGTAGGCCGGATCCGCTTTAAGAGGATCGAAACGAAATGTGTCCAAGGTCACATGGTTGCAGTGCACAAAAGTCTTGTAATGGTTCAAAAAGGAGTTGGATCAAAGAAAGGGACCAGTTAGAGGGTCAAGGCGGCCAGCCCAGTCCAGAAGGTTAAGGAGTTATTATTACCTTGTTGCAATCTTTAAAAAGGGAGGCCTGGCGGACACAGTACCTTAAAGTGGTGAGAACGCCCCAGCGGGGGCAGTTGTTCCTGGCAGCGGATGCAAGTCGGTGCTTCGTCCGGGGGAGGAGAGGATCTCGTTGTGGAGGAAGACAGGAGTCTGTTGCACTGCCAGGGAAGAAACCAGCCGCTGAGTTTCTCAGGTACAAGGAGCAGTCCGGTGATTCACGGTTCAGTGGTGAGTGGCTATCCGGCTGCCGTGGTGCTTGGCGCGGGCAGTTCGACCACAAACCGGACTGGGGTGCGAAGAAAGAAAGGTAAACTGGTTGTGCCCACCAGTCAGGGGAAGAAGCCTCTCCAGCCTGGAGACCTTCTCTGTCGTCGGGAAGTGGTGAGTCGGTTCTGCAGGGCTCCACCGGTGGTGTCGTCGTGGTAGGTCGGCTCACCACTTGGGCCAATCACACAAGAGTGCGACTTGAGTTACCAAGGTAACTCAGTCCAGGGTGCCTAAACCCCCTCCCACATCCCCTGTGGTACCCAGACAGAGTGGCACCACTTTTGGAGGCTTCTGTGGAGAAGCCTGCCAAAAAGTGGAACAAAGGGCTCGACTTGGGTTGGAGTCACAGAAGAGAACACAAACGCCATTTTAGAATAGAGTCCTGGCAAAAAAATACCAACCAGAGAATTAATATTAATTAAATAAACCGGCGGTATGTTCGAGGCTATGAGAATTAAATAATTAAAGTTGGTAGCGTCGAACAATGGGAAAATCCCATAGGGAAATAGTCGCGGTCGAATATAAAAAGTAGTTTCCACTGCCACCAGCCAAAACTCGATCAGGGGGGACGGAGACGTGCCCCCTCGACTAACAGACCCCGGGGCAATCGAATTGCCCCGACCAGTACGTCCACAATATGATGGTTTGTACTGGTTTCTGTTAATAATGTGGGACTAGTAAAGCCAATGGTGACTTTACATGCCCTGGGAGACAGTAGTCAGTCCCAGGGTATGGAGTCTATGGTGGGGTGTCACTATGACACCCCTGTGTTACTGCACGGAGGGTGCTGTGTAACACACATAGGAAAAACACATGAGACCCGATGGAGTAAAGGACCCCATAGCCCATAAAACACATTACCAGTCAAAGGAATACCATAAATCGTGTCCAAGAGTGGGAGAAAAAGAGTCTCACTCTTGGCAGGAGGAAAAAACAAACTCCGGAAATCCAGCAAAGCTGCTGGGGGACTCACTAGGTTAGGAAATTCAGCCTAAAGAGAGAATTCTCCCTAACACCCTTCGACGGGAACAACTTGTTTGGGAAGCCGGTTGATGAGTCCCTTCAGGCCATCAAGACAGACACGGAGACTGCCCGGGCACTGGGAGTGCTCCAACAACGACGGGCGTCCTTTCGAAGCTCCGGAGGCAGACAAGGTGCCTCCAAGGGATCCGGCAGTGGCTCCTCCACGTACCGTCAAGGGGCAAGATCTTCGTCCCAGGAAGCCAACAGTGGACGCAGCAAGTCCGGTGGTGCCCGTAGTCGTTGACAGGGAGGTCAAGGAGGCAAGGCAGCCTCCAAACAAGATTGAACCGACTGTGGGGTCGGGCCCCTGCCGAAGCACCCCGGTGGGAGGCCGGTTGGCGAGGTTCGTCAGCGTGTGGGAGTCCATCTCCACCGACCGTTGGGTGCTGGACGCCCTGGCCCAAGGGCACGCCCTCGAGTTTCAAAAGAAGTGCCCTCGCGTTCCACCCATGGCCAGGAAGGAAAATCACGTCCCTCAACTACTGTTGGAAGAAAGGGCGATGCTCAAGAAGGGTGCCATCGAGCTTGTCCCAAAGAGGCTTCGGTGCTCCGGAGTTTACTCAAGGTACTTCCTCGTAAAAAAGAAGACGGGAGGATGGCGCCCCATCCTGGACCTGCAATGACTGAACAAGTACATCAAGGCACAGAAGTTCCGGATGGTCACCCTCCAGCACGTGCTGGGACAGCTGGAGGAGGGCGATTTCCTGTCGTCGTTGGACTTGGAGGATGTGTACTTCCACATCCCCATTCTAAAAAGACACCGAAAGTTCCTCAGGTTTGTGGTCCAAGGGCGGCACTACCAGTTCAAGGCCCTCCCGTACGGATTGAAGTCGGCACCCAGGGTGTTCACCATGTGCCTCGCACCGGTGGCGGCGCGGCTGCGCCTACAGGGGATCCACGTCTACCCCTACCTGGACGACTGGCTCATCCGGGCAAGGACAAGGGAGCTCGCCGTGGAGCACACTGCGAAGACCATCCAGCTGTTCACGGACCTGGGATTCTCCATCAACTTTCCAAAATCCCACCTGGTTCCGTCGCAAGTCGCCCTGTTTCTGGGAGCCAAGCTCGACACAGTGGCGCGGCTGGCCTCGCCGTTGGAGGAAAGGACCAGGACCGTTCTGGGCAAGGTGCAGCGTCTGCTGGCCACGGAGATGGCCAGGGTAAGATCTATCAAGTCCCTCCTCGGGATGATGTCCTCCTGCATTTATCTGGTGCGCCTTTGCAGGCTTCGGATGCGCCCCTTACAAGAGTTCCTCGACGCCCGCTGGGTCCAGTAAACGGGCAGCTTCGAGGACAAGATCCCTCTCAACGAGACGTTCCGTCAGGCGATCCGGTGGTGGGGTACCCGCTCTCATCTGTCGGCGGGCACAGACTTTCAGACCCCAGCTCACCAGGTGACAGTGACGACGGATGCCTCCCTGGAAGGTTGGGGAGCGCACTCCGGAGTTCTTCAAGCAAGAGGCCTTTGGCTCCCGGAGGAGAAGTCACTCCACATCAACATCTTGGAGCTCTGCGCAGTGTTCTGGGCACTCGGGTCTTTTCTTCCTTCCCTCAAGGGCAAGGTGGTGAGGATCTTAACCGACAACACCACCACGATGTTCTACATCCGGAAGCAGGGCGGAACCAGATCCCCTGCCCTATCCAAGGAAGCCCAGGATCTGTGGCATTGGGCCGTCGCCCAAGGGATGTTTCTGGTGCCTCTTCATCTGGCAGGAATAAAAAACAGGATCGCCGACTCACTCAGCAGAGAGCTGCGCTCGTGCCACCAGTGGGAACTACGCCAGGATCAAGTGGATCGACTCTTCTGACGATGGGGTAAACCCCAAATCGATCTCTTCGCGACGGCGACGAATTCCAAGTGCCAGAGGTTTGCCAGCAGGTTCCCCCAGCCGAGGAGCATGGGCGATGCTTTCTCTTTCCCCTGGGACGGCCTATTTCTTTATGCGTTCCCTTCGCTGCCGTTGCTGCTCCGGCTCATCAACCAGCTCAAGAAGTCCCGGTGCAGGATGATCCTCGTCGCACCGGCGTGGCCGAGACAGATCTGGTTCCCGGACCTTCTGGACTTGTCAACGTCCACACCAGTCAAGCTGCCGACAGACGCAGATCTTCTCGCCAGAGAAGGAGGCGCCATTCTTCACCACAACCCGGAGTCGCTGAACTTGCAGGCCTGGCTCCTGCAGCACTAGAGTTTGGAGGGTACGACATCCCGGCCGACTGCAGAGAGGTTCTTGCAAGGGCCAGGGCGTCCTCAACTCTCAAGTGCTGCGGACATAAATGTAAGAGGTTCTCTGTCTGGTGCCATGTACAGAAGATTAACCCTCTGCAGATCACGGCCCCTCAAGTATTGCCATACCTACTGTCATTGGCCAAGGCTGGACTAGCTCACGCTTCCATCAAGATACATCTGGCCGCCATCTCACGATACACCAGAACTACGGGACGGGCGTCCTTGTGGTCTCATTGACTGGTGAAGGAATTTATGAAAGGATTGTTCCGATCATTCCCGCAGGTGAAGGCCCCTGCCCCGGCGTGGGAGCTCAACGTGGTCCTGACCAGGCTCAAGGGGGCCCCATTTGAGCCTATGCATTCGGCACCGTTGAAGTTTCTAGCGTGCGAACCCTCCCGTCTACCCCTCTGCGGCTCTTCACTTGGTCATACTGCCGCTTTACGTGCTGCCAGAGGCGGGGTTTAGGGAGAGGGAAGTCATTGGCTGGGGGCAGTATGACCCAGAGACCAGTGATTGGTTACTACTAAGAAAGATCAGAAACGAAACTGATACTGATTTTTTTTTTTCTTCTATACGGAGGATTCCCGGCCTGACGACGGGGAATATTCATGAGCATGTGAATCCATGCCAGACCCATGCTGCAGAGCAACAGTTACAGGTAAGTAACTTGTTCCTTCCCGTACAGTCCAACATGGACAGTAACCGATGGTTCCCAGGCTCCGTTTTCTTTCCTTTTTTAAATACTGGACTGAGAATGGCAGCTTGCCAAGAAGCGGGGATACGACCCTCCGCCAGAATTTTCTCAAACAGAATTTTCAACAAACCTGCCCAGAATTCGGGATTATTCCTCATAACCACATTAGATAGGCCATTAGGGCCCGGTGCACGGGAAGAGTTCAACTCTCCAATTCTATGTAGGAGCTCCTCTGTAGAAACAGCAAAGGGAGGGGTGATGGATTGGATGCTATTTTGCACAGTGACCTTACTACGCTCCATACCATTGCGGTATTCCAGGAAGGTAGTCCATTCCTCAATACCAATTGGATTGATCATATGGGAGGTTCTCCTTCGCTTCCCCCAGAAGTGACCAGATATTATGTGTATTTCTGCTGCATAATGTTTTAACAGTATGCTGCCATCGTTCTAGTTTCCTGATTGTTGTATATTTTTAACCAAGAGCGGTATCTATTTTTTAATTTCCTGATAATGTTGGAGATTACCACAAAGGAATAGGCCACAGTTTTAAGGTTACGAATGTCTTTTCTAAGCCTCCGTTTTATACCTCTAATGACTCTGTCGAAAGAGGTGTCAGTCAGGGATTTCCCCACCGTCATCGGGAATCTGCAGGAAGCATGTGTCCCCGAGAATGTACATATCCATCTCTCAATTCACCTGCAGAGTTGGCTGCCTTCGGAATATTTTTCCCTGACCATATTATAATTTTTAAAAAAAAAAATTTTATTTGATTTAGTTGAATATCAACTTTACAAATATATAAAATATTCATCATTATTACAATATAATCAATTAATTTATAGCATTCAAGTTACACAATAAAAAGAAAAAGTAAAAGCACATAATGGATCAAATTTAGGAGATAATACAATTATCTTCCAAAGACGTCAAATGTTGTCAGCACAGTTACATTTTTCCTTATCACATGACCATTGTGTTATTTCTTTTGATCAAATGGAAATGCAGCATCAAGTATGTTAATGGTTGCAATTCTAACCGAAATCTTTTTAGTGCTGAAAATTTCGGCCCAGATTTCATTTGCAGATCTTGTATTAAACTTATGTTGCATGCATTTGGCCAATTTAATTCGGTTTTCCCCAAAAGCCTCACATTCTGTGACAATATGACAAAGAGTTTCTATATGAGATAAATTCTTAAAGAATCGACAATAGATTAGATCTTTTTCCACTAACCCTCTTCTAAACAAAATCTCATTTACCGGCCATAGGTTCAATCGAAATCTTAAAATTTTCTGTCTGAGGACAGCAGACGGGCATTTCACAAGATAATCAGCCATCAAGCGAAATCTCTTATGACCAAAGACAGTCCTATCAAAATCTTTCAGCTTCATGCAGTGATCTTGAGTGAGTATCCAATCGAACTGATATAATTTGCTCTTAGCTCTAGACGGATTTGTGAGCAATAATTCAATTGAGATTTCTGCATTGGCAAGTGCATTTAATACATAATTTCGCCATTTGGATGGAAATAGCTGATTTGAGGTCAATAAATGGTTCGCTAGGATGGCTAGACTATTTCTGTTAGATATACCCAGCATACATTTTCTCAACAGTGTGCACATTTTCCAAGAAATTTGCGAATGCCTAGACAAAAGCCCTAATTCAAATCTTAATAGCATAGTAGGAGTACTTTTTGGAAGATTAAGCACAGATTTCCAAAATGTAACCTCTATTTGGTTCCAAAATAGTGGGGTATTGGGCAACATGGATTCCATTCCATAAGTAATCACAGGTATGACCTTTTGTTGGTAGTAGGACATAATTGGATTACATGTAAACTTACAATATGTCGCCAACATTATTTTTGCTTGTGATGTTAACATAGTAAGTTTTTAAGATATTATTTCAATCGATTTATCCGATTTTAAGTTGTTAAACATCATCCCCAAATATTTGTACTCTGAGACTATCTGTAGCTTTGACCCAGAAATTGACCACTCATGCTTGTTTGAGAAGGAGGATTTTGGTTTGTTCAACATCATTATTTGTGTTTTGTCTTCATTCACCGTTATTGGCACATACATAGCGCTCCAGTGTATCAAGGAGAGTTTGTAGACCTGCTGGAGTTTGTGAGATTAAAACCAAATCGTCTGCGTATAGCAGACAAGATATAATTTGGTTTTCTATCTTTGGAGAGTCTGAAACAGCTAGAGCCAAGTCAACCACAATGTCCAACAGAAAAAGATTAAACGATGTTGAAGCAAGAATACAGCCTTGCTTCAAGCCTCTGGCGGTGGGTATAGTCCTAGATAAGAGGCCTTCCATATTCAGCTTTATTTGTATGGACGTTTTTGTGTGCAAAAGATTCACCAATTTTATCAAAGATTCAGGGCATTTATATTTCATCAATTTTTTTATGAGAAGATTTCTGTCAACAGAATCAAATGCCATGCGAAAGTCAACAAAAGCCATGTATATGGGTTGTTTCCGTGTAGTGCATGAGGACTTGATAATGTTAAGTAATGTGCGGTCGATAGAGGTACCTAGACCTGAAACGAAACCCGTTTGAAACGGGTCTCTGCACTGATACTCCAACGACCAGGCATTTAAATCACGTAGAATTAATCTGCAAAAAAATTTTCCTGGCACATCTAAGAGTGCAATAGGCCGATAGCTCAAAGGATTTTGTCGATCGCCCTTTGTGTATAATGGCACAAAAATTGAATGAGTCCAGGATTTAGGCAGCTCTTGGTTGCATATGATCAGTTTGAATAAAGTGTACAAAATTGGTACCCATAGGTCAACATTTTTTTTCAATGTTGCATTTGAAAGTCCATCGGGACCCGGGGCTCTAGACATGCTAGCCTTGTTAATATAAAGACGAATGTCATCTTTGTGAAATTGTAGATCAAACGATAGGCATAGGACTTACAACAACCTGTTGAACAGGAGAAGCATAAATGGCTGAGAAGTGGTCTATCCAGTCATTTTCTTTGACTCCATTTAGCTCTGATGTTAATGGTGGAGCCTTGTTGGTTGCATTAAGCAACTGCCAGATCTGAGCAGTGTTCTTATTTTGAATATGCATTATCATGCTCTCACCCTCTTTTTGTTGTAAAAATCGCCTGTATTCAATCATCCAATTTCTATAAGCTGATTTAATGGATTTCAAGGCTGCATCTCTAAAAGCCGCAGGTACCAAACAGGCTTGACGTTTCTGCTTCTTAAATAATGCTTTCCTAATGCTAACAGTGTTATCATTAAAGCGAGGTATTTTTGATTTTACGTTCTGACAAGTAGCATACAACTGCATTAAATCAAAGGGCACTACATAGTCCTCATCTGTGTCATTCATACCCGTCTGATCAAATCTTTTCAGATGATCTCTATATTTAACAAGGGATTTTTCCAACCATTTTAATCGGTTGTGGGAGTTATTTGTATTCACCACACCTTGAAACCATTGTCTTTGTGGACAAATGGGGGATATGACCAGTTTGAAAGTTAGCGGTTTGTGATCGCTTTATTCAGATGATATTACTGCAAATTCTAAAGTGTGAACAAGCAGGTTTCTGGTTACAAAAAAGTAATCAATAATCGCACTCTGGTTGCGGCAGGCCCAAGTTGGGTTTGGGGGAGAATCATCCACACTAGTTCCATTCAGCATTACCAAATTCCAAGCCTTGGAAAAAGTGTTGCATGATTTAACTCGGTCCTGGTTTCCTGATACGGGCTTATTTACAAGATGGATGTTCAAATCACCTGCAATGATGACATAAATGATGCCACTTTCCAACATGATATGCTCCATTGAGGATGTCAGATTTTTAAAAAACAGGTTAGTCGATATGCCCACAGGGTTCCAATATATGTTAACACATGCTATTTTGATGTGATTAATAACAAAAAAAGAGCATTGTATAAAAGGATTAACAGGGGGCAAGGAATGCAGATGCAAGTTAGATGTAGATTTAGAGGCAGTTAGCAATCCTGACATTGGTCTACCCTTGGTTGCACGTATAGCAGGTACCAGATTAATATCATAGTTGTTCCAAACCGGAGAACTAGTCAGCCAGTTTTCTTGGAGGAGAATAAGATCGTAATTTCCCAGAATAGAACAAAGGTTATTAATAAAATGGCTAAAACCTCGGGTATTCCAACTAATTACTGTTAAGCTCACTTTGTCAGTATCGGAATCTAGTTACACTCTGGTGGTGTAATTAAATTCTTTGTGTTCTAGAACATTTTGTCTAGGAATGTAAGAAACAGGATTCCGCGGATTCTTAAGACAAGATTTTAAAGGACTTTTAACATTATAATTGGATGTAACCAAGAATCCCAAGTTAAACAGGGCAACCTCTGCAGGACAAATGATATTATGTATTATTAAGGAGCGAGTCCATATTAGAGCTGAACCCAAATTATTTTGGTTGGGGAATTCAATCTGATCTAAGTCCCCTGATCGAATTTCTTGTAGCTCAAAAGTATCAGAGAAAATTTTTAATATACTCTGATGGTTCATAATATACACAGGAGAGACTTTAGGACGACACGATAACAACATAGAATATCTCGTTTCTGGCATGGAATTTGTTTTTTTGCTAGGGGGTAATGGACGCTTTTGAGATGACCCCGGCATAATGCTAGAATCCTGTCTATACATTGTTTGAGATTTTTGGCCTTTGCGTTCTACTGGATTACCTGATTGGGGCATTGAGCCATGTCTCTCATTCAGTTGCCATAACTGAGTAATTGAGTCTCTTAACTCCTGAAGTTCGTTTGGAGAAGAATGTGCATAGTTCGTGTTCTTGGACAAAGTGTAATCTGTCGCCTAAGACTCCAATTCTGCAAATGATACTTTTTTAGACAGGAGACTTATTCTCATTAGGGATCAATGACAGTGCAGTTGAAATTGGGAGAACAGAAGTGCATTTAGCAGGTCCATTTGTAATGATAGGAATGGCAGGGGGACCAAATGTGCGCTGTTCTAGGTACAAATCAATTTCTCGCCTTAATGCTGTTCTCGCATCAGTAGGGTTTTTGAGAGATCTATTTTGTATTTTGGAGGCGCAACTGGCGAGAACAGTTTGAGAAGGACACGATTGATTCTCAGTGATTGTTGATTGAGATGTCTGCTGGGTTACTGCTAATTTAATCAGTTCATCTAATGGAGGATGGTCAATAATTTTTCTGGGAGAAACACTTGATTCAATGAACTTATTTTTCTTTAAATTTACCAGCGCTGTATATTTTTTTGTTATATTATTGGATACAGCAAGAGTTCTGCTATTTGCACGCGTTAAGTTATTAATAAACTGTTTTGTGGCAGAGGTCGGAACTAGTTTCACAGTCTTCACATTTTTCGTTTTCTTTTGCGCCTGGGTTTTTTTAGGGTTTAAATTCTTTGGGACCAAGATGTTGGAGGTCCTTGCATCAAAAACAGGGTATGGGGATTTCAAATCATGAGAGCCACTCATAGGATTATTAGGGTGACTCGAGTGTTGTGTGTCAAGTGGAATAGATGTTGAATCAGATGCTACACATTTTTCTCTAATTATTCCTTTAACATAAGGCAATGATGTTTTCAATGTCTCAGTTTTCAAAGGCATGATATTTTCACAAGCAATAGAATCCGAAACAGTTATAACAGAATGGCACTCAGTAATTTTGGTTGTTTGTGTGTCACCATCAGTATAAACTGCCATAGCATTTAAAGGACCTTTCTGTTTCTCAACCAGCATCTGGGAACACTCTTTGGATGCTTTAATTGCCTTGTCTAGTTTCTCATTTAGACTATTCTGTAAATGATCAAACGCTGTGGTCATAATTAACTGATCATGTCTCATAATGTTGACATTTTCAGAAAGATCTTTCAAGTTATTATCAACAGATTCAAATAATTTGGCAAGTGCCATTAAGGCAATATTCATTACCTCTAAGGTCAAATGTGGGGTCTTGGAGGGCTCGATGTTTTTTGCCAACATTGGCAAGTCTCCATTGGATCTCCGAGGTGTAGGTGCTCTATAGGATGCGTCTATTCCTGATATGTTGCAGCCAGATTGCTGGAACAAATCAGGAGATTGAGAGAGATTTGCAGCCTCTGAGATAGCCAAAGAACAGGATTTTATAGAGTCTAGCTTCTTGGCTAGAGTTGGATGAATTCAAAATTACTTGAGCCGGAGCTCCTGACAGTGCATTGCGTGGGATCATGCTATCCGTAAGGGAAGTACTAGTGCCATCAGAATTAGGTTGTATTTCCACCCTGCTGGACCGTTGGTAGACATTCCCACTTTGGAATTCGTGTCACCTAAGCCAATATTTTGAACTGGTAAAGGAGCTGTTGAAACATCTTTCATGGACGGCAGAGACACAGCAACATTGCCAAAACCATATTTGCGAATATCAATGTTATGTTGCACTCCCCCTTTTTTCTTATTGTTTGTTGTTTTACGTCGGGGAGTTCGCAAAATTGGAGTTGAACAGACGTTCGTGGCTACCTTAGTTGCTGGCTGCTCTTCATAAATTTGTTGAGATTCCGACATAATTCGCTGCCGAATGTTTACCGGCATCGCAGTTGTTAAACGATAGATGCCCTTCGAAGTCATAAGTCACGCAAAGGTGTTTCTCCTTAGGTCTAACCAAACAAACAATGTGTGCTGGTCACTCAAGCTGTAGGAATTGAGTTAACATATAATGATACAGGCAGTGAAATAAAGCACCTCTGGATCCCCGGGAGCCGCGGCGAAGCGGGACTCTTCAGGTGTGTGAGCGCGATGCACGCGCAGATGTTGCTTTATGCACACACCCACTGGATGTTACAGAATGCCTTGTGGGAAGAGTAGTCCACGGCAACAGTTCTCTTCTTTTGGGCAGCACAGAGAAAAAGTCAAGACATCCAGACAAAGCGGGACTCTTCCCTAGACCTTGCCCTAGACCTTCGGGCAGTCAGTGTTGCTGAGGCTTACCTTAGTCTCAGGAACGGGATCAAAGAGGGGATACCTCCGCAGTCTCCCGTTCACGCCAAACAGTTGCACAACAGCCAGCGGGCTTGTCTCCTCCGGGCTTAGCGCCGCAAGGGTGGATGGCAGGGTGCTTTAAGGATGGAGTTGGTCACGTGATGATTCACATGACTAGCACAGGCCCCGCCTCCTCACTGCAGCACTCGAGGTCCTGCAAGAGCCTGGTAGCAGCTGGCAGTGCAGGCAAGTTCAAGGAAGAGAGAAAAAAAAAACGTTTGTTTCCACAGTTAAAAGCACGTAATTCCAGCAAAGAAGACCATATTATGCGATTTAGAGTGTGACGGGCGAAGAGGTCCCCTAGTTTAATGCTCCCCACTGGAGGAGAGAAGGTCCCAACCTTCATTATAAGGGGATCATGGTCGCTCCACTCAGTCTCCAGGACCCCCATTTCTTCTACAATCGAGGAAACCTCAGCACTGGTAAATATATAGACAAGGGTACTACACCCCCCATCCCCCTCACCATTCCTCCAAGTAACCTTGCCCAGTCTATCACTCTTAGTGCGGCTATTAATTATCTCAATATCCCAACACTTAAAGAATCTAGACCAGCAGTCGCCTTCAACATCTGAGGTTTTGTGATCCACAAGGCTAATGTTGCTTAGGGAGGGGTTATTGCCTGTGCCTATCTCACCTTTAATGTGGCAGTTCAAATCCCCAGCCAAAATAACAAAATAGTTCTCAGTGTCAAGTCTCCATCTGCCCAGTAGTTTGTGTAATGCCTCCTGGATAAACTCGCTGTGCTTAGCCCAGGTGGATTATAAATGTTAATAAAAACATTTCCCAAGTTGATTTTATCATAATGGTCACCCCGGTAGCACAGATATAGTTATCGTATTCAGTTGTGATCTTTCTACTGGTGATCATGTTGGTATTCCTAATGATAAGGCCCCCATATGGACATCCACGCTCCCCCTTTAGAGCTAGTGTATGTTACAGAATGAAGCCATCCATAGCAATAGGTAAAAGTAGCCACGTCTCCTGAAGGAAGAACATGTTTTGATTGTCAATGAGGGGTTGGGGTCCATTACATACCACTATGTGGTTTTTGGGAGTGCAGCCCACACCGCTGGCTCTGTAGCCAAGGTCTTGTTTTCACTAAGAACCTTGGTGTCATCTTCGACTCCACCCTCTCATTCTCTCCTCACATCTCTGATGTGTCTAAGAAGTCACCCTTTCATCTGCACCTCCTCAGAGGTATTCTGCCTTTTCTCAATTTTCCCCCAGAAGCTCACTGTCGCTAGAGTGCTGGTCCTCTCCAGGCTCGACTATTGCAATAGCCCATTTCTAAATCTGCCTGTCTCTACTCTTTGACCTTTACAACTCATCCAGAACAGGACTGCAAGACTTTTACTTGGCCTCAATTCCAGGGATCGTATCTCTCCAGCTCTGAAATCTCTGCACTGGCTGGCTGTAGAGGCAAGGATCAAATTCAAGACCCTTTGCATCATCCACAAGGCTTTCTGGGGCTGAGGACCGCACTACCTCCAACTTTCTCTTCCTAAACATCTTCCTTCTCGAGCTCTCCGCTCACCCACCTCCAATTCTCTGAAAGTCAGACACTTTTCCAAGCAGAGAATGGGGGGCAGATTTCTTTCCATGGCTGGGCCTCCCTCTAGAACAGCCTCCTGCCTCTCTCAAACTTGTGCAGAACCACCTCTGGTACCAGAAGCAACTCAAGACCTTCCTTTTTGCTTCTGCTTTTACTCTTCTCCCGCTAATTTCCCTGATAGCTCTGCGCACTGGTCACCCCTGAACGCCCAGGCTCCTGCATGTCCAGTTGCCCTGGCACTGCCTCCAGGCACCATCAGCGTTTAAGGGTCTGTATCTGTAACCCTACAGTCCCCTCTTTGCACTTAAGAGCCAACTTTTGGCAGTGCTTATTGAGTCACCTACACTTCTCCTAACCCCCCACCTCCCCTTCGCTTTTCTCCCATCTTTCCTGCACTTATGCGATCTGAATGACACAAGGCCTAGTAAGATCGTTGTTTCCCCCTCCTTGTCTTGTCGCACCAAGAAACACTTGTGTACAAGTGCGTTATAAATGACTTATCTCATATATCATATCATACTACCCCATGTAAGAACTGTAGAGTGAAAGGTACATCCTGACTAGGAGAAATGCGTTTGTATAAAGACGAAAGGGGCCTAAGCTTGGGGAAGGGAACCCTGAGAGGCCTGAACGGAACAGTGTTTTTTTTGTTGTTGTTTGGAACTGGAAGAGTCCGAGCTTGGGGAAGGCAACCCCAAGAGACCCATGGATATTGTTATTGGATTTGCTGCAAGAGCCCTTCGTGGAAGGTTCTAAGGGCTCCCCTTTTGAATTAAACTATCTTGCACTGGCAGAACTACACCCATTGGTAAGACTATCTGAAACCAGCTGTGGTTTATATTTCCTTTTCTTTGAATCATTATTTTCTTTAAGAAAACTTCCCATCACATTTTGTCATAGACTGAGGGCAAGCATAGGTTTAGACACAGACAGATTTTGGTTTTCAACTTGTAGACATCGACGGTCCTTAGAAACATCATTTCAGGGAGCACTCCCTTTAGAGTTAGGGCTCGTTAGATATTCTATGACCCCAACCAAGCTTTTAAATAAAGGTTTTTGAACAGTTGTCTTTGAGTCTGTGTCTCTCTTGATACCATGCCTGTCTCACACCACCCAAATCACACAAATAAAATGCACGCAACCCACTGTAATCAAAAATGTAAAGAGTAATTTTTTCAAGCGCAAGGTATCCGGGTCCAAACACATTCAAGTCCTAGCACGTGGTGTGGGCAACAACTCTCCTAGCCATGAACTTGCAGCCAACTAACTCGATACCACCAGAAATCCTCAAGTGCAGCGTGAAGTTGAGTCCAAGCCTAGTGTCCAAACATCTCTACGCCGAAGTAAAACAGGACTCTAAATCTGAGTAAAACCATTAAATGCTGCATACTTACAAGAATGACACTTTAAATCCAAGGGAAACCAGTATGTGGTGTATTCTAAAATAAATGGAACTTTAATATTGAAACAAAGAAAGGCATACTGGATACCAGATTATGTGAAAATTACATTGAAAGCAGAATTAACTAAAATGTTGAAGGTTATTCCAATACAGTCACAATTTGCGCATGGAAAACCCACCATTAAAAGAAGGCGCAAAAGTGGCAAAGAACTTTAAAAAGACAATGGATATTTTTGGTGCTGCTGAAATGAAGTCTTGGGGAAGAGAATCCTGAGACTTGAGACATTAAGTGACTGAGCTCAGAGTCTCAAGGTTCTTTGGTGCTTGGAATTGTGTTACTTTGAGCTTGGAGAAAGGAACCTTGAGTATTGGTATAAACTGCATCATCCTGAACTCGAGAGGTAAATCTGAGACTTTTGTTGGAACTATTTAATGCTTGTGGAAGGAAGCTGAAAGGAAGCTGCGAGCTGGAAGGGGCTCAGAATTTTATGTTGCCCAATGTTTCTTTTGCTTGCTGACATCTCTACACATTGTATAGATAAGTTGTGAGGGCAAGTATAGGCAGACAGACAGATTATTCAGTTGAACTCTTTGACTCAGACAAATCCCACCTTAGCATAGGGCAAGTTAGGCATTCAACCATCCTGACATTTAAGTTAATAAAAGTGCTTGTTTTGAATTCAGAATCTGTTGTCTGTGTCTTGCTTCATGATGCCTTCACAAACCAAAGGCATGCCACCATTGTGTCAGAGCCTTACTTCTGCACCCTTACACCTTCCTCCTGGAGGTTTCAGAACCATGGTCCAGGCCCTGCTAATTTCTCACCTTGGAGGGGAACACCTTCCTCACGGTTGTCCCGGCCACACACAGCTTGTTTTAGGGCCATTAAACATTCTGATGCATGCCTCATAACGAACTGAGAAATGTGACCACCTCTCCCCCTTCCGAAGATTACCTTTACCACCGCACCAGGAGACTCTTCAAAACTGCCTGCAACACATATAAGGTAACTGCTGAGACTAAACTGTCATGCAAAGAGAAAAACATGGCTAGTGAATATTTGTTTTTTATTGGCGGAGCATAATCATTTGTAATATACTTCCTCCTCCCACTGATTCCTTATCTTTGATATCTATCTCCTTGTGCAGCTGCTCTTTGGAAACTGAGCTCTCAACCCCCTTGTGGCCTTGCAGGCCACATTCTTTCTGGGATACAAACACTGGCAACATAAGACAATGGAAGGTCTATGATGTCTGCAACTCTGGCCTTTCTCTCCAGTGCCCATGCTACAACCTATTCTCGCATGCAATCACCTACTTCCCCATGCTTTTATCCAAGATGGTGTTTAGTTCCCCATGTATACAAGAGTAAAACAGTACTCTACCCTCCCTGCATAACTGTCCCTAACGATACCCCTCTACCCCTTGTACCCTCCCCAAGCTCCTACTGCACAGACCCAGGCCTCTGCCTCATCTGAAAGCAATGGGGGGGCCTGGGGCGGGCATCGCTCTTCCCAACATTCCCCACTTGCGTTAATACTACATTAACAAACTCCAATGTGAGTTTGTTGTCCTCCTCACCACTTCTTTCCCTTTCAGCTTCTAAATATGGGGGTGACCCTTTCTTTGGTACCCATGCCCTGCACACATGTCGCAAGCTTTCCCCTGCTTGTGCATATTACTCGGGAGTACACGCCGCCCTTCATCCCCCTGCTAAATCTACCCAGTATTTGGGGTTGTTAGGCAGAATTGCGTGCAGCACCCTCTGGGACCACCACACACAATTAGGACTACAGGTGTAAGCCAAACCACCCTTTGGTATAAGTCTGTACCACACAGTTTTTGGTAGCGAACTGAGCAGCCAGGCTTATCTCAAGAGTTAATGTGAGCAATACAAAAAGTTGCACAGAGGACTTTCAATCAGAGTGGTTCAAGTATACACTTATACTCAAGGTTTCCTGGTAAAACACTTCTGAATGTATTACACAGTCATTTAGAAAACATTTCACTAGAAGGAGGCAACTTAATATTATAAACCAATGCACTTCAATACAAAACTCTTTAAGATTTTTAGACAGTTTGAGCTCTCCTGAAATAGGAGCCAAATGGCAGGTCAGTTACTTAGAAGTGAGCAAAAAGGCACAAGGTAAGTAGAATAGATCACATATATGTATTAAACAGTGCAAATACTTTCATTTCACCAGAAGAGTTCAATTCAAGTCAATAGGCCTAGGCCAAAGTCAATGGGCTAGAGCTCGGGATAGGAAAGAGCAGTTCTGGTATCAAACGGTAAAGTCTTTGCGAAAGTTCTCAGAAGCAGTTTAGATGAAAAATAATAATTTGTTGGGTCACAAGCTGAATAGGCCTGCAAGTTGGGAAAGTTTCACAAACTTTCCCCGCGAGAGTGGCGTTCTCTCAATCGGGTTGGCACAGTACCTTTAGCATGAAGAAACAAATGCAGATGAAGTCGTTGGTTCCAGGCAGTTCCTGCAGATCTCACTGTTCCTGAGCCTCAGTCGTGGGGACAAGAGAGAGGACATCAGGGGACTCCTGCACTGCACGGGATCATCGGAAAATGCAAACAAAATGGAGTCACTTCAGTTCGAGTAGCCGTTCTTCAAGCACACAAGCTGGTGTCCTTCCCCTAGTTAATCCTAACCAGCTTCGAGAACGGTATCCAGTTGGCTTACAAGTTGATTGGTCCCACCAACTCAAAGGAAGAATTGGAAGGGGCTTCTCTATCGAGATGAACTTGGCAATTCAGACCTGCAGCAGGGCTTCACCAGGCAAACCAACGGTCCAGGAGTTGCAGCAGCCATCCCATTCCAGCTAGTCTTTGTTTTTTTCGTTCCAGTGGTCGACTCTGCTTTCCAGTCCAAGAGACCCGCCTATTAAACAGTTCTCTCCCTTTCATTCCAGCCTAGCTGTCACCCAGCAGGGTGGCTGTCCTTGCCGGACAGTCAGCCAGCCAATCACGCCAGAGTGCATTTGGGTATCCTAGGAGAATAAGCACAGGGAGTTTGAGGCACCTCCCTCACTTCCTGCCCACCCCAGACACTCAGGTGCCAGAGGCGGTCTTCACTCCTGAAGCCTGCCAAAGGCATATGAACAAAGGTACCAAACCTGGTTTGGCGCGCAGAGACAAACACTAGAAGGACCTTTCCAAAAAGAAATGGTGAAAAAAGACGACCGGGACCTGTTTAAACAAAGGAGCTTAAGGCGCCATCTTGAAAAACATGCCTCCCGTCATTTGCAGCTACCGGTGTTCGTGGTCGGGGAAAAATCGTGGTAGTTCATTGTAAAACCACTGCCATCAGCCTTTTCAATAGGGAAGGGTAGCAGTTGACTGCTACATGAGTAGTTAGACACAGGAGATACTATGTAACCCCTCCAGCACTCCTTTGTAAGATGGTGTGTGCTGGGTCTATACATTTGGAAAGACTAGAAAAGTCAATTTCACTTTACATTCTCTGGGAAACAGTAGTTTATCCCAGAGAAGGTATTTAAACCTTTGTTAAGTCTAAAAAGACATCCGTGTGTCACTGTACTGAAGGTGCTGTGTGACACAAATAAAAAAAATGATGCTTATGGAGTTGTTTAAAACTCCACAATCAAAAAGAAATAAACACAGAAAACAAACAGAATTAGAAAGTACAGAGTCCCAAAGTTCAGCAAAAGAGCTGGGGGGTCTCTAAGGTAGAGAGGAATTAGCACATTTTTAGAATTCTCCCTAACAGGTGTAGTGCTCTGGATCGAGTTAAGGGACTGTGGTGGTGACTTGGGGATGAAGGCGTTGTTCCTGAAAACCATAAAGGGCTTGTTTGGGTCATCAGTTTGTACTGTGCTATCCTTTGCACCACAAGGTGCCTCTTGTACCCCAATTGAGACCATCATTGCGCTGCTAAGCACAGCACTGAAGTCCCAGCTGGCACGTGCAGAATATCACCAATACAAACACGATTATGGGGCCCAACATCTCCACGATAGCTCCCATCCAAGACGGTGCCCAAAAAAAAACCAGTCCGTCCCTTGAATGCCAGCCTCTGTTTGCATGTGGGTGCCGAGGATGTGCAGGGCCCCTAATATGTTGATGTTGGACCCGTTGTCTGCATTGTTTGAGGGTACATAAGTGCAACATGAATCCCCAATCTTTTTGTAGACCCCTCTCTCCATGGCTGTGAGGAGGTCTAATACATATCTGTTCTGCAACGTCTTCAGGCTAATAGCCCGCATTTCCATTTTGATCGCATCGAGGCCCTGTTCAGTGTTGTTGGCCAGCTAGATCACTTCCCAACCCACAATTTGGAGCTACTTGGCATTCATGGCTATTTGTACTCCTGGTAACAGCTGGGAAGCAAAACATTTATTTGCTGTAGAATCAATATTCATCAGGTATCTCAGGTATCTCTGTAAGCAACTCTGAAGAATCTTGCGACAGGTAGTTCGACCTTCTTCACGCGTTTTATTTTTTCACCTTTCCTGTGAGAATACGTAATATCGGTTCCTACTGTGTCATTGCAGTGGGTGTGTTGGGCACTGTAGATGTCGGGATTGAAAAGCCACCTTGTCCCACTATCATATGTTCTTAACATATGACATATGATAGTGGGACAGGAGTGCTGAGTGTAGTGATGCCAGGTGGCAGGTGCAAGGAGTCCTGCTGGCCGCACACCCAGCAATTGTCCATCACAGCTGCTGTCCCTTTCTTGAGGTCAGGGATATATAAGGTCTTGTTGCACCTCCTATTGGACCCCACAGAGGCACTTCTTTGTTATAAAAACATAGTTCATATTCTTTCTGCTTTTGCACTTTTACTGGTTTTTCCAGTTCCTCGATATATGCAAGTTTTGCCACTTGCTCATTCCAGTATCCGCTACATACAGTGTTCACTTTATCTATCACTTCTTCTCTGAATCCTACCTCTTTTCCTGCCAGACAGCTCATTGTTGTTTCCTGCCATCTGTTTGACAGAAACCTGGCACCTTCCAACTGTAGATGCAGTCTTTGCAAGCACTGAACACTTTTTGGGTATTGGGCACATCGCAGTTTATCAGGGTCTGCCACTTCTAAACGCACTGTTTGTGCCTAGAACGTGCTTCGCAGCCTGTACAATGTCAGATGGAGTAAACATTAGGCCTCTACCATAGGTATTTCCTGCAGCATTAATACCTTGGGGGCTCCCGACGTGTGTGGCATTAAGGAACACGCGTAACAACTTCAATTAACTTTAGTTTTCCCCAATGAGCTCATGTCTGCGTACCACGTGTTACAAAACTCTGGATGGTACACATCCTCTATTGTATCTAATCCAAGCCCTTGATATTTGTCATGCTTGACACTTCTAATTTGTCTTTTCACATGTTTTGATACATTAAGTTGTGAAACACCAGGCAGAAAACTGTTATTTACAAGTGTATCATAGAGCACAGGAAAAGGTGATGAGAACATCAGCGTATCTGTGAGTTTTCCCATATGCTGGTGGGTAACCCGTGTTTCAGTAATAGATGCATTAGACTGCAGTCTCAGTATAATTTACTTCACTTGTTTAGTTAGTACAGATACATTTGCAGCACTGGGGTGTGTAAAAATAAATAAAAATAAAACAAAGGCACCATTAACTACAGTGGCATTTGTTATATTTACATTTGTGGTGGTATCTGCAATATTTGCATTTGTTATATATATATATATATATATATATATATATATATTTCTGAGGCTTGTGGAATCTGCTTAGATCACATGCTGTGCATAGGCCGACATCTAGTGGAAGCTGCGGAGTATTACAGTTTGTTTTTCGAAAGTCGAAAATGGGCGTCGACACAGGCGTGCCAGTAATACTATCCCTAGTGTGACGTCCACTGTACCCAAGATCCCTCACGCGTGTAGGATCCTCAGATTGTTTTTTTCCGCCATACTGGTCGGAAGCATCTTGCGGAGTTCCCTGGCCTTAGCCATACTTTTGCTGTTATTATAATTTTAATTCTTATTCATTCCCTTCCCCACCCCAACGTCGACCCTCAACCTCGACGACGGCTGGAGAAGTCATCGACCGTCGACTGCTGCACGACGGATCTGGGCCTCGGTAGGCCGCTGGCCTCGGCCCGGGCCTAGTAGGCCGCTGGCCTCGGCCCTTACAAGTAGGGAGAGTGGGGGGTGGTACATACTCTTCACTCTTGATATATAGTTACATTTATATATATTCCTACACTTAGCAGCCCGCTGCCTTAAGGTGCGTATGGAGGGTACCCCTTTTCAATTCTGCCCCAAGTGCAATCGCAAATACCCTTGGGTCGACAGGCACGCCACGTGCAATCTCTGCTTGCCGAGGGATCACCCCGAAGCGAACTGCAGAGCGTGTAGTAGGTTTAAACCTAAGACACTTAAGGACCGTTCGACAAAGCGTTGGGCCCACCACGCCAGGCAGGAGGCCATGGCAGCGGAGGGCGCCTTCAGCGATGGCAGCGACGCCGTACTTTCGGACGGCGAGGGCATTACGGCGTCGAAAGACAGCCGACGAGCGCAGGTCCCCGACCTCGGAAGGTCGTCCGGCAGGGCGGCTATGGGGAAGACCCCCGGCGACGCAAGCGCTACACACCTAACACACACTAAACACACGAAGACCAACCGGACCTCGACGACGTCGACTTCCCGGAAAGAGGCACAAAAAGAACGGTCCGACTCGGTGTCCTCTGGGCGCTCTCGATCGAGATCGCCTCACGACGCAAGGCAATCATCCACTCTTGCCAAGAGTGCCTCGCTACACACACTAACGGAAGTTCGATCGTCGGGAGACGAAGACGACTTCCACCCCCAGGCCGCGCTCCAAGATACCGAGACCGCGGTTAACACCAGTGAGGCCCCACGCCCGAAGCACACAGATACCTTTCCAGACCCTCGACGCCAGGCGTCGAAAGTCGCTGGGGCCCCCAAGGGACAGGGAAAACATTTTTCCACGCACGGAGAAGGGGGGAAACAGCGGAAAGCACAGCCTTCCACCCCTGTAAAGCCTAAGCAGACAAGCAAACACAAGTCTACCCTTGAAAATAAATCACCTGCTAAATTAATACCCTGTTCCAGGGAATGGTCCAGTGAAGACATAGACAGGGTTATGTCTAGGATGTCTTCCTTGGCTGATTTTTATGATAAGAACCCAGAACACTTTCTTTCATATAACCCTCAAGGGGCCACACCCTCAGGCTCCTCCGATCCTATCCCGCTAAGTAAAAAGCCCCGGGTCGAAAGACCTGAACCCTTCGAGGTTCAGCCTTACTCCACTCCATATTCTACTCCACTCCCCAGTTATCAGGGACAAGTTTTCCCTGAAGAGGACCAGGAGTTTGCAATTATGGAAGAACAAACCGGGACAGATTACTATGCAGAGGATGAGGACCTGGAGGAGGGAGAAGATGAGCAGGAAATTTACAGAGTAGATTCCCCAGTACAAAGCGAAGCCCCAGTTACTGACTCTCCAGTTGATAACCAGCCCCTCCTTAACGAGGTTCTCGCTCGAGCAGCGGAACACTTCCACATCGACACCCACGGTGTACAGGAGGAAAGGGACTTCGCGGAGGAGTTTGTAGGAGAGAGAAGACCGGTCGCTCAGACCATCCCTATCCTCAAATCCATCCAACGAAGAATAGATCCTTCCCTGGTGAATCCTAACCTCACCAGAGCTGTCAACCCCAGAATTGAAAAGATTTTCCGGGCAGCCCAGTCTGACCCTCTGTATATAAAGGGACATCTTAAACCAGATTCCCTAGTGGTGACCAACACTAGAAAGAGGGCTGGCACGCCCTTATCTTCATCAGAAGCTCCTCCCGACAAGGAGAGCAAAAAACTTTACGGGTTTGGCAGAAAGGTAGCCTCAACGTCCGCCTACCAAGCAAGGATTGCGAATTCCACCACCCTGTTGGCTAGTTACAATTGCCATCAATGGGAAGAAGTCGCGGCGCTCATTGCCTCTGCTCCAGAACCGTTAAAGGGCCAGCTGGCTCGGATCTCGGCAGAGGGGAGAGCCGTGTCTGGTTGCATTTTAAAAGCAACTTTCGACGCCGCTGACAACGCAGGGAGATTGATAGCAGAAGGTACTGTTATCAAGAGACATGCGTGGTTACGGCAGTCGGGATTCAAGACAGAAACCCAGGCTTCTTTAATAGACAAGCCAGTGGAACCCGACCTATTGTTTGGGAAAGCGGTCGAAGACGCACTTAAAAATGCCAAAGATGAATATGAGACTCTCAAATCCCTTGGCCAGCTTACCAACAAACCCCCTAACCAGAGGGGGAACAATAATTTTCGTCGCCCACGCGGCCAAAATTCACAAAGAGGCAACTATGCCCAGGGACAAGGTACACAATGGAATAACAACCAGCAGTCTACCCAGAGTTACGGCAGGGGTAACAAGAGAGGTCGTGGAAGAGGCAGAGGCAGCCCCAACAAGGGCGGTGGCACGCCTCCACCAAAACAGTGACGCTCAGTTCAGGGTCCCTTGCCACGCAACCCCAGTAGGGGGACGCATTTCCACCTTCACCCAAGCTTGGGAAGGGATCACCTCAGACAGATGGGTGCTGTCAACAGTATCCGCAGGATATTGTATAGAACTACTACAGCGTCCCCGGAATCATCCTCCACGACAAAGAGTGCACTCCCTAGAGCATCAAAGGATCCTTCTCGAGGAGATCGCCATTCTGCTAGAAAAGGACGCGATAGAACTCGTCCCAGG
Organism: Ambystoma mexicanum; assembly: GCF_040938575.1. Lineage (NCBI taxonomy): Eukaryota > Metazoa > Chordata > Amphibia > Caudata > Ambystomatidae > Ambystoma > Ambystoma mexicanum. The sequence goes on from NC_090935.1 coordinate 573,447,021, forward strand.
ACACCAGGTAAACAAGGGTATCTATTCAACTTACTTCCTTGTGCCAAAGAAAGATTTGACAATGCGCCCAGTATTGGACTTACGGCCTGCCAACAAATATGTCAAGCCCCAAAAATTCCGTATGACCACGCTACAAGAGGTAATCCCCCTCCTAAAAAAGGGGGATTACATGGCAACCTTGGATATGAAAGATGCTTATTTTCATATTTCCATGCTCCCAGCGCACAAAAAGTACTTGCGCTTCAAGGTGGACAGTCGCCACTACCAATTCAAGGTACTGCCCTTCGGGATAGCTTCAGCACCAAGGGTATTCACCAAGGTACTGGCGGTGGCGGCTGCACACCTACGCAGGGAAGCAATCCCGGTGTACCCTTATCTGGACGACTAGGAGCTATCCTAGATACTCAGAAAGGATTGACCTTCCCTTCGGAAGAGAGAATTCGGAATATACTTCTGCAAATTCCGCATTATCAGTCAGGTCAACAGATAACAGTACGCAAAGCTATGCGGTTACTGGGCATGATGGCGTCATGCATTTACCTGGTCCCCCACGCGCGTCTGCGCATGCGTCCCATGCAGGAATGGTTGGCGAAACAGTGGTCTCAGGCAAGTGGTCATTGGGACGATCTAGTGGTCGTTTCGCCAACACTCGTACAGAGCCTACACTGGTGGACAAGAGAGAATCTCGCAAAGGGGAAACCCTTTTACGATCCCGAAGTACAAGCCGTGGTGACTACAGATGCATGCCTGACTGGGTGGGGAGCTCACCATCTCCACCACACAGCTCAGGGTCTCTGGTCTCACTCAGTAGCCAAGAACCACATCAATCTGCTAGAGCTTCTGGCAGTATTCCGAGCGCTAAGGGCGTTCGAGCCCCATCTACTGAACTTGTCGGTGCAGATCAGGACGGACAGCACGACAGCCATGTTCTATCTGAACAAACAAGGGGGGACTCGTTCGCCAAATCTGTCCAAGCTTGCCCAGAAAATATGGATATGGGCACTCAGACGGAACATCTTCCTGTCATCGCAACATGTTCCAGGGGAGCTCAATTCCCTAGCGGATGCTCTAAGCAGAAACTCCCTCCCAGAAGAACACGAATGGGTCCTTCACAGAGACGTAGTAGAAGATCTCTTCTCTCAGTGGGGTTTCCCCACTATAGACCTATTCGCCACAAGCGAAAACAAACAATGCCCAGGATTTGCATCCAGGTTCCCCCAGCCGGACTCCCAAGGGAATGCCCTGTGGATGAACTGGTCAGGGATGTTTGCGTACGCTTTTCCACCAACTCCTCTCATCAGGAAGGTGGTGTACAAGATGAACAAGGAGTCTATGACGCTCATCCTAGTTGCTCCCATGTGGGCGAGACAACCATGGTTTCCACACCTACGCAGGATGGCGGTGTGCGAACCCATCAGACTCCCAGCCTGGTACAACCTACTGTCCCAGCAACAGGGTCAAACAGTGCATCAGGAACCCAACTCTATGAACCTAGCAGCATGGCTCCTGAAGTCATAGAGTTTGGACATCTCAAATTACCACAGAGGTGTATGGACATTCTAAAGGAGTCCAGGAAACCAAATACAAGGCACTGTTACTTTGATAAGTGGAAAAGATTCGTTATCTGGTGCCAGAATAAACAAATCAACCCGGTTGATTGCACTCCTTCCAACGTTGTGACATACATGCTCCACCTGCTGGATGCAGGGTTGGTTTTTAACTCGCTGAAAGTACACCTGGCAGCCCTCTCGGCTTACACCACATCCCATAACAAGGTCTCGTGGTGGAAAGTACCAGTGGTTAAAGCCTTCATGGAAGGAGTAAAGAGACTTCACCCTCCTATTTCGAACCCACCGCCAGGATGGGACCTCAACGTGGTGCTAGCTAAGCTCATGGGACCCCCATTCGAACCCATGCATAAAAGTAGTCTCAAACACCTGACTTATAAAACGGCCTTCTTAGTAGCCATTACCTCCATAAGAAGGGTCAGTGAAATTCAGGCTCTGTCAGTGCAGGATCCTTTCTTTACTATCCACAAGGACAAACTGGTTTTACGCACACACCCTAGGTTCTCACCTAAATTCATATCCAAGTTCCATGTAAACCAGTCCATCGAGCTTCCGGCTTTCTTCCAGAACCCGCTAAGCTCGGCTGAGGTGAAACTACACACCCTAGATGTGCGTAGGGCGGTCCTATACTATGTAAATAAAACCAGACCGCTAAGGAAAACAGATCAACTGTTTGTCTCCGTAGCTACAGGCAGAGAGGGGGATCGCGTCTCTAAGGGCGCTATCTCGAAGTGGATTATCAACTGTATACAGCTGTGTTACTCTCTTTCTGACAAGACTCTGCCTTTTACGCCAAGGGCCCACTCTACTAGAGGCATTGGTGCCACTCTGGCTTTCATTGCAAATGTTCCCCTCGACACCATTTGCAAAGCGGCTACTTGGAGCTCTATTCACACTTTTACTCAGCATTACTGCATTGACACTCATTCCAAGACAGATACACAAGTGGGACAAGCGGTTCTAAGACACCTGTTTGCTCATGACCCTTCTCACATCCCACCTCCTTCTTCTGGTACTGCTCGCTAATCTATGCACAGCATGTGATCTAAGCAGATTCCACAAGCCTCAGAAGGGATACATTACTCACCGTAATCGTATTTCTGATGCTTGTATCTGCTTAGATTCACATGCGACCCACCCTTCCTCCCCTCCGAGAGAAGGCGCATGATTGCTTGTAGTCTTACCTTTTCTGTCTATCTGCTTGGATTATCTGTACTCACGCTACTCCTCATGCTTCCTCATGTCAGAAAAAATACAATCTGAGGATCCTACACGCGTGAGGGATCTTGGGTACAGTGGACGTCACACTAGGGATAGTATTACTGGCACGCCTGTGTCGACGCCCATTTTCGACTTTCGAAAAACAAACTGTAATACTCCGCAGCTTCCACTAGATGTCGGCCTATGCACAGCATGTGAATCTAAGCAGATACAAGCATCAGAAATACGATTACGGTGAGTAATGTATCCCATATATATATATATATATATATATATATATATATATATATATATATATATATATAGAGAGAGACACAGAGAGAGAGAGACACAGAGTGAGAGAGAGAGAGAGAGACAGAGAGACAGAGACACATGGCAACTGCTAATGTACCAGCTAGGTAGCTGTCATTCAGTAGTTTTTCTTTTTTAGTTTAAAAAAAAAAGGAAAATCAAAACACAAAAAGGGGAGTTTCTTGCAAAAAACACAGAACAGGGAAGTCTCCCATTCTTTCTTGGGAGGCAATTCAGTAAGTGCTGTTCGGGCCACGCAATTGGAAAATTTCATTAAGCTTGGGTACAGTGTGTGTGGGCTGGGGTGCTTTGCGAACATCATATAGGTGCATCCAATACCGCAATTTGCTAGCTTTTACTGCAAGGGGGGGTAGCATAGACAACCTCAAAAGGGCCGTTGTACCTAGGCTCATTCCATCGCTGAACAACATTTTTCACAAAAATAGAAATCCCCCGGAAAAAGTTGGGGAAGGGGGTGAGTGACGTGAGCTGTGAATCAGATGCAGCTCTGGTCGTTTCTTCAGTTCTTGGAGGTGCGATCTGCTGAGAAATAGATTTTAGGTTAGGGCATGCAAGTAGCCCCCAAAATAGATGTAAGCCTGTGAGCATCACATGCTCTCCTGATTGGAGATATGGGCGTGTGCATTTGCCACCCTGTTACCACCTCATGGGGTGATAGATGATCATTACAGGGTTGCGTCCGCATGCTACCAGAGCAAAGGGTAAGCAGTGCACCCAATTATTCTTCAATGTGGTGCACAGCTTAGACAATGTACTTCTGAGAAGTTCATTGATCTGTTCTACAACCCTGTTGGCCTGCGGGTGATAAATTGTACACATTCGAAGCTTAATATCCAATAAGGCAGTGAACTCTTTAAAGAGCTCATTGAAAAACTGCATGCCATTGTCAGACATTAAAACTTCGCACACACCCCATCGAGGGAAAACCTCCCTTACCAGGAATTTGGCCACACATTTTGCATCAGGGTGTGCACAAGGACCAGCCTCCACCCATCGTGAGAAGCGTGCATAACAGCTATGAGGTATCGTGATCCTCCACACCTTTAACCCATGTCCGCGTAGTCAATATGTAAATCGCGGAATGGCCCAGTAGGATGGGGCAGTGTGCCTTGAATTGTTCTTGAAGTGAGACCAATACTGCAAGTCTGACATGCGATGCAGTTAACACCCATTTTAGATATGGCCTCCTACAGATTTGGGACAAACCAGTCCTCCTGTATATCTGCAGCAAAATGCTGTTTGGACACGTGGGATGGAAGATGCAGCTGTTCGAAAGCGACCTGCAACAACTCTTGCGGCATACCCACCTTGCCTGATGTTTCTTGTCGCCACAATAAATCTGTAGGGGACTGCTTGCATCCCTATTTCAACCACAAATCTTTTTCTTCTTGTGGAGCTTGTCCCTGCAGTTTAATTAGCTGTGCAACAGGTAAGGCAATGTAAACATTTGGCAGCTGTTCTTTGCCCTGTGCTATGTGTAGAAGCAATGAACCAGGCCAGATGAGTTTAACGATTGGTTTATTGCTTGTAGGGTAGGCTGGATAGTAGAGACCCCCAACCATCTCAACAGGATGGCATCAACTGAAAAAGTCAAGCAATAACATTCTAACACAATGCTTCAGAACTACACATCATGACATCACTAACCAGAGTTCCATTCAGCATAAAGAGACTGAATAAGTTAAGTCATCAAGACAACACACCCCCCTCCCTTATCTGAATAACAAAAACTATGTACACAAAAATAGCTAAATATATAATGCAGAATGAACAACTCAAATATTCAATGTATGTCTCCCAAACAATGATGAATTGCATCTCATCACCTCAACAGATTTTACCTCCTCACCCTCGCAACTCTTGATAGACTCCACACCTGTCCACTTTCCAATTTCACAGCACCTTCAAAAACTTGTGCAACCTTAACGGTATCCGAATATAAAGGATCACCCTTTTTTTTTTAATAACAGCTTTCCTTATTCTAACCAGATCACCCAATTTCTCATTGACTTTCTTGACCTACTTCCTCTTTCGGTCATCCATACTTCTTTTCACTTCATCTACCACCTTATCTGTTTCTCTCGCCCGGCCTAGCCAAGCTGGGGATAAAACAGTGCTACTCCTCCGTCCTCTCATTAACTCAAATGGACGAACTCCTGTTTCAGTATTGGGAGCCATCCGCAAAGCATACATTCGTCCTTTTACTGCAACCTTCCTGTCTAACCCACACGCACTTGCACTCCTAATACCTTCCATTATACAGTGGTTGACCCTCTGGATCATTCATTGGCTTGAGGGTAATACAATGCAGTCTTTTTATGTTTGATGCCACATCTGTACATGTACTCCTGAAAGAAACCTCCAGTAAACTGTGGACCATTATCTGTCAACACACTCCTTGGCAACCCTTCCCTCTCAAATATTTCTTCCAAAAATGCCACAATAGACTGTCCCGTGACTTCCCTCATTATTTTGAACTCCGTCCAGCACGAGAACATATCCACTAAAGCCAACACAAATCTACCTTAACCTCTACCCATATTCACTGGGCCTAAGACATCCATGGCAAGATCCTGCCAAACACCCTTCAGACTTTCAACTCCTCTCACTGGTTGCGCTACAGCAGATATACTCTTCCCCGACTTTATACAGTCTACACATCCTCCCACTGTCTTCTCAATCTCCCGGTCCATACCGGCCACCAATAATCAGCCTTAATTACTCTTTTGGTCTTATATGTGCCAATATGGCCTTGATGCGCAATAGCTATAAGTCTTCTCCTTAGACACACGGGAACAACAAGCTTGTCCCACCGATATATTAGCCCATCCTTCACGGAAAGCTCAAATCTCACCTCCCACAAAGCCCTCTCTTCTCCAGATAAGTATTTTCTCTGGCTAACCATCTTTAATGAAGTTTGTTAAGCGCCCCCACACTTCATCAGATGACGATGCCTCAACCCATTCTTCTTTGTGAAGCACACTTCCACTGTGGCAAATACCATATTCTCAATTTCAACAGACCCCTTCTCATCATCATCATCCTCATCTTCAACTCTTATTCTAGATGCATGATCAGCCTGCACATTGTCCTTACCAGCCACAACCTCAATGTTAAACTTGTGACATTGCAATCTCGTCATCCAACAGGCAACCCTCCTCGAAACTTTGTCCAAACCTTTGCTTTCAAATATAGCCTTCAACGGCTTGTGATCCGTTCTCAACACAAATTCCTGACCCCACACGAAGTTTTTTAGCTTTTCTATGCCCCAATGACATGCCAAAGCCTCTTTTTCCAAGACTGAATAATTCAGTTCGGGACCCCTCAGCATGCGTGAAGCATGTAACACCACTGACTCTGCCCCATCAATTCCTACCTGTGACATAACCACTCCAATCCCGGTTTCACTCGCAACTACAGACAATATTGTCCTTTTCTTAGTGTCATACATTGCCAAAGGTTTGGCCATATCGATTTTGGACTTAATCTCAATGAATTCTCTTTCGCACTCTGTCCCAAACAAACTCCATCCCTTTCCTCAATAATGTTCTCAGTGAGGTAACTCTATCACTATCAGCTGGCCATATCTAATTTTGCAAAGTATTTGGCGTTCCCTATTCTAGTCAAAAGTTCTCCCATATTCGGGAGCGGATGCCGATCAGCTACCACACACCGGTTCAGTTCTCTTATATCTATACATACCCTCAAATCCCCACCAGACTTTTTCACAACAACAATGGGGGAAATAAATTCAACAGCCTTGGCTGGTTCAATAATGCCAGCTTTTTCCAATTTCTCCAACTCCACTCTCACAGCATCACGCATTGACACTGGCAACAGTCTGAGTTTTGTCGCCACAGGCTTGCGCCATCCTTCAAAACAATCTTACGAATCATCCCTTTTAGGCAACCAACACTTTTGTTAAAAACATCAGGGTATTTTGCAATCAAATTCTTGGAACCATCATCTAAACCACGGTCCACAGATACTTTTTCTACATTCAATACCTGTTCTTTGCTATTTGGATCTAGTTTAATGCATAGTCCCCTTTGCTCGTTCCATCCCAACAATGTCTCACCCTTCTTAGTGATGTATATTTTCTCCAGCATGGGGTCTGGCATGGATTCACATGCTCATGAATATTCCCCGTCGTTTGGCTGGGAATCCTCGGTAAAGAAAAAACCAGTATCAGTTTCGTTTCTGATCTGTCTTTCGTAGTAGTAACCAATCACTGATCTCTGCGTCATACTGACCACAGCCAATGACTGCCCTCTACCTAAGCCCCGCCTCTGGCAGCCATCTTCAGATTTTTACCGCACGTTCAAGTGTTGGGATCCTCGTGCTATTGCTCTCGAGCGTTAGTGCTATTTTTTCACGTTTTTTTCTCAAAAACTAACGGGGACCCGTGTCGGATTCGTCTACGCCCCTCAAGGGTGAAGATTTCGTCGAGCCACGCTTTTGGAGGACTCCAGAAGTTTCTCAGGCCCATCTCGGACATGGCCCAGGAGAAGGGAAGCTCGACGCCCAGAAAGCTGTTCAGGGTCTCCCTGGATGCCAGCTTCAGAATGTCTTTAAGGAAGACGAACACTCCTTTTGTCTGTACTGCCTACATGAGGACAAGACGCACGTGGAGAAGGACTGTGCGTTTTGCGGCAATATGTCGGAGTGGACCATGAAGGACCGCCATCAACGTCTCGCCAACTGACTGGAAGGGAAGAGCCCGTCAGGCGAAAAGATGAAGAAGAAATCCGAGCGGTCTTCTAAGACCTTTGAGGACGCCCCGGCGACGGGGGTCCAACACAAGGCCAAGCACCGCGAGTCCGCTGGCACCGGGAGCGCCGAACGGTCGGGCTCTACGGGCGCCAGGCAGGGCGCATCCTCCCCGGCACCATCAACCACGAGCCAACGCTCTGGTTCGGGTAAGAGGAAGGCCGAGCACCCGGCGAAGCTCCTGGAGAGGCCCCGGTCGAGCTCGAAGGCCCCATCGGAGGGAGAGCGAGGCAGTGACCCTCCCCCCAAGGAAAAGGCGGTTAGCGCATCTAAGGTGGTGAAAGCCTTAATCCATCCAGCCAAGGCCTCTATCGAGACAGTCGCGGCGGCCCTGGCTGAGCCTGCGGAGGCTACACCAGTGGTGGCGACCTCGGGGCTCAGAGTCTCCCTGCCACCGCGGAGGGAGTCCTCTTTTATGCCCATCGACAGGACCCCCGTGAAACCTCCGACGGAGAAGAAAAAGGGGGGGCAGGAGGTCTTCGTGGGTTCGGCCTCAACCTCTGAGGAAGAGCTGATCGAAGTCTTAAGCCACAGCGTTGGTGTAGAAGAAGACCAGCCCGTCGGGAGGGACCCCGACGTGGGTGACGACGATAACGTCGAGGGTGCCGACGGGGCCCCTGACCGCCCGTCGTTATCCCCTCAACCAGTGCAGCAAGACAACTCGGCGGCCATTTTGTTGGCTATACAGTCTTTATGCTCGGAGATAAGGACGAGACTGCCGTTACCACCAGCGGAGGAACCGCTCCCGATGGGGGACCCGGAGCCAGGCCCTTCTGGGAGCCCTCCCCCTAAGAGAAGAAGGATTCATCCTTCACCTCCTTTTCAGCCATCGCGCCCCGTTCAGTCCTCCTCCCCGTCCACGACTCGTGGGGATGATATGGGGACTGACACGGCCGCGACGGGTACGGACGACGAGGTATACGACGAGGATCTGCCTTCGTCACCTCCCACCCGGGCTTCCCCGCCCGACGAGATTGGATCGTTTCACTCCATGATTGCCAGGGCATCCAAGCTTTTCCAGCTCTGCCCGGAAGAGAAGAAGGAAGGTGTCCTTTATCAACGGCGCAAGGCCAAGAGGAAGACGGTCCTCTCCGTACCTCTACTGGACGATATTTGGGATGAGGGCCTCGCCCTCCTCAAGAACCCATCCACGACGCCGGCTAGAGGGGATCGGTACGAGAAGAAGTACCGGGTCCCAGACGCGGCCCCCTTGTGCCTACAGGCACAGCCGACCGCGGACTCGGTCATCTCTGCGGCGGCCAGGAAGAAAGCGGGGGGGGGCGCGGCCTCTACATCGACCTCCCCGCCGGACAGCGAGGGAAAGAAATTGGATACGATGGGACACAGGGTCATCTCGTCTGCAGCGACGACGATTAAGGTGGCCAACGCCGTGGCTATCGTAGCCCGCTACGACAGGGAGTTGTGGTACAAACTGGCCCCCCTGCTGGACTTCCTACCGGACGACAAGAGGGCAGATGCCCTAGAGATCTTGCAGGAAGGAGAGGTGGCGTCGGACCACGCCATTACGATTGCAACGGACATCGCTGACACTGGATTTCGCCAGTTGGGCAACGGCGTGTGCCTTAGGCGGCGTGGATGGCTCAAGGCTACTGACCTCCGTCAGGACGTGCAGACCAGAGTCTTGGACATGCCGTTCGACGGAAACAACCTGTTTGGGAAAACAGTGGACGATTCCCTTCAAGGCAGACACGGAGACGGCCCGGGCTCTTGGGGTTCTCCAGCAACGGCGGCCGCCCTTTCGGAGCGGCAGAGGCAAACAGGGTGCCTCCAAAGGTTCCGGCGGTGGATTTTCCACCTACCGTCAAGCGGCCCGTTCGTCGTCGCAGGAAGCTTACAGGGGACGAGGCAAGTCAGGCAGACCCCGCCGTCGTCACCAAGGAGGTCAAGGCGGCAAAGCCTCGTCGAAGCAGGACTGAACCGGCCGTGGGGTCGGGCCCCCACCGAAGCACCCCGGTGGGAGGCCGGCTGGCGAGCTTCGTCAGCTTGTGGGAGTCCATCTCCACCGACTGTTGGGTGCTGGACGCCCTAGCCCAGGGTCACGCGCTCGAGTTTCTAAAGAGGTACCCGCGCTTCCCCCCTGTGGCCAGGAAAGAACATCACGTCCCTCAACTTCTCTTGGAGGTAAAGGCGATGCTCAGGAAGGGCACCATCGAGCTCGTCCCAAAGAGGCTTCGGGGCTCCGGAGTTTACTCAAGATACTTCCTCGTGAAGAAGAAGACGGGAGGATGGCGTCCCATCCTGGACCTACGACGACTGAACAAATTCATCAAGGCAGAAGTTCCGGATGGTCACCCTCCAACACGTCCTGGGTCAGCTGGAGGAGGGCGATTTCCTGTCGTCGTTGGATTTGGAGGATGCCTACTTCCATATTCCCATCCTAAAGGGACACTGAAAGTTTCTCAGGTTCGTGGTCCAAGGGCGTCACTATCAGTTCAGAGCCCTTCCCTTCGGACTGAGGTCGGCACCCAGGGTGTTCACCAAGTGCCTCGCACCGGTGGCGGCGCAGCTGCACCGAGAGGGGATCCACGTCTACCCCTACCTGGACGACTGGCTCATCCGAGCGAAGACGAAGGAGCTTGCCGTGGAGCACACGGCAAGGACCGTCCAACTTCTCACGGACCTGGGATTCTCCATAAACTACGCCAAGTCCCACCTGGTGCCCGCGCAAGACGCACCGTTTCTGGGAGCGAAGCTCGACAGTGTCGCTTCTGGCCTATCCGTCGGAGGAAAGGACGAGGGCCATTTTGGGCAAGGTTGAGGACGCGGCCAGAGTGAGGTCCATCAAGTCCCTCCTCGGAATGATGTCTTCTTGCATTTACCTCATCCCCCTGTGCAGGCTCCGGATGCGCCCGTTGCAGGAGTTCCTGGACGCGTGCTGGATCCAGACGACGGGCAGCTTCGAGGAGAGGATCACACTCGACGAGAGTTTCCGACGAGCGATCCGGTGGTGGGGCACCCGCGCGCATCTGACGGCGGGCATGGACTTCCAGACCCCCGGCCACCAGGAGACAGTGACCACGGATGCCTCCCTGGAAGGGTGGGGAGCGCACACCGAAAATCTGCACGCGAGAGGCCTTTGGCTCCCGACGGAGAAGTCCCTCCATATCAACGTCCTGGAGCTCCGTGCAGTGTTTTGGGCCCTCAGGTAGTTCCTTCCGTCCCTCAAGGGCAAGGTGGTGAGGATCTTCACCGACAACACCACCACCATGTTCTACATCAGGAAACAGGGCAGAACCAGGTCCCCAGCCCTATCCAGGGAGGCGCAGGATCTGTGGCATTGGGCCGTCGCCCAAGGGATGTTTCTGGTGCCGCTTCATCTGGCAGGGATAAAAAACACCATCGCCGACTCACTCAGCAGGGAGCTGCGCTCGTGCCACGAGTGGGAACTACGACAGGATCTAGTGGACCGCCTCTTCCGACGGTGGGGCATACCCCAGATCGATCTGTTCGCAACGGCGACGAACTCCAAGTGCCGGAGGTTCGCCAGCAGGTTTCCCCAGCCGAGGAGCATGGGCGATGCTTTCTCGTTCCCTTGGGAGGGCCTGTTTCTATACGCGTTCCCTCCATTGCCATTGCTGATCCGGCTCATCAACCAGCTCAAGAGGTCACGGTGGAGGCTGATCCTCGTCGCACCTGCGTGGCCGATGCAGATATGGTTCCCGAACCTTCTGGACTTGTCAGCGTCCCCGTCAATCAAGCTGCCAGTGGACGCGTATCTTCTCTCCAGGGAAGGAGGTGCCATCCTCCATCACGACCCGAAGTCGCTGAACTTGCAGGCCTGGCTCCTGCAGCGTTAGAGTTTGGAGGATACGACATACCAGCCGACTGCAGAGAGGTTCTTGCTAAGGCCAGGGTGTCCTCAACTCTTAAATGCTAAGTACACAAATGGAAGAGGTTCTCTGTCTGGTGCCACGCACAGAAGATTAACCCTCTACGGATTACGGCTCCCCAAGTACTACCGTGCCTACTGACACTGGCCAAGGCTGGACTGGCGCACACATCCATCAAGATTCATCTTGCTGCGATCTCCCGATACACCAGGACCACGGGGCGGACGTCTTTGTGGTCTCATCGTCTGGTGAAAGAGTTCATGAAGGGACTGTTCAGATCGTTCCCGCCGGTGAAGGCTCCGGCCCCGGCGTGGGAGCTGAACGTGGTGCTGACCAAGCTCATGGGACCTCCGTTCAAGCCTCTGCACTCGGCTCCGTTGAAGTTCTTGTCGTGGAAAACTGCGTTTCTTGTGGCCATCACCTCCGCACGACGGGTGGGAGAGATCCAGGCCCTTTCCTGCAAGGCCCCGTACTTGACTTTTCACGACACGAGGGTAGTGCTCAGGACGCACCCCTCCTTCATTCCCAAGGTGCCGTCGGACTTCCACCTCAACTAACCCTTGGTGTTGCCTGTTTTCTTCCCGTCGCCTTCGTCGCCGGCTGAAAGGACTTTGCACTCGCTGGATGTGGCTAGAGCGCTGAAGTTCTACATGGACCGCACAAAGTGTTTTCGGAAGACGTCACAACTCTTTGTGAACTTTGGACCTGTCAATCAGGGGAAGGCTCTCTCGAAGGCTTTCATTTCCAGATAGCTCTCCGGCTGTATCATGTACTGTCATCGGTTGGCAAACCGACCGCTGCCTGGCCGTCCGAGAGCCCATTCCACCAGAGCGATCGCAGCTACCACAGCGTTCCTATCTGGTGTGCCCTTGCTGGACATCTGCAGGGCTGCTACGTGGAGGTCGACGCACACCTTCACGAAATTCTACTGCGTCGATCGGGATTCCAGGGAGGAGTCCAGGGTCGGCCAAGCAGTGCTGCGCAACCTGTTCGCCTACGGTGAGCCTGGTGAGGAGGTAAGATTTGCTTAATGTTGAGTTTGATGTAATGCTTAATGTTGAGCCTTTGCCACCTCCCGTGGTTGTGCATGTGTGTACTGCTATGTATTCTTTATTCATGAGCATGTGAATCCATGCCAGACCCCATGCTGGAGAAGGAACAAGTTACTTACCTGTAACTGTTGTTCTCCAGCATGGGTCTGGCATGGATTCACATGCGAACCCTCCCGCCTACCCCTCTGCGGCTCTTCACTTGGTCATACTGCCACTTCACGTGCTACCAAATCTGAAGATGGCTGCCAGAGGCGGGGCTTAGGTAGAGGGCAGTCATTGGCTGTGGTCAGTATGACGCAGAGATCAGTGATTGGTTACTACTACGAAAGACAGATCAGAAACGAAACTGATACTGGTTTTTCTTTACCGAGGATTCCCAGCCTGACGACAGGGAATATTCATGAGCATGTGAATCCATGCCAGACCCATGCTGGAGAACAACAGTTACAGGTAAGTAACTTGTTCCTTACCATACGTAACCCTGTCTTTAAATTTGAAAGTTGCGGAACAGCATTCTAACACGTCAATTCTACTGCCATTATAGCCCCCAGGCGTCTTGTCTGATGGGCTTAAATCATCCATCCTACCCCCAACCACATTTTCATATACAGCCTTCGACATCAAAGTGATTTTGGAACATGAATCTGCCAGCATTTTAACTTGGCAACCATTCACTTCAACCCAATCTGAAGGGTGCTCGCATTCATCAATTTCTGAACATTGAACCATATTTACTGTAACAATTTCATTTTCTGAACCTTCATATTCGTCTGAGGATGGTCCATCAGCCTCCTCAACAAACATGATACTCCTCCCAGCACCGACATTGTAATTGGCACAACAATTTTCAAAATGCCCCCATCTTTTACAAATATAGCTCTTCTCCCAGGACATATCGGAGAGGTAGATAGGTGACGGGCACTCCCACACCTAAAACATTTCCTCTCTCCTTTTTCCCCCCTTGTGCATTTTCTCTTTGCATAAGCTTATTTACTGTTTGAGCATTATTACCACCCTTCCCTTGATACATGTCGCCCTGTTTGGACGTTTTCCCCTTCCTTTTCTTTTGGTCCTTGACCGCGTCTCTTTTTGTCACCAACTTTCAAGACTTCGACCTGTTGGACAGCTTTGGATTCTTTCACGGCAAGCTTCGCCACACATTTCAAAGTATGCTCAATTCTTTTTGCCATTCCAACTACTTCATCCAAGCAAGGGTCATCTTTTAGCCATACTTCTTCCCTAATCTTGTCATTAGAACAGTGTAACATGAACTGATCCCTAATATGTTCATCCAATCTTTCACCAAACCTGCAGTTCACTGACAAATGTCTCAGCGCAGTAATGTATTCCTCTACAGTCTCACCCTCATGCTGAGATCTCATGCCAAAGTGATGGCGTTCCAACACAGTGCTTATTTTTAATTTGAAATGTTTGTCCAGTTTTGCCAATGCTGCATCAAAATCATTCATATCTTCTTCAATATCCAATTCACTCAATTCAGGCAATGTTTCAAAAATTTGCTGCCCCTCATAGCCAAGAAGATGCATGAGCATAGATGCTTTCCTTTCTACTGACATGCCATTGCCACATGTGGCTTTCACGTAATGCAGAAACCTCTCTTCCAGGGTCCCCATTTAATTCTTGGAGGGCCAGGAGTCGGTAAGAACATCTGCGGACCCGGAATTCCAGACAAAGCCATGGCGCTTATTGAATGTCTGTCGTGCACTCAGAGACTGCACACCAGCCCACCAAGCACAGAAGACTATATAGCCAATGCTCACCTCCTATGTAGTCAATGCTCACCTCCTTCACGATTCTACAGATAAATCCAACCTGCTTAACAATCCTCTTGGTTCAAAGACGGCAGCGTCGAGATCCGACTTCCCAATTCGACTTCTCAACGCTTCTCTTCCGCACACGTGATGCGGCGCGTGACGTATAGGCAGCTCCCCTTCCAATGTGCGAAGAACCTTGCGGAGGGTAGGCTCCCTTTTGCGCACGTGATCTGCCACGTATTGACCGCTCGGGTGGCTTTTTCCAGCTCCCCTCACGCGGTGACTTCCTTCCTCGAGCAGCTCCCTTCGCGCGATGGCGATCTTCCGCACACGTGATGCGTCACATGCTGCCCACCCGGGTGCTTTCCTCTGGCTCTCCTCGCGCCTGCTCCTCCCCAAAAGCGATGCCGGTACCAACAAGGAAATGTTCACTCACCCCGCTCACACCCTATCTGGCTCGCCACATCGAAGGAGCCTCGGGGTGGTCGGACGGTCTAGCTGAGCCGCCGCCTGATGAGGTGCAGTCTGCAACCAGTTGCAGTCGTCACCGGGTAAGCGCGATGAGTGCAGGTGCTCTCCCTTCGACCCGGACAGCGCAGGCGAGGGGTGGGGGGGCAGCTCCTCTTCTCCAGGCCTCGCGGTTGGGGGTCTCTATTTTCAGAATTGGCTCCTACTCCAGCCGCTGCTCTCCTGCTGCAGCATATCCCATCCTCGTCGCCAATGTAGAAGCAATGAACCAGGCCAGATGAGTTTAACGATTGGTTTATTGCTTGTAGGGTAGGCTGGATAGTAGAGACCCCCAACCATCTCAACAGGATGGCATCAACTTATAAAGTCAAGCAATAACATTCTAACACAATGCTTCAGAACTACACATCATGACATCACTAACCAGAGTTCCATTCAGCATAAAGAGACTGAATAAGTTAAGTCATCAACACAACACAATGAGTGGGTATTCAGAAACACTCAGCATTTGTAAGTATGCTGCTTGTTTGGCCGCTGCGTCCGTGGCAGTGTGACTGAGTGAGACCTCGTCTGTATCATTAGTATGGGCAGCGCGTTTCATCACCGGTCTCAAGGAGGGTTGCCAGAGTACATCAATTAATTTGTCTAACAGTAATGCATGTTGTACGGGGGACCTGTCAGTCCTTCTGAATTCCTTCCTCTCCCACCACGGCAGAAGCACGTGTACCGTAGTGGTGACCTAGGCAGAATCAGAATTGATGGTGACACAGCACCCCTGAGACACCAGAAGTGCCTCGATGAGCGCTATACGTACTGCTGCTTGGGCCGAATAGTGCATGGGTAGTCTTGTTTTACAGCAATAACTCATAGTCCTAGGCGGACCAGTGCTGCCTCCGGATGTTTGGGCTAGACGGGATAATCTCCTATGTGGACGCACGCTGCATGGTCAAAGTTGATATGGAATGCTCTAAAATGGCGAACACTGCATGTTCCACGTACAGTGTTACAGAGCACCCATGACAATTGTGGAGCTCTTTGAGGGGATTGTGTCCTCTGATGTATTCCACATCTATGACAGGTAATGTCCACAGCTGTGCTGCTTCGGAAAACTTTCAGCAGAGGGCGTCCTGCGTCGATGGCATCGATCCGTTGTCCCTTGAGGGTCGACGTCACCGGATGTTATATATAGGAGGCACAGCGCCATAGCCTCAGTTCCGTTTTTCTGCAAGCGTGTTTGCTTCGGAATCTCAGTGCGCTCGATTCTTCTCTTCGAAAGCGATGTCTTCATCTTCTTCTACTACCCGAAGTCGGGCTTTAAGAAATGATGGGACTGCGGTTCAAAGATGTCCATCACGGACCCGCATGACATCTGCCTCGGGTGCCTCGGCGAAAGCCACGCCACAGATGACTGCGAGGATTGCCAGTCCCTGACGTCTAAGGGAACGTAAGAAGAAATTGAAGGTAGGTAGGGTGTCTGAGCCCCATAAATCGAAGTCCGCTGACTCGAGGGGCGACTCCACGTCGGGGAAAATCCAGGGGGTCGCGGTCTAGGAGTGGTTCCCGCCATTCCTCTGCCTCGTCGAGACATTCCAGGAAGTGCCGGGCTCGGTCCACCACTCGCACGCCTTCAGGCTCGGGCAGTCGGCGCGATCATCGGGAGCCGTCGAGGTCCCGTTCGGACAAGGGAGATCCCCATAGCCGTGCCAGATCCAGGTCCCGGTCCTCGACGCCATTGAGACCATCGGAACCTGTGAAGCCTTCGAAGAAGGTGTCGATGCCATTAGCGCCGTGTCTGTTGAGGGGCTCTCTCGAGGCTCCGCCCTTGAAGAAGTTGTCGACGCCGTCAGCGCCTCGCTCGACGCCGATTCCCTCGACAATGTTTGTGGAGGGTTTGCCAGAGGTGTCCCGGAGGGCTGTGGAACCTCCGAGGAAAGCTCTCAGTAAGTCTGTGAGGCCTGTTTTTGAGCCCTATTCTGTTCCTCCTCCTAGATTGAAATTATTCCAACCTTTACAAGATATTGCAGAGGTTGTGGAACTGTCTGATGAGGAGATGGTTGTGTCTCCGGATGTCCCTGATGATCTTTTGTCTGGGCATAGTCAGATGGAGGAACTCAGTCAGTCATTGCATGACGCTAGTGTCCTTGACACCTCTCAGGAGGTGGAATTTGGCCGACCTGAGCCTGGGGCACATGCAGATTACTCCTATCGGCGTCTCATGTCAAGGGTGACAGAATACTTGGGGTGGTCTGCTCCACCTGTTGATTTTACTCAGGATGATTTGACGGACATCCTGGATCAAGGTCCACCAACTGACCCGGTGTTGCCGTTTGACATGGCTTTGCAAAGAAGGGTGGCGGAGGCTTGGATTGCTCCAAAGAGTCTACCGGCAGTTAATAAGTACCACCCATCCAGTGGTGACCCCTGCTACTTATCGATGCACCCTACTCCGGAGAGTTTGGTGGTGCAGGCGGCTACAGCCTCCTCGAAGCAGGCTGTGTACCCTACCATCTCTCCTGATAGGGACGATAAACGCTTTGATGGTTGGGCGAGGAAGGTATTTTCTGCTGGGGGTATGGCATTGAAGGCGGCCAACTCCACTTGTGCCTTAGCGAGATTCACTCACACTCTGTGGAACTGTGCGTCTTTGGCGGCTGAGCATATTCCCGAAGGGGAGGAACGGGATGGTTTTCTAGCCTTCGTGCAAGACGGCAAGGATGCCATGTGCGAGTCCGTTCAGTCGGGTTTGGACACGGCAGACTGTGTCAGCCGGTCCATGGCTGCGAGCACCGTGATACGTAATACGCAGGTTTGCGTGGTTGCAGAAGTCGGTGTTTGCTCCTGATGTGCAATCCCGTCTTCTGAGCATGCCCTTTGATGGTGTTCATCTGTTTGGCAGCAAGGCTGACGAGAGCCTCCATAGCTGCAGCGAAGTCTTTGAGCGCTGCAGTACATCAACCTCTGCCTTTTCGTCCTAGGGGACAGCAATGGAGGGGAGGTTCCTTTCGGTACTACTCTTCCTTTGGTAGTTCGAGAGGAGCTGCCAGTCAAAGGGGCCACCATAGGAGTACCCGGTGTGGAAAGCAAGGTACTCGGGGTGCCAAAGCCGCTCAGGCAGTTGCCTCTTTGCCCTCAGGCACTGCCGCAGCCACGTCAGCTCAGTCATGAGGCCATGTCCCATGGTTCGCCGGTTGGGGGCAGACTTGCGCAGCATCTAGGAGAATGGCAGGCCATTACTTCAGATGTGTGGGTTCTGGAGATCATAGCCCACGGCTACTGTCTGCCCTTCTGGCAGAGCCTCACGACAATCCACCGGAGAAGCTCTCTTGAAGCGTCCAGATCCGCTCCTTGCACAGGAAATCCTATCCCTGCTGGAGAAAGGCGCCATAGAACTGGTGCCTGTAGCGGAGAGGAACAAGGGATGGTATTCCCCTTATTTTTTTATTCCGAAAAAAGACAGGGATTGAGACCCATCATGGACTTGCGTTGGTTGAACAAGCTCCTCGTGAAGGACAATTTCAAGATGGTAACTCTTTCTCAAGTCCTCCAGGCCCTTCAACTTCAGGATTGTTTGGTGTCTCTGGACCTCAAGGATGCTTACTTTCATGTGCTGATTCATCCAAAGCACAGGAAGTATCTGAGGTTCGCGGTTGGCGACCCGCATTTTCAGTTTCGGGTCCTGCCGTTCGGATTGACCTCCGCCCCAAGGGTCTTCACCAAGCTGAAGGTGGTGGTGGCAGCGTATCACAGGAAAGGGGGGATTCACGTCTACCCCTACCTGGATGATTGGTTGATCAGGGCGTGCTCTCCCGAGCAAGCCCTGGATCATCTGTCCGTCACCTGCCACTCCCTTCACAAGCTCAATTTAAAGAAGTCCCATTTGACACCTACCCAGCGGCTCCAGTACATAGGAGCAGTGCTCGACACATCCGTGTGGCAGCGTTCGCCTCCCCAGGTGAGGGCTCATCACATTCTGCAGATGGTGGAGAAGTTTCAATGTGCCCAGCGTCTCCCGGCGTTCGAATTCTTGAGGTTGCTCGGCCTCATGGCATCCTGCATTTTCTTGGTGCCAGAGGCCAGGCTGCGGATGAGATCTCTGCAGTGGGTTCTCAAGATGCAGTAATCGCAGTTCTCCGGCAGGATGTCGGATCCCGTTCAGATTCCGACCTCGGTCGCCCAGGATCTTCTATAGTGGGCCGACGAAGGCAATCTGATGAAGGGAGCAGCATTTTGGCAGCCATGGCCGGAGGTGACGATCGTGACGGACGCATCCCTCAGAGGTTGGGGAGCTCATGCCAATGAGTTGACAGCCAGCGGACGTTGGTCTCTGTCAGAGTCCAGAGTCCACATCAATCTGTTGAGCTGAGGGCCGTCGGGCTAGCCCTGAAGGCTTTTCTGCCGTCTGTGCGGGGGAAGAATGTCCTGATTATGACAGACAATACAGTGGCCATGCACTACCTCAACAAAAAAGGGGGGGCAGGGTCACTCCCGCTGTGCAGGGAGGCGATGCAGCTCTGGTTCTGGCCCGTCCAGCAGGAAATTACGATCTCGGCAGTTCATCTGGCCGGAGATGAAAACGCGGCGGCGGACGCTCTGAGCAGGCAGAGCACGGTCTCTCACGAGTGGGAGCTGGCTCAGAAGTTCTTTTGGAAATCTTCGCCCTTTGGGGAACCCCACAAGTGGATCTACTGAGTTCCATGAGGACAGGGTTGTCCTACGGGTGCAACCTTCTTTTCTTCCGAAGGTTGTGTCGGAATTTCATTTGAGCCAGAAGGTGATTCTTCCGGCGTGTTATCCTCCTGGCAAGGAAGAGGAGAGGCTCCATAGGTTGGCTCCTAGAAGAGCTTTGAGTATCGATCTCTCATGGATGTCCCGGGTCAAAGTGGATGATCAGCTGTTTGTTGGTTATGCTGGAAGGCGCTTGCGTCAGGCTGTTTCCAAACAGACCTTGTCTAGATGGATAATTTTGACAATCTGAGTGTTACCGTTTGGTGGGAAAGGACCCTCCAGTAGGCTTACGGGCTCACTCTACAAGTGGTGTGGCTGCCTCCACAGCAACGGACACTCACAACGCTGTCCGTACCAGCAGAACTGCAGACACAGAGCCTTGCTACTATCGAACTCTAGAATATTACTAGTCCTCATAATTTCCAGTCGGTCCAAACTGGGCCACACCATCACTATATCAGAAGACACATGATACATGAATCCACCACAAGATGAAGCCTTAAGGACATCCCTGGGGACTATGAATCTGGGCAGTACCTAGGCACTATTTACCGATACTTAAGAGACGGTTTGGCCTGGTACTTTCAACCTGTATTAAGAAACAGAGATTGTGAACAGTTATCAATCTAGAGTCATCCTCTATAAATACGATCAAGGACTCTACGCTGCTGCAGTAGCCTGAACGAGTTCTGTTCTATCAAGCTTCCATCCTGACTTAAACTGAGGACGTGTTCAGTCTCAAGCTTCCACACCCCCCTGAAGAAGTTCCTAAAACCAATCCCAAGGACTACAGGAACGAAACATGTAGGGCTAATGTAGATACTAACACCAAGTACCTCAATAAGGATTAAAAATCTGCCAAGGTGTATTTTAGGTATTTTGTAACCAAAGCACCATGTTTTGAGATATTCGCAAAAGACAGGTCTCATTTGTTGTATTTTGTGTGGCTCTCTTTTTTTGTTTACTATAACAAGTCAAAGGTTGCGTTCTCTTACAAGCTTCTATACCAAAATTGTAAATAAGTATCTGTTTATTTAGAACTCAAATATGCTTGTAAATTAGTTACAGCTATATGATGCATTTTGTACTCTATTAGCACTTTATGGTGATTAGCACAAAGCACTTTATTCAACAGCACTGGTCACTTGGTTTGTCAATTCATTGACTAATTTTAATATGTATGTTTTTTTAACTTTATATGCTTGATATTAAAATTGTTTTTAACAGAAGTAGCAATGAAGTTAGGTTGTATTTTCCATGAACTTCTAAACGGTATTGTTTTGAATCATGTGTTACTGTGATAATTTGTGTTCAACCAGTCAATTGAGTGTCCAAACCCTGATTAGGTACAGGTGCCTTATGGTCTATTGTTTTCTGATAAGATATTTCAGGTTTGCTCCCCGATTACCTCCAGTATGCCTGATTTCCCTCTAAGTGTGTATAGTTGCCTCCAGTGCTCTACAGAGGGGTGTTCCGATTCGCAATATTTGCGAAGCAGCCCCATGGGCCTCTGTCCATACTTTTGTGAGCCACTATTCCTTGGACTCCATCCATGGGCAGGATTAAGGCAGTCCAAAATTCTAAATTGTAAATTCTTTTCCCACCTCCATAAGTTGGTACTGCTTGGGAGTCTCTCATAGATGCGGAATACGTCGGAGGACACAATCCCCTCGAAAAACAAGTTACTTAACATATCTGGTAACGTTCTTTCGATGGGATGTTCCTCCGACGTATTCCATATCGCCCTCCCAGCCTGCTCCTCTACTGAATTTCCTATGCGATTGCAGCTTATGTTTCCGCAAGGCTTTCTGCAGTCATACTGGCAGGAGATTGGTGCCACACGTTCTGGGAAAAAACTATAACTGAGGCTATGGGCGCCGTGCCTCCTATATATAACATCCGGTGACATCGACCCTCGACGGAGGCCCTCGAGGGACAACGGATCGACGCAGGACGCCCTCTGCCGAAAATGTTCAGAAGCAGCACAGCTGTGGACATTAGCTGTCATAGATGTGGAATACGTCGGAGGAAAATCCCATCGAAAGAACGTTACCAGATATAGTAAGTAACTTGTTCTTCTCAATCGCAAATGCAGCCAGGGCAAGTGCTTGTTCACAATCAAACTGGCCCTGCATCACAGAATCTAGCAGCCCGATGTAGTAGGCAAATGGTTTGTGGCCCATAGTGCTTTTTTGTGTTAGTACTGCCCATTAGAATGTGAAAATAAATAACTTGTGTATAGTCAGGTATAGCCAGTATTGGGCAGTAGATGTGACCTCTTTTAGATCCTTGAAGCTGTTGAGCATGTCGTCTGTCCATGTAAGCTTATGGTCTTTTTTTCTGAGCCTCCTTGAGGCCATCCAATAAGGGCCTTGTGTATGCAGCATGATCTAAAATCCATTTTCGGCAGTAGTTACACCACCATAGAAACTTCTGCATTTCTTTGACAGTTTTAGGCTGAAGAGTACTGCGCACTGAGGCAGCGCGATCAGTGAGAATTTTCGTCCCGGGGACAGATATCAATTGGCCCAAATAGAGCACTTCCTGAAGGCAATACTGCAACTTTGCCTTATCGACCTTGTACCTTGTGTACGCCAGTAGTTGCAGGGGTGTAATGGAATCATTCCTGCACTGCTGCTCACTGTTGCTGCACACCAGCAAATAGTCAACATTCTGAATGATGGTACTGGTACTTGAATATTCCCTAAGCCAGCATGAAAGATCCTGTTGAGATTGCTGGGGGAGGGGGAACAACTCACAATATCCTTGGTGCAATCTTGTGTGCTTGAAAAGCATTCCCCCATGCATGAACGCGGTAAGGTACTGCGAATCGGGATGCAGGGCTATGGAGAAAAAGGCATTCTTAAGATCCACCACAGTGATGTGTGTTGTCTCTTTTGGACTGCTGCACAATATTGTTGCAGGATTCGGTACTATTATTCAGGTGAAGATCCTCCAACTCCCCCCATTTGCCTTTTTTATCAGACAGTTAGCCATGTTGCATGTGGAAGTGAAGGGCACTATTATGCCCAGGATTAGGAGTGCCACAATGGTGTCCCGTATGTCCTCTTCTCTCTCTCTTTGGAGAACGGGTACTGTTTAGCTTGGGGTAAAACTATACCTGGCTTGAGTGTTCGAACCAGTGCCACCCCCTGCAGGAGCCCGACATCATGAGCAGTAGTTCTCCATAATCTCTCTGGGACCTGCTCTAAGTATGTTTCAATGAAAGGGGGTGGGGCCACAAGGGCCATCAGGGAACATTGCGCTTTGCGGTATTGTACCATAATTTCACAGGGGATGCAGATTTCTAATACAATTTCTCCATCGTCATCCCTGTCTTCGAACCATTCTGAATTGGTCACCTCCTTAAGAGACAATGCGCCTCGTTATGAGTAGCCTGGTAAAAACAGGGTAATTACCGGCATGGCGGAACGAGCAGGTCCGTGCTCGTATGACGCCGCTAATAGCGGGTGATTACGAGTGCGCGGGCACGCGCGAACCCCCATGCCGGTAATGGCCATACCGGCAATGGCCATACCGGCATGACGCAAAAGGCCCTCCAACCCCCTGATAGCGCCATCACGGGACCCGCCGATACTGCCACCGCCTAGGAGGAACCCCTAAATACCGACCCGGTAATACCAACATGCTAATACCGGGCTTGTAAGACCGGACCCGGAAATGACGTCATCGCATCGGAACGGGAAATGGGCCGGCGGCCATCTTTAAAAACACAATCCATTGCAATCCTCCCAAACCACCAGTTGATTCCTGGAGAGCTCTGTGCCAATACTTTGAGGATGTCTAAGGCTACCCGGGAGACCACCCCTCGGCTGTGGAAACAGCGTTTCTCTGACGCTGAATTGAATGTTAGCGGACACACTTGCTGCACATGCAGACCTCATGAAATCCCATGACATGAAGCGTGAGGTGCAGCAGAAGGAGGCCATCTGGCAGGAGGTAGCCCGCAAGGTGTCGGCCGTAGGAACCACCCCACATGGTGTCAGTGTCAAGGACTGCAGGAAGAGGTGGGATGACCTCCGCTTGAGGGTCCGCAACATCATGGCAGGTAACAGGAGGCAGGCCATGGCCACCGGCGTGGGACCCCACTCTCCCGCCAAAATGATGCCCTGGGAGGAGACCGCAAGCAGCTTCATAGATCCAGAGTCCATCGAGGGATTCGGGGAGATGGAGACGGGTGTGGCATCATCCCCAGAAGGAGGTAAGTGACCCTGCAGATCCCTGTAGGGGAAACCATGACGTAGCACAAGTGATGTGGAAGAGAGTCTAGGCAAGGCAATGCATGTCCCAACACCCACATCAACATATCCAAGTCCAGATGGCGGCCCAAAACCTGCCAGACCGAAATGCATGCTGAGTGCCAATCCCATAACCAACACACAGCCAACACACCTGGACCATGATCATGTAACACATCACACAAATCAACGGCATGCCACCTGCCATGCAGTGAATGCCAGAAATGCCCCATCAGAATACCCTGTGTGACACACCTGTAAGACATGAATGCATGATTAAATGAACAATGAACAGCACCATTGTATGCTTCTGGCATGTAACACCATCACTGATGCCCTCATCTCTTCTACCCCCCAGGCACCGATGAGGAAGATGCCAGGCAAGACAAAACCGCAAGGGCATCCACGTCCCACCCAAAGAAAAGGGCTACCGCCACGTTGTGGCAGCCAAGCAGGCCACACTCACAGCCAGTGTGCCTGACCGAGCCGCGACACAGCCAACAACACCTGCTGCCAGTGTGCCTCACACACTAGAGACCCAGCAGCCCACACCCACACCAGTTGAAGGGGAGTCCATACAAGCACCGGCCACAACTGAGGATGACATGGATGGCAATGTGGACCAGGAGGGAGTCACAGAAGTGACATGTCCACCCAGCCAGCCCAAGCCCCGTGTGCACCCCCCCACCCCATATCGAGCCCTCACCCACCTACAGCAGTGCTGATCCCTGCCTCCATGACTCGGACCTGAGCCCCTTTGAGGAGGACAGCACCCAAAATGCAGGCCCTGTGAGTGCACCACCCACCACTCCAGCTCCCACCAACACCCTCGAGTCACGTCTGTCGAGGGTGGAGGTCATGTTGGAGCTCCTGTGGCAGTACGTTGCCGGTGGAGAGGACACCAGGTGGGGAATCGCCACTTCCATTGCAGGGACCACAGCGGCCATTGCAGCAAACACAGCCGCTGTGAATGCGTCGGCTGTGCTGATGAGGGACTGTCTGGGGGCAGTAACACAAGTACTTACTTCAATCCTGCTCCACATGCAGCGGCCACGCCTTGCAGCAGGCGTGGAACCTGTCACCGACTCATCATCAGCCACCACATCTGCCTCCTCAGTCCCCACCAGCCCTGTGCGCCAGACCCGAAGGAGTGCACGAAACACTGAAATGCCGCCCCCGGACAGAAAAAAGTCCCGCAAGTAGTGTGGGCGGAAGATGGGAGTGGGACACATGGTTGGGTGTGAAGGGGAGCATTTTGTGGAGTTTATTGGGGTTTTTTGGAGTTTGTTGGGTGGGTTTGGGAGTTCACTGGGGGCTGAGGGGGGAGTGGTCACATTTTTGCTGTTTGAACTAATACACCCGTTGTGAGAAAAAACATTCAATGGCTGGACATTGTTCATTCCGTGTGTATCCATTTAATGTGTGACGCTGTTCAGTGGCCAACTCCCAACAATCCCTGTGTGCATGTCCACATGGACCCAGTGTGCACTGACGCATGTCTATCATGGTCCCTGTGGTTCAAAAGTATTCGTGAATCAATGCTTGGCGTACTGCATGGCCATCCCAAGCATCACGTACTGGCAGGGGGGCTACTTCACCTCTGTCTCCATCCTCATCATCCTCACCCGGTGCATGCATATCAATATCAGGTAGCAGTGGTACATTTCTCCGGACGCACATGTTGTGCAGCATGACTCAGGCCGTGGTGATCTTTGCCACCTGCTCAGGCCTATAAAGGTGTGCCCCACCAGACCGGCTTAGGCAGCGGAAACGCGCCTTCAACAGGCCAAAGGTCTGCTCAATCACAACACGGGTATGGGTATGAACATGATTGTACTCCTCTTCATGGCTGTTCTGCGGGTTCCGCACAGGGATAAGTAGCCACGGCCTCAAGGGATATCCTCCATCACATGCAAGCAAATTTAAATAGGTGTGTGTCGCTCTGAGCTGCCACCTTCAGGAAGCACAGTCATGGCCGCAGCTATTTGGTGTGGACATGCACATGTCCCTGTACGTATGCAAGAATGTTAACTAGATGCATACTATACTGCTATGAGGTGTGGTAGTCTGGATGGTGTTCAGTAGATGATGAAGGGTGAAATAATGCATGCTGAGGCGGATGAACTGTGGTTGCATGACAATGCTTAGCCTCCCATTTATGCTGTGTATTATACACTGTGCATGGTCACACTAGCCACATTGGCACAGTTGCAATCCTGTTCAGTCATGCATTGCTTGACATACCCATGGTGGCCTGGTTGTGCCTCTTACTTGTTGTCATCCATATGCATAATTGGTAAAATGTTTGCCTGTGATGTCATTTTGGGTTTGGGAGATTCAGGTCAGGAGTGTCTAGCTCTGCATTCATTCTCTAATCACTGTCAATTGCCACCCAGGTGGAGTATGCACCCCCCCTTTCCCACCCAGGTGGAGTATGCATCCCTACACAGCAGTAGCCCATTGCACTGCCATGGCCCACTCAGGCAACTCACCAAGCAGTCAGGCACGTGGTCCTTCATGTCGCTCCATGTGACTGGGTAGCGGTCGAGTTACGCAGCACCATGGCATCATGTGTTGATCGGGGAAATCGGGCGAATCAATGTGTGATGATCTTGCTGGAGTCACATACCATTTGTACATTGATGGAATGGTATTGCTTGCGATTGCGGTACACCGCCTCTATGGCATGGGGGACTACCAATTCCACATGGGTGCAGTCCAGGGCACCAACACAATTGGGCATGCCTGCCAGTGCATGGAAGCTTACTTTGGTGTTGGCTATCTCCTGGCCAGTCCGTGGTAGGGATATGTGGGTGCTTGCGTGCTTCAGGAGTGCATACCAGCACTTGGTTCAGCATGCATGAAAATAGTGGTTGTGAAATGCCATGCAGCTGCCCCACTGTGTTGATAGGTGCCTGTGGCCAGGAAGTGGAGCACAGACACCACCTTTAGTAGCGGGGGGGATGGCAGTGCGTATTTCTATGAGGCTGGCAATGTCATTTTGTGTCATGTCCACTATGGTGGTGATGGTGTCCCGGTCCAACCGGTACAGGGTGTGGATCTGCTCAGGGGTTCGGTTGAATGGCCTGGGTCTGGTGCGAGGGATTGGTGGCTGCCTGTGAGGCACTGCTGGCTGCGCTGGTGGTAATTGCTGGCCCTGTCTCGCCCTCCTTCTCCTCCTGTGTCTCCTCTGTGCTGCCTGTTGTTGCTGCTGTAGTTGTTGTTGGAGTTGCTGTTCTTGCTGTAGTTGTAGCAGTATAGGCATGTCCTCCAGCACCTTGATTGCAACAGCTAGTGGTAGCATTTTGGTGTAGGAAGGGGTGTGGTGTGTGGGTGTGCTCCTTTTATACTGGCCCAGCCTCCATTGACTCCAACTGTAGTGATTGTGTGCACCTGTGGCAGTTGGCTTGATTGCTGTTTGCGGTTGGTCCGCGATGCCTGTATGGCCGGCATTGTGCAGCCCCTGATTACCGCCTTCGAGATGCCGGTATTTGCATGTCCGTTTGGGTTGTGATGTCGTCCTATTACCGGCATGCCGGTAATTGCTCCCCGAAGGGGCACGTGTACGCGCCCATGCCGGTATGAGGGGGCATGGCACGGGCGGTGCCGGTATTGGCAGTTTGTCAGGTCGGAATACCCCGGACCTGTTAACGATGCCGCTATTACCATTCCGCCTTCATTTTTCCATTAGCTCCATTCTCGTAATGAGGCCCAATGTAGTGTCAATGCACAGCACCGTCCACCACTCACACCCATGTGTATCTGTCCCGACCACAACAATCCTCTTGGCCGACATGACAGTATGATCTAGGGACAGTATTGTACTTGCCAAAAGCTCTGGGGCAACCACATGGTGGAAGATGAAATCCCTGGGCATCCGTCAGCAAGCCTTGCCAATTTGGGGCGCTGCATCAAGTAATACTGTTATTCCATTGACAAACATGTCGGGGTCTACTGGAATGCCGTGGACCACCACCACCTCCCTTGCCCGTGCCTGAATGATGGCCATTGCCCTTAAGGCACACATGCCTGGGGTGGCGCATACACCCCATTGTCGGTAAAGGAGAGGGTCATGTTCATCTTGCTCAACAAATCTTGTCCTAATAGATTTATGGGGGGGACACTTTGCAGTATTGCAAGGGGGCACGTACCACCTTTCCTCCTATTTTGATGGCTACCTCTTTGGTGTAGGGAACCATTGCGACAGCCCCAGAGAATCCTTCTGTGTCCAGAGTTTCACCTGATAGCGGGAAGTTTCCCTCACTGGTGCATGATTTAGTGGCACCTGTGTCGACCATAAGGATGAACTGCTTCTTACCCATCTCAGTGCCCACCAAGGGTTCCTCGTCTGGGTGGATAGTCATGGACAGGACTAGACACGCAAGGGCTTTCTGTGGGCTGTCATAGTCAGGGTAAGTATTGGTGCCTGTGAACGTGAAAGGGTTTCCTCCCATAACGCTGACCCCTCAATAAGACACCACTGTTCATTTGATACTGCGTTTGATGTGGGCATTTCATCCACTCTGCTGGGCCGCCTGTGTGTGGGCATTAGGTGATGCTTGTGCCTACATGTGTGGTGGTTTTGGTGGTAACGGAGTGTATGCCTGGTGTATTTCATAGGGTACAGATGTGAACATCAGGCGCTGGGGTGCAGATGGGATGGCTGTGGTGGTGTAGGGATGGGTTGGTTATATTGGTTGTATCCTCCCCCTGCCTGCTTCTGCATTCTCTCGCAAAATGTTCCCCCTTCCTACAGCTACAACACTGAGACGATCCCATACCACCTCTAGGCCCTATTCCCCTGAACCCTCCTCTACTCCCTTGAAACCCTCCTCTGCCCCACTGCTGACCTCCTTGGTACCATTCAGAGTACTGGTGCTGAGGTTCACCACTCCACTGCCCCTGTGCTCCACCTGACCTATTCTCACATCTGCACGTGCTGCAGCCTGCTTCGCTGAGTCTGTCTCTGTACTTGCTGCTACCATCCCCTCCAGTCCTATTTTTGCTATCTTTTCCAGCATCAGTTATGCTTCCTCAGCCTGCAATCTCTGAGCCGGTTTCCTTTTCTCTTTCCTGAATACTTTTTCAATGATGTAAAATAATAGTCTGAATTTGGCCTACCTCTTCGCTTCAACGCCCACTATCTTATCAAGTGCTTTCTGAACTTCCTTTGGTAAGCCCCTCTTAATAATGAAATAAAAAGAAGGAACGGATCCGTCACACTGGTCACCCATCACTGCTCGCCACATCTCCTGCACTTTTAAAATGTATTGCGCAGGGTGCTCATCGCCCCCCCGCCCCCATAGTGTACTGCATTATGGACTGCGGTCCGGAATGTCTGATTACGCCCACCGCAGTGCGTCCCACACTTGTTGTTAAAAGGGGCCCCATAGTGTGCGTCATCTATCTTTAATCCCGGATACCCAGCCTAATCCACTCATCTCCCGCCTGGTCTCTCACGATTGCAACAAGTAAACTTTTCATGTCTCCTACTGCTAGGACAATCCCTGCTGTTTGGTTTTCGAAGGCATATATCCACTTTTCCGGCCCTGGCAGTGAGGGGTGGGAGTGTTGTAATCAAATAATTTTTATCAATCTGAGCCCATGGCACATAATGCGCCCTTTATGCAACAATGGCAGCTGCGTGCCCACTCCCCTCCTCTCCTTCCGCCCATCACTTCCCTTTGTCCTTGCCAATGCTACCTGTCCAAATCGGTTCCTCATTTGCGGTCCCCACAAGCTCTCTAATCTAGGTGATATCACGGTCACCTCCTGGGCATCACACTCGTCAACTTCAAATTCGTACACAGTAACCCATTCTACTTCCCGCAGTCCCCTGTCTGCACCCACATCCAGCCTCACTGTTCCGTATCCTACGCTTTCCATTCAGCAGTGGTCACCCTTCCCTCTCTCCACATGTACATCCCTTATTGGAGTGATATCCAGTCTGAACAAAATGTCTCCCGACTTCCACTCATCCAACCCTCACACCTTGTTGCCCTCTCCTTCCTTCACTGCCCTTAGACGGGCCAGCTCTACCTGCATCGCCTCTAAAGCCTCTTCTAACTCCTTTTACGACTTGCTTTCATATGGCACAATGCTGCTGGGTGTTGGTTGATATGGGGGTGGGGTGTTGGCAGGTGCAGGCACATATGTCGGGTTAGTAGATCCTGAGGCTGGACGGGTGTGAGTAGGTAAAACGCCTCGCTAGGCGCAGGCTGTGGCTCTTCCTCTGGTGCTGTGGTGTTTACTATATTTAAGGGTGGCACTATCTTCGTGTTGGGGCACACATCTGGCGGTATCTTATACATCCTCTACCATCTTCCACAGGTCTAAAATCTCTTTTCGTTTCTGCAATTGTTTGCCCTTGTATTTAGCTGCTAGGTACGTACTCGTATGTTCAGTATCTCTCTGTCATTATTTCCTTGCTCCGGCCAAGGGCGGAGCATCCCCCCTTGAGTCCGTCACCCACTGACGATGATACTTCTCTATTTTATCTTTGTATAATGTTAAAGCACTATGTATATACTCCAGCTGAGTCATTACTCCCATATCGACAATTTTATTCTCAAAAAGAACCTTTTAATATGTCACGCACAATCCTTGTGCACCCGTCCCTACCAGTCCGCCAAGCCCACCGACCAGTTACCCCCTGTTTTACTCTTCCATCCGCCCCATGCGCCTCACTCCACATACGCACTCGCAACACTTCCACAGGCCCTCTGCCAAATCCAAAATAATTCAATAAACTAAAATAACAAGCAAAAATAAGAACCACTACTTTTCCTTCTTCCACAGGAATCCAAGCTCTCCAACTATACAGATCTCCTACTTTTGTATCTTCCTTATCACAATAAAAATGGCGCCACCTCCCTCCTCACTCAGGAAGGTTCCCACACTTCTGTTTTCCTCCATGTTATCTCCTCAATAATAAATGTAATAATAATAAACAAAATTTTGCCACATGGTCTTTCACACTCTCCTTCCACACATACCGCACACACCCCACTCACTCTCGTCTCCCGTTGTCAATCGCAAGAGGTGTACTTACGTTTGCTTGTTCACCCGAGCTCCTTCATCACAGGGTCCCAACAATGACCTGTACCCTCCTAGGAGCCGCACATCGCTTCAAAGAACAGACAGGAATTCTGGAAGAGCAGCTCCTGTACACCACTGCAGATTTGTGCTTGAGACTGGTCATTGTAGGTTCGCGCGGCCCCTCCAGAGGTGCGGCCTGGAAGCCTCGGTCTTCGCGGGGGCCACTGGGATCACTTCGGGGTCACCAAAAATGTAGAGACGCCCCTCAACGCTCACACCAGAAAAAAATCCAACCCACTAGGGGAAAAAAAAAACAGCACACCTATTGCAAGGAAAACTTTTTATATTTCTACAAATATAGAAATGTGCCAGTGAAGAGCTCTGCTGCCACCAAACTTTCTGCTAAAAGTAGTATGAGCAGCATTTTATAAAGACACACAGTAGTCGATGCAGGGGACAAGGACGCTCGTTCCCACAAGGAACTCCCTACACAGACAACGCTATCTGTCCATGCTTCAATCACAAATAATATTCCTTCCTTATTCTTGGCTTCAGTTAATGCTGGATACACAACATCAACATAGGGTGTCAGAAGTGGGTTGTTAGACCCATGTGTTATTTGTATGGCAAGGCCCATTGACAAACTTCCACCCACAGGCCATTGGGGTATAAAACCACCCCTAGGAATAAAATCCACACACCCCAACATAGAGGACTTGGAAACAACAGCCTTCTCTTTGAGATGCACTAGAGATTCTGACGAAGAGGAAGAAGTTGAAAGCATCTCCTCTGAGACTTCTGTAGATCCAAACTCCCCAGAAGTAAGCATGAGTACTCTTCAGACCCTTCTGGAGCATATTATAGATCACCAGATTCAGGTGGATCACCGTTTCCAAGAACATCTCAACCAATTGACAACCAACCCAAGTCAGCCCGTAGTACCTTAATGGCATATTCCAACTATAACAGCAGGGAGAAGACCTGGGAGCTTTCTTTATAAATTTTGAAAGTATAGCAGCCCGATTTAATTGAGATAATTGTTAGGGAGGTTTACAAAAGTCCAACTTAGGTAGGACGAGAGAAGGATCTCACTTGGGATACAGGGCTCCAACTCTTAGTATAGGCATGAACCACACAGGTATGTCAGTAGCAATGGCTGAGCAGCCAGGCTTATCTTAGGATGGAGAGGAGGGCTGTAGGGGGTACAAAGAATTTAGAAAATACACATAGGCCCAAGAACCACTGGCACACTAAAGTTATATAAATAGAATGGTTTATTTTATATATACACTAAGGTAAATCATTGTTTAGCAAGGTAAGTACTATAACACACAATAAGTAAAAACCAATGGTAAGTAAACCACTTTGTAATACTTTTTAGAAAGGCAGAATGCAATTCAAAGGTACGTAAAATACTTTTGCCATAACTGTTTCAGGTAAGATAAATGAAACAAAAACAACATAAGGTAAGTACATAGGTTGCAATGAGTGCTAACACTTTAGAAGTTCATCCTTAACTAGTTATGAGTTTCTCAAAGTCAGTTTGGAGGGCAAAACAGGTAAGGCACAGCTGTACAAAGTTCAAAGGTTCCAGAGGAAATCTTCAGTAGCAAGTAAGTAAAGCTTTTGATGTAAAAAGCGTTCAGTGACTTCAGAGAAGTGTCCATGAAGGCACACCAGTGTTAGGCCTAGGCAAACGTGTATGGGCAAACTCCCAAACATACAAATTAGCACTCAAGTAACACAGTAGCAGCAATTCAGTTCTAGGTAAGTTCTACCAAGAGTCTCACAGTACTGTAGGAGTGAAGAAGTTGTTGCAGAACAATGCCCCCACGATGCAGCAGCAACAGACCCAGTCACAGCTTACTGGTCAGGCAGACAAAAGTAGGGAAACTGGTGGATCTAGCAGCAGCAGTCGACGAAAGAGGCTTCCTGCGAAGGATTCTTTGTTTCTTCTCACGTCTCTGTGGTTTTGGCAACCTTTTCAAGGTACCAGATGACGAACAGTTGTCGTCTGGTTGATTAGTCTCGCTTTCTTGGTCCAGCACACTCTGGTGAGGCGACTTCAAGGAGTTGGAGTCTTGCCCTGGAGGTCCAGAGGGAGTCCACCGAATTTTCGGGAGGATTCAATCTTCAGAAGATGATGGTCGCAGGTCCCAGGGTATTGGCGGCAGGAAGGTTGCAGCTCGTCGTGAGATTGCTCAAAATGCAGGTCATCTCAAGACTGATTGGTCCCACCAGTCTAAAGCGGAGAGTCATCCATTTAGGAGTTCTCCTAACACTTGGAAGAAGGGGTCGAGCAGCAGCGATTGCACAGTAGGCATCTACAGTTGTCTGGAAGCGGCTGCGAACACCTCTCTTCTTCCTCGTTGATTCTTCTGTTCCTCGGGTCAACTTGTCTTCAGCCTCAGGATCCATGCCTTTTATGCAGGAATCCAGCCAAACAGCACCCATGCTTCATTCAAACTCTGGTTTAGGACAGCCAGCTCCCCAGTCGGCATTGGTCCCAGGCAGGCACACAGGAATACTAAGAACAGCAGAGTTGTGGACTCCTTCTCTGTTTCCTGTCCTCACAGACACGCTGGAGCCTTGGTGGGCTTCACAAAGGATTCCTGCTGAAGACCAATGTCCAACCAGGACCTCCCCACCCAGCACAGCAGAAGGACCAAGATAGGACAAGCAACCAAGAAATGGTGTAAAAGAAAAAAATACAGTCACTGTTTTGGGTCAATGGTGACCCTTTAGTGCACTATCGCGGCTGTGAGTAAAGCATGGAAGTACAAATTGCACAAAACTAGGTAGGATAACACCACGGCCACCAGCGATTCAGGCTAGCCTGTCACTGAAACCACAAACCACGGGAGGAATGAAACCTCTCGTCAGCTTGCCTACGCCGAACATAACAATATGGCAAGACGCCAGGAACGATTCCATTGCAGAGTCGAGAGTGGATCAGAAGAGTTGAGGAGACCGACTCGCCCAATGCCAAGCCCAGGGAGACCCCCCCCCCCCCCCCCCGCACGTCAGAGGAAGGTACCGGGTACCAGGGTGGATCAGGTTAAGGGGAGGCAACCTGGCATAAGCGAGAGGAGTAACAGAAGTTACAATAGCGAGTACAGAACATGGTGACAGCCTGAGCAAATGTGCTAAGAGTTACGAAAGAGGGTAGTCACCAATATTGACTGAGAATATATAAGAAAGCATGACGATAAATATTGGGTAACAGTGAGGAAGATACCCAGTATAGTTGTGAAGGAACAACGGAAGGCATTGACAAGAGACAATGAGAGTGATTTTGCATTAAGCCTAAGTATCATTCTAAGAAACCAAAGAGAGGAAAAGGGGAGCCTGCTAGAGAGGTCCCATGACTGGTGATGCCACTCCACCACTAAGGAGAATACAATTCTCAACCTAAAGAAATGCTAGAAGAGTGTCTGAGAGACTGAAATACACAGGGAGGAGTGAAAAGAACTATTTCCAAAAGTATGAAAAGAAATACATTGAGAGACTTTGTACATTGGAGACATCAGGCTGAGGAATGCATTCAACGAGCTACAAGAGCTCATGAGGGAGACACTATGAAACAGGAGCTATTGCATCTACTAAGAAGTCTCCCACTAACTGGCATTTAAAGACATTTTATACCTTTATAAAGAACACTGAGCAAAGCTCCAAGATGTTGGGCCAAAAGGGAACATACCAAAAGAGCTCTTCCGTACCATCTTTAGTTATTAGCTTAGTGGTAGGATCAGTTAGAATTAGATTTTTGGACTGAGGACATTTTTCCGTTGGACTTGATGACAGACAAGCCTTAGTTAGTTCTGTTAGTTGTGGAACATCCCCATTGCAAAAGGACAAGCCTGGCATTGTTCCTTTTCTATTTAATAAAAAGCATTAAACGTGGCCAAGGCCTGTCAGAGTCCTTCTTCTGATCGGACACAATCTTCATTCTAAAGGCACACAAGAATCCCCTCAGGATACAGATACCTAAAACGCTCCGGACTAAAACTACCTAGCAACAGTCCCACACACAGTATCTTTGTATCCCAAACTGCACGCATCGACAAAATTGCATTTTCCATTTATCCCCACCAACCAAAGCCATCCCTCCTTTTTTTTGCAGGCACCAAAAGAAAAACAAGGCCCCGCAAAATGGCAACGGAGTGCAGAATATAATACCCAATACCCAATAACATTACTAGTGATGCTTATCTAACTGCCCAAATCGGTAGGCTGATTCAGTTTTATAGACAAGTGCATATTGAGGACCATGTTAATTCTGGGCATTCATGTTTGATTTCAAGTGCACCTGTCACTGCCATTCTTCCTTTTATTTTTGGTGGTCTGTATTTTTCAAATGGTGGTTTATACAGAACCTTCAATATGGCAATTATATTTACAAAAATTATCGTTGATATTTTGGTTACTTCATGATTAGGAGACAATCCAAAATTGATGCAATTTCCACTTGTTTGCTTCTCTCTGCCCCTAAATATCTTGCACATGAGAATACATGTATCCAATATCTGCCTTCTTTCCCCATTTTGCTCATAGTCAAGGATGGAAAGTTTGGTAATTGTTGCAGTGTTAAATTGTATGAGATAATTTGCAATAGAAGTAACAAAATTAATCGCATCATTTACTTGGGTGTATGTGGTTCCGGTCAGAAAAAAGTGTCTTCTACAGTATATTGTTTGCTATGTTATTTAGAATCCTATTGTTTCACAGTGCTAATTAGTATGAAGATTAGAAAACAGATTTGTTTAAAAGGTAGAATGTTTGCATTTTAACCCTATAAACCTATGGTCATTTTATTTATTTTTTGCAGGGGTGTTTTTGCATGTGTTGGCGGACACACTTGGCAGTGTTGGTGTTATCATCTCCACAATCCTCATTCAGCAATTTGGGTGGCTGATAGCAGATCCCCTGTGCTCCCTCTTTATTGCAGTGTTAATATTCCTCAGCGTTATCCCACTTCTCAAAGATTCTTGTCAGATTCTTCTGCTACGTGAGCCTGTAGAAAATGAGAGAGATCTACGTATGGCTCTGGAAAAGGTCAGTTTGTCAGTCTTGTTTCGTGTCTGTGTGTACTAATAAATGACTACCACCCTCAAATATGAATTAAGTAAGCCATGTCTTGCACATTGACATTGCTTCTGTTTAACACTATTGCAGGTCTTCAGACTGACTCGTCTTTGCGAAAAACATTCTGTAAAAGAGCATGATGTTCAACGCCTTTTGTTGACATGCTTCACATCTTACATTTGCTGCTCTTTGTTCTCAGAACAGCACTGGTTGGTGAACTGGCTTTGACCCACCAGCTTGTGTCTGTACAATAGTGCTTGTGTTCACAGTTCACTGAAGTTCTGAAGTGGCTATTGTGAGGAATCCACATGGTACTAGGTTATTTAAGACACAGTGAACCAGTGTGGGTGTGAACTATCGTTCTTGTTTGCATGAGAAGTATGTGTGGTCTTCTTGACAGGCTTTGAGATGCCACCCTATTCTGGTAACAGGTATTAGACTGTAATATCTAGCCAAACTCTGTCTGGGTAGTGAGACTGACAACTAGGCTTTAGACTTAGGAGGGCGTGAGAGTCGTGAAGGGTTCAGTTAAGCACACACAGGGTACTCTTAATAATGTAAATTAGGCAGAATGTATACAAATAGTTATTTATTTAGGCCTTGGACAAACTCAGCAATAATAAACCACAGGCTAGTAACGCACTAAACATTTACTACTATTATTATATACACATTCACTTTGGTATGCTCTGCTAAGAGTACTAACACTTTACGTTTAGAATGCATTTGAATCAGTTTCAGAATACTGTATGATAGCAAAGCAAGTGAATGCACGAAAACAAGCAAGTAACCATTAGTTGGGGAACTGGTGTGTAAAATCGAGAAGGTAGAAACACCATACAAAGCATTTTAAATGAAGACACTACACCTTAGGAGGCCCTTCCCCAGCTACAATAGAGGGGTCCTAGTTCCCTAGAGTCACAGGTCCCAATGATTTTGAGAAGTGTTTGCAAAGCAAACAGGCAGTTGTTGAGGGTGCCAGTTAGAAAACAATTGAAGAAACGTTTCTAGCAGATCCTCTCCCTTTCTAAACACTTTAAGTAAAGCCCAGGGCAGAATCCTTGACTAGAACTCCCCCCAAGCACAGTCGTGTTAGAGGTAGGGCAAGGACTTTATACCTTTGTTACCCTATGGAGGTAGCGATAGTAGGAACAGTAAGGTTTACTCACCCCTAGTACTCGATTCACCTGGGGACCACTGTAGAGGTTTCCTGAAATGTTCAGAGTTGCTTCAGTTGGTGGCCTCCAGCAGAGGTCCAGTAGGGGTTTTTCTCCAGCTTTGTCAAACTTTTCAAAAAGGACAAAGTGGGTCTATGGACAATTCTAGACATTTCTGATTTCAATTATGTATTGACCAAGAAGAAGGTCAAGTTTGTTACCCTAACCCAGATCCTTTCCGGTTTACAGCAGGGGGGCTGGAACGCTGGGCTTCATGACCTTCAGCAGCCCACATGCCCAAACACATTTTCCCAACACCATACATTTTTGTGCTTTATAACCATGGTCGGGCACTGTTAAATTCTACATGATCCCATTCTGCGTCAGTCCAGCCCCCAGCATCTTTTACGAAGGTTATTTTTACAACCTAAAAACTATTAATTTTTTTTATGGTCTTTATGGTTTAAATGAACCTTACATAAGATTAGTACAAACATTAAAACATCAACTACACATAAGAAAAAGGGTGCAGTCTCTATATCTAAATACATTTTTTTCTCCACTTCATTGTGGTCACTTCTCAAGATTAACATAAAAAGATTAAAATAAACAAAATGTATCACCCGTGTGTTTTACTCTTTATAGAAGGCTAGGTAACATTGTTTCTCTGTTAAGCTTCTTTAGTTTTATTTAATTGAGGGCCTCTGTGCATAGAACTAGGTTGACTTAAGGCTTATCAAATTAATTATGTGCAAACATTGCAATAGTGCAAACATGAATGATGTTGAGGTCCCACTACCAATCCTTTTCCACAGATTATCACTAAAGGATAAAAGAAGGGTCATGTACAAATGAGCTCAAACCCAGGATACGTAAATTCATGAGAATTGAACAATCGAGAACAAGAGGTTTCAGGTTCTCCATTTCTATTGCACAATACAGACAACTTGCTTGCTTTTCCTGAATATGAATTATGTTCCTCGTCTTAAATAGATTAAACCTAAATCTCATGATGGCACTTCTGTGGCGAGCACTCGGAAATTGAATCACATATGGGGCTTGTGGGATGTATTGACCCAATCCGCTATGCTTTGCGGCATCACCCTGATAGTATGGTGCAAGGAACTGCAACAATTGCGGCAAAACTCTTGTGCGCGCCAAAAACCTAGAAAAACCGCATTCTCAAGCACACAATAAGATGGATGCACAACCAGTCACCCATGGTGCATGTGTGTTGCAATAGAGCACTGTGAGAGACGGGCCTCAACGACCGGTGGGGGGTGTCTGTACTTCCGCTCCCTATATGGTGGAGGAGAGGCACAGGAGACCCCAGCCAAGATTCTCTATTCGGTAGCAATGGTCGAGCAATCAAGGCCTAGCTTCTCAGGAGGTGATGCAGGCTGGTTCTTAAGTACAGTGTATCCCCCAAGCCCCCACAAAGGAATATCCACACTCTGCATTGGTTAGAACACAGTCTTTATATAATCAAAAGTTAAGGTTATGTACATTTATCATGATAACTCACTTTGTACTCTGGCAAAATCTACAATGACAAATATTTACAATCCTAAAGTGGTACCACCCTAGATCTCATTGAAGTGCATGAACAATACTGTACAATATCACACAGACCAATAGAGTGAAACCAGCAATAGAGAGAGGAGAGAAAATAGATGGTTGAGCAATAGGCAGAATACTGATCCCTACCACTAGGCACAGTTCTGTGTGGAGATCCCCCCACCTGGGCAACCTGTAAAGAAAGATATAGCTCCAGCCCAGTCCATGTATTGCTCTGCAAGTCTTATTCTCTCCTATAATGTTTTTACCCCCCCAATGTAACTGGTGGAGTCGAGCTCCTCGAAGAGGCGTCGACAAACGTCGAGGGACTCGCTGTTCGGCGACGGGGACTCGACGGCCCTTCTTGAATGCCTTCCCTTTCAAGCGGGAGGCACGGGGCGTCGAACGTCCGTCGACAAACGAGGTTGAACGATGTCGAAGAGGCGGCAGCTTCGTCCGAGCGGTGCTCGTCGGCGTCGGGCGTCGGCGTCCTGCAAGGCGGAGGTGTGCAGGGCACCTCGATGACAATAGTTCTGGACTGCAAAGATTGTAGAGACGGAAGCCCAGCAAGGGCGTCGAGTCGTCCGAGTCTTTGAGGTCGTCGGGTGGCGGGAAACCCACCGGCAGGTTTCTCCTCGGCGCATTGGTCGGCCTCGACTTTCTCCGGCAGGATAAGCGGTCGACGATGCGGTCGAGAGAGTCCTTCGATTGAATGTTCTTAGGCAAAGGAGCGGACGGCTCCGGTCGTCGGCGGCACGGCGTCAAGTGGTTCCCACGGCTGGGCAACACAACTTCGACGGGCCTCCAGCGGTTTCACAAACCTGCGAACCCTGGTCGACGGCAATGGACTTGGACGGCGTCGATGTCCGGGTGCTTCACTTCGTTCTCCTCAGCGGTCCCGTCTCGGGTCGACAGCCTTTCGAGGGTCTGTCTTCCAGGGCGCTTCGGCGAAGATGGAGCGGTGCTCGATGGTCCCTCGGAGCACGGGAAGAGGGCGCCTTACCAGGTCCTCTCTCGGGTCAGTCCTCGACGATCTCGTCAGCCTTCGGATCGGTCGAAGCAAATGCCACAGCAAGTCGTCTTCTTCCAGCTGGACGTCGAGGATCAGCAGTTCCAGTTACTCGTAGAGTGGAGACTCAGCTCCCTGGCTGCTTCAGGAGCACAATGGTCGCTTCTCAACCAAAGGTCCCTTCTGAACACCTTTCCAGTGGTGAGAGGTCCCCAGATATACTATCCTCTCTCTCATCCACGCTGCTGGCACACACTCAGCAGCCAATCATACTGCAGGGCATTCATGCAGTCAGTCAGCCAATCAGGCACACAGTGCATTCAGGCCACACTCCTCCCTTCCAGACACTCACAACAGGGAATGTGGATTGGGACAAGTACCCAGCCATTCAACACTACACACTGCATTCAGGCCAGTTTCGGGCAGGGCTGTCTCAGTCTTTGTCTCTCATGCCAGAAACCAGACAACCACAACAAGAAGTGTATATTGGTCACACACTCCATTCACCCAGGTCCCACCCACAGGAGGTACCCACAACATACAGTCACTGGGAAGGCTCCAGCCAGTCTAGCTGGGCCTTCACAACAATACCATACATGGAACTTCCACCCAACAGCCAGTCAGGGGGAAGGGACAGAGACAGGGCTTCCCAGGACTTTGGGAAAACAAGATAACAGGCCATAGAAAGCAAGAGGCCACAGGGGCCATCTTGTTTCCTATCAGGAATCAACAGATCCCAATGGCAGGGCCGGGGTATCCCAAAATGGAGGACACCCGGAGCACCTGTCAATTTCAGCACGGAGCTGCCACCAGCCCATACCCTGCTCTGGGGTCACCCACAGGTGCCCAAAAACATACACTAGGGGCACAGGGTTGTACCCCTACCCATGGGTGCCATAAGGGTATCCCATGGGTCTGTTCACCAAACCAAGAAGAGAGAGCTGCACTGCCAGGAGTCCCACATGGACTCCGGGGCAGAAAACATAACAGAACACACGGTAAAAACAGTAATAGGACAAGGATTCAGAGGCCCTGTCCCTCAGATGCATTTCCAGCATCACAAGCACACCCTGCAGAAAAGGTGCCCGTGGGCTCCATGACCAGCAAACAGAGTGCAGGGGGAGAAGCAGCGCTTTGCAAATGAAACTCCAAAATGTGCCGATAAATGACATTTGCTTTATGCTAAAAACTCCAAAATGCCTATAACACAACACTTCTCAACATTCAAAATCTTGCTTGGCACTAAAATGCATGTAATCTAATGAAACATTGCGAACATACAAAGTCCTAATGTGAAGAGCAAAACATTCATCAGACAAACTGGATTGTCTGTAAACTGACAGCCCCAGTCAAAATCTGGGTGCAGTACCTTGGGCTACCTGAATGACAGCTGTCAGATGAATTACTGATGAAACTTCAAAGTGATCTAAACTAAAAACTCTGCTGGATTAGCAAACATAAAGAGGATTGTTGCAAAAAAGAATACAGATCTCAGTTGCTTTTTATCCCACAGAGTTAAAGCTAAGAAAGTAATGCATTTATGTTTGATGCAACAAAATTGGTTTTTCCTGGATCTTTAATTAAGAATAAATTAGCTTGGCTGAGCTGTAACCCTTTGGAAGTGGACAAACAGGTTTCTCCCAGGGGGAGGGAAATTCTCTCAGCTGAAACTCACGCGGAGATGATAATTTTGGGTTAACCCAGACTTTTGTCTACAGAAAGAGAATGAACAATAGCAGTCCCTTCAGCCCAGGAAACGGAGGTGTGAGAGGGTCGTAAATTGCTTCTGGAAAGAACTTCCCCGAGGAGGGGGATGCTCCTGGACTCCCAGGAGAGACAAAGTGGTGGAGCCAAGCAACCATCTGCTGTTAAACATGAACAAAGAACACTTTTTAAAGACTCATAACTTGTGATTCAAAGTGGTGAAAAATATACCAAGGACATATCTGTTAATCTAATTTCTGGATGCACGTTTTAAGAGGCGGTAGAACTGTGTGACATGCTCTGGACAGGAATGGCAATATATGTGGTTTTATGTGAACGGTATTAATCCTAGAATTGTGAAAAGTTATACACACATTCCTATATTAAACACACACATTTGTGGAAATTTAGATAAAGTTTGGAAATTGTGTTCATAACGGAAAGGACAAAATTCCGTAGAGAGTTGAAACAAGATCACACAGCTGCGGGATTTTGAGGAACAGATGCTACATAAAATATGGAATCTTTGTGTGTGATTTGTGTAAAAGTGACCAATGTAGAAATATATATTTAGGATGAGATCCGATTTTGGTACTAGTAGCTAAAGGGAGGTTTCTTAGAACTGTAAAGCAAACCATAAAATGTGACATCATCCTGCCTTGATCCAATCACTCAAATGCAATGCGGAGATGAAGTTTTGATCCAATCCCAGCTCACAGGGGCACGTTTAGCTAAGCCGGCCCATACACCCATTTGTGATGTCATTGTTAAGGATAAAGAGAGACAGCTGACAACACATAGGGACTCACTGAACCACTCACTTTCCTGATTCCGGCGAAGCACTCTGATCCAGCATTCTACATCCAGCTTTAACATCCTTCCAGATCAAGATGCCAAGACTCTTGCCAGCAGTAGAGATCTATTGATTTCAGCAAGGTCCAAAGCCACAAACTTATTCTTGCAACCCAGTGAAGCACTGTGGTGTGAAAAGGCCTTTTGAACCAGTATCCTGAAATTCTCTAGGTTGCCACCACTAGGCTTGCCTGAGGGACTCGCTATCCAGCTGATTGAAATATCCACAAATAAGGAGGACAGATCCTGTGCAAATCCGGTGACCGGCATAGCTGATCCAGTACCGTGCCTGATGTGCTGTCCTTCCTAGACGAGACCCAATCCAAGGACCAGAACTGACTGTCCCATTTAATTACAAAGGACTGTGAGTATTAATACGAAGAACTGTGACCCATAGTATATTTGCATTTTCTTATCCCAATCTCAACCCATCCGATCTGTAAATTCCGAAGTATAGTATTCATAGTATTGTCAGAATCTTTCTTGCGCTGATTTTCCCTCATTTGTGTTATAAAAGCATAAGTCATTCGTGATTCTGAGTTACTCAAGTGAATTCCCAAAAGAAATTGAGCATCCACTACGTGAAGGGTTACGCCGGCCACGTAACTGTGGAGATTCATGTGTGGCATCCTCTTTTTCATAGTCATAATATAGTGTAATCAAACCCATCATTCTTTTCAAAGTGCATTTCTGTTTTCCATTCTCGCGCCTATTTTGCAAAAACGACTCTCGCTAAAACCTCTATAACTCCCTCAGTTTTTATGATCGAGGCGAAATCTCCACTCCTACTTGTACCCAACATCCTTCACTATCCATAGAACCCAAAACCGCATTGCAAAACAGTGCGATTCACCCGTCATCGAGAATATCGCGCAAGGAAAAGTTTGCCGCAAATTGAAATTCTGAAAGGTTTTTACACATGTGAAATAGCTTTAAACTTATTCCCACTTGGACTTTGAGATTTCAAATGCTTTCATTTGACTAAATCATTGTTTGTGATTGTGTGCAACTGTTCAAAGCGGCTCCCATAGGAATTTATAACAATTTAAGTATTTTTTTACCACATTTGGTGTTTTTGCTCAGTCAATTACAAAGGCATCTGACAGCTGAAAGGTCAATTACGTTTTTCTCTTGTGTTTGAAGGGGGAAGGTGGGACTAATATTCTGTTTGATTTGTGCTATTCCTGAAAACCTGCTCCCTCCTCCCATCTCTTTACTTTGTCTATTGGGGGGTTGAGGTGTGTTGCTATCTGTTCTAAACCAATTCAAAAGTATTCTTTTCTGTGCTGCATTTGTTTTGTGCTCATTATTTTGACTCCTGGTGTGTTAAGGGTACTATTCAGTGTTCTGTCACCCCCTTGGTAATTGTTGTTTACCTATTAAAATATATTCGGATTTGAATTCTATATACATAAATAAATATTTACCTTTTCAAACTAGCCTGATTCCTGGTTCTGTGTGACCGGGAGGGGGTGGGGGCAGGAGAAGGGTGTGATATGAATGGTATATCGTTCAGAATATTGAACTTCTAGATAAAAAATAAATAAGGGTTTCAATTACGCACAACATTCTGGGCTTGACTTGGGTGTGTGCCTGATTGAAATCACTTACAGGCTCTCATTCCCAACTTTTTGTGTTCACATTTTAAATGATTAAAATGTTTTCATTGCTTAATACTTTTGCCAGTATTACACCATTTATTTAGGCAGGCAGAGTTTGCCTTAATATGGATAACTAGAGTCACTGAGAGAACAATAGATTTTCACATAATCTTGCATAGTTAATGTTGTCATACTGGGAAACAGTTGTAATGTCTTCATAAAGAAAATTGTGAGGAGGCTCAAGGAAATTCTATAAAAAGTAAGTCTTTTCCAGGTTAGTCTCAAGTTTAGCAAGACTAGCCTTAGCTCGGAACGAAGGATGGACATAAGTTAAAGCCAAAAGGACCCTCCAAATAGATCCCTCTATGGCTGTTAAATCCAACTCATCCAAAAGATGGTGAATTTATAACCATAGATCAGGGAGGGGTACAACATTTATTTAATAAAACTCAATAACTGGCAAGAGCGAAAAATTCCTGTATTTATTTGTATATTTCATTTGTGGTAGTGATTGTATCGCTTTTATTTTTGTTTTTGATTATGCTCTGCCAAGTATATTTTATAGGTTTCAAACCTGCTGCAAAATGATTTTTTTTTTTTACTATTAATCACTAGCTCATTTTTACGTGTGTATTCATGAAATGCTGTTAGAAGTCTTTGGACGCCTATTTGTGTAATGTCAAATCATCTGCATAAGACACAAGATATCTTGATCCCATTCATTTTTGGAGGGATGAACACCGATTTCTCAAACCCTAATGATGTCTGATCTGGGCCTCCTTCAAGGGGTCCTCGTCCCTACCCACAGGAGTGATAATACTCTTGATTTAATCTTTAC
Source organism: Ambystoma mexicanum (assembly GCF_040938575.1). Classification (NCBI taxonomy): domain Eukaryota; kingdom Metazoa; phylum Chordata; class Amphibia; order Caudata; family Ambystomatidae; genus Ambystoma; species Ambystoma mexicanum. Next base: position 573,491,863 of record NC_090935.1, read on the forward strand.
ACCCCCCTCCTATGCTGATATGGCTAGTCCTATACTGCTCATTTGGTCGGACCATTTTTTCTTGCCTTTTTCCATTTCTCGATCAGCTGCTCCCACTGTCATTACAAAGCCTGCGATTCGCGAACACAGCTCGAAAGCTGTCCCTAAACCTAAACTTATTAATATGCTTCAGTCTCACTGCATCTCTGTGGAGTGCTGCTCCTCAAATACATTACAGGAGGATTTTACTGCCACAGCGGATGCTTTAGCACCCCATAAGCTATGTCAACAACGCAGTCGTCCACCTGAGCCTTGGTTTTCGCAAAAACTCAAGTGCAGGCAGACAGAAAGAAAATGGCACAGGAGTTACTCCCCACACTCCGAAACCCGTTATCGTAACACACTTGCCGCTTATCACAAAGAAGTGATCAATGCTAAAAAAGCCTATTTCGCCCATACGGTGGAAGAGGCCATCAACAAACCTAAGGCGCTATTTAACTTGGTACAGTCTCTTTCTACACCTTAAGTACCTCAAGACATCGTTCCTCCCTCCCAAGAGCTCTGCGATTCTATCTCTACCTTTTTTCTCTCTAAAATAACCACTATTCGAGACAATATTAAGACTGAGGCTGCAGCCATTTTGGCTGGCCCAGTTTTTGTGAAGCCTCCTCCTACTAAAGGCCACTGGTCGACCTTCCCCCCTCTTCTCCAATACTGAAGTCCTATCTGTGATCCATAAACTCAAATCTGCATCTCCTACAGACGCAATACCACTGGCTCTTCTGCAAGGAATATCCACTGACTTGATTGATCATATTACGTCTGCTGTCAATCAATCATTTAACACTGGAACCATCCCGGATTCCCTAAAACATGCATTGGTAATCCCCTTGCTTAAGAAGCCCTCTTTGGATCCTGAAGTGCTTTCTCGTTATCGCCCGATTTCCCTCCTGCCTTTTCTGATGAAGGTTTTCGAGGCGCTGGTATCTCCTCTGCTTTCTACTTTCCTGGAATCCACTCAGTTCCTTGATGCATTTCAATCAGGCTTACGGCCGGGCAGAGGCACTGAATCTGTGCTTAACTCGGTGATGGATGACCTTATGTGTCTTGGTGATCAGGGTGGTGTTGGAGCAGTCCTGCTGTTAGATCTGTCGGCTGCTTTCGACCCTGTCGATCACGCACTTCTGATCTCCCGCCTCTTTGAAGCCGGTCTATCTGGCCAGGTTCTGGAATGGTTCACAACCTTCTTGACCGGTCGCTCGCAATCGGTGTCGATGCCTCCGTTTTGCTCTGCCCCAATCCTTCTATCCTGTGGTGTACCTTGGGGATCGGCACTCTCCCCCATCTTATTCAACATCTACATAACATATTTATTGTTTCTGATTGAATCCCATGGGTTCCGTTTTTATTCTTACGCGGATGAAACCCAGATATTGGTCCGTCTGAACCTGACTAAACTGGAAACAGCAAGAGGCTAAAAATGTGCCTGGAAGAGCTGGGTATCTGGATGTCGATGAATTGGCTTAAATTGAATGGTTCCAAAACCGAAGTTCTGGTTGTGGGTACAGCTACTCCACAGTTGTTTTGGACGGCCGCCTTATGGCCCTCCTCATTAGGTCCCCTCCCGATACTGGTTCTATCCGTCAGGAATCTGGGTGTACGTTTCTCAGCGACCCTTACCATGGATGAACAGGTGGGAACAGTTTGTAAATCGGGCCATTTCAAATTTAGGGTCCTTCGGAAGGTCCTTCCCTTCATTCCTACGGCCAGTCAGGCGCCTGTAGTTGGAGCTTTGGTCCTTAGCATCCTGAACTACTGCAACTCATTATACCTGGCCCAACCCAGTTATCTTATTGGGCGCCTGCAGCTACTACAGAATGCTGCCGCTCGCTCCATTATCCGTCCTCCCTTTGGTGCTCATATGAGACCCATATTGAGACAACTTCATTGGCTTCCTGTTGTCCAACGGATACTGTTCAAATCTATGTGCATGGTCCACAGAGCCTTTAATGGAAAGGGGGCAGAATATTTGCAAATCAAATTCACTCCCTATCGACTCGCACCCTTCGATCTCTCACTGCCCGACGGCTGACGGTTCCTCGTTTCAGGTTAGCCCGTAAGGGTGGCCGTGCCTTCTCTGTTGCCGCTGCTGAAGCTTGGAATCGCCTTCCCATCACTTTGCGAGATATCTCTGACCATCTGGCCTTTCGGCGCAAACTGAAAACTCTTCTTTTCTAGTGGCCCTACATGATCCTGCTTCACCTTTGTTTGCTCAGCGCCAAGATGCCTGTGGGTGCATGTGCGCTTACATAAATGCCAATAACATAACGTAACGTACATTACTCACATTTCTGATGCTTGTATCTGCTTAGATTCACTTGTGTCTACCCATCCTAGAGTCGAAGGTGTATTAATGTTTCTTGCTTTATCTCAATTTCTGCTTTATTACCTCTGTACTTGCGCTACACTTCATGCAACCTCATGTCAGAAACAAAACAATCTGAGGGACCTCGATGCATGAAGGACCATGGGTACAGTAGGCGTGCTAACACGCCCAGTCGACGTCCCTTTTTGAGTTCTGAAAACAAATCATGTAATACACCGCGACTACGACTAGATGTCGGCCTATGCATAGCATGTGAGTATAAGCAGATGCAAGCATCATAAATACGATTATGAGTAATGTATGCTATCTGAGGCTTGTGGAATCTGCTTAGATCACATGCTATCCATAGGCTGACATCTAGTGGAAGCTGCAGAGTATTATAGTTGTTGTTTTCGAATCTCGAAAAGGGACGTCGACGGGGCATGCCAGTAATACTATCGCTTGTGTGACATCCACTGTACCCATTGTCTGTCACGCGTCGAGGTCCCTCAGATTGTTTTTTTATGCCATTGTGAACAGTCGCTTCTCACAGAGTTAAATTTCGGCTGACGTCATTTGCTTATCCAAAGTTTAAAATATAGTTACTCTTTCTGTCTTTTTCGACCGTCGCTGCACTTCTAGACGCAGTGAAGAATCAAGGCAAGGACAACACAGCCTGTCGGACGAAGTCAACTTTCGACAGACCCCTTTCGGCCTTGGAAGGCCCAACATGCCTAAGCCCTTACAGTCGGGAGGTTGCGGGGGGGGGGCTGTCATTATACCATGTATTTTCCCACCCGTTCCCCTTACCGCCCGGCTGCCTTCCCCAGACATGGATAGAACACCCTTTAAATTCTACCCAAACTGTAATAAAAAGTTTCTGTGGATCGATAAACACAGAGTTTGTAACCTGTGTCTAAACCGCCAACCACGACGAAGGCACTGCAGAGCTTGTAAGCTCTTTCGACCCAAGACCCTTAAGGATCACAGAACAAAACGTTTCGCCCATCACGCCATGCAGGCCGAGGCCGCCATGGATGTGGAGGGAGCCTCCAGTGACGGCAGCGGTGCTGTTTTTTCGGACGGCGAGGGTGACTGGGAACAGCCACGTTCCCAAGTGCTAGCCCTCGACCCTGGAAGACAAATTTTGGGGACTACACTCGGCGGTAAGAGCACTCCATCTTCCCACACTAAACACACACCACGTGACGATGTGGCTGCTCCGCCGAACAAACGCCCAGATTCAGCGTCTAGGGGCAGATCAGTGGATTCCCTGTCCTCTGGGCACGCCAAGTCTCGGTCGCCTCATGACAGGCCCCATAAAACAAGAGACTCCTCCCATAAAACGTCTTCAATCGAATGTCGGCAGATGTGGCAGAAGTCCTTCCCAGTGCCGAAACTTGACGCATTTCGTCAAAACCAAGGATTCAGGGTTATCACACCTGATTTAAAAATATGTCCCAGAAACTCTTACCAAATCTTCTAATTCCAAAATATCTTCCTCTAAGAGCTCTAATCATAGAGACGAGACCCACAAAGACAGGTCTCATAAGGGAGAGTCTAACTCTTCCAAGGAAACTGAATCTGTCCCACAAGAGGAGGGGGAGGGTCCATTAAGTGGGGACCTACATAATAAGGACCTACCTACACCCCACACACCTGCTGTACCTTACCCTGGGGTCATCCCCAGCTCAGCCACATAGTCAGCAGAGGACATATATAGGGTGATATCTAGAATGACTTTCTTTGCAAATGTCTTTGAAAAGAACCCCCATGCCTTAGAACATTTCCCAAATACACATCCCACTCATCAGACCTCAATCTTTCTGCCCCTATCTTCCACTCCTCAGCCCCTCTCTTCATCCCAGCCACCAGCAAAGAGGTCTCGCACATGGACACAGAAGGGGATCAGGAGGAATATCAGTACTATGGTGTGGATGATAATGGGGATAATAATGATGATGAGTCAGGGTTTACACTATGGACTCTCCAGTTCCACAAGACTCCCCTTTACCTGATTCCCCAGTGGATAATCGGCCCTTGTTTAATGACCTCATGATCAAAGCAGCCGAGCACTTCGGGATTGAAACTCGCGAAACTCGAGGACAAGGATTTTGTCGAAGATATCCTGGGGGGACAAAGAAGCTGACACCCAGTTTATACCCATTCTTAAGTCGGTTCAAAGGAGGATCCAACCCTCACTTGAAACGGCCAATCAAACAAGGGCAGTCAATCTGCGAATAGAGAAACTATTCTGCCCGGCACCATCTGATCCCTTATATATCAGAGGACAATTTAGGCCGGATTCACTAGTTGTCACAACTACCCGAAAGAGGGCCGGTACACCTTTGGCCTCTTCGGAAGCTCCCCCAGACAAGGAGAGCAAGAAGCTATATACCATGGGTAGAACAATTGCAACCTCAGCAGCATTCCAAGCTAGGATCGGCAACAATTCCACACTGTTGGTGAGCTATGACTGCAATAAATGGGATGAGATTACGGCCCTTGTTGATACTGCTCCAGAGCCTCTGAAACCTAAACTTGCCCTTGTAGCAGCTGAAGGCAAGGCCACTGCCAACAGCCTACTAAAGAACAACCTCGACCCTGCAGACAATGCCGGACGCATAATTGCAGAAGGAACCATTCTTAAGTGCCATGCTTGGCTTCGCCAGTCCGGCTTTAAGCTGGTGATGCAGGCAACATTGCTCAACATGCCGGTGGAACCAAATGCACTGTCCGGCAAAGCGATAGAGGATGCTCTGAAGTCGGCCAAAGAGGAGTATGATACACTTAAATCCCTTGGGCACTTTTACAATAAACAAACTGGGCAAAGGGGCGGGAACCATTTTTGACACTTTCGCAGCCAAAATTCCCGAAGAGGCTCCAGATATGGACAAAACCACAGTTCTTCATGGAACAACAACCAGGGTCAAGCGTCCCAGGGCTATCTAAGAGGCCAGTGCAGGTCCCGCAGCCGGGGGAGATCCTCCACTTCCAGAGGTGGAGAGACGCCTCCCAAACAATGACAGCCTGCTACTACTCCCCTCCCATACTTACCAGTAGGGGGACGGATTTCAAACTTCACCCACGCATGGGAGGGAATAATCACAGACAAGTGGGTGTTATCGACAGTAGCGGGAGGTTATTGCGTGGAGCTCCTAGAAACACCATCAACCACCCCACACCCCGCGCCAAAGGAAGACATCAAGAGAAGAACAACTCGTCTTGGTAGAAGAGGTCAACGCGCTGCTCCTCAAGGACACCATCGAGATTGTGACACCCAACGAGGTAAACAAGGGTATTTATTCAACATACTTACTTGTGCCAAAAAAAATCTAACCATTTGCCCAGTATTAGCCCTGCAAACACTTATGTAAAGCCACATGACAACGCTACAAGAAGTAATTCCCCTGCTAAAATGTGGGGATTACATGGCAACATTGGATATGAAAGATGCCTATTTTCATATTTCAATGCTCCCAGCGCACAGACAACTCTTGCGCTTCAAAGTAGCAAACCAGCACTACCAATTCAAGGTGCTACCCCTTTAGAATAGCATCAGCTCCAACGGTATTCACCAAGGTACTGGCAGTGGTGGCGGCGCACTTGCACAGGGAAGCAATCCCAGTGTACCCTGTTAGGGAGAATTCTATGTTTAGGCTGAATTTCCTAACCTAGTGAGTCCCCCAGCAGCTTTGCTGGATTTTTTGGGGTTTATTTATTTCTCCTGCCAAGAGTGAGACTCTTGTACCCTCACTCTTGGACATGATTTGAGTGTATCTCTTTGATTCTATATGTGTTTAATGGGCTATGGGGTCTTTTACTCCATAGGGCTTCATGTGTTTTTGTGATGTGTGTTACACAGCACCCTCAGTGCAGTGACACAGGGGTGTCATAGTGACCCCCCAGTATAGACTCCATACCCTGGGACTGACTACTGTCTCCCAGGGCATGTAAAGTCACCATTGACTTTACTAGTCTCAAATTCTGAACAGAACCAGTACAAACCATCATAATGTGGACGTAGTGGCCGGGGCAATTTGATTGCCCCGGGGTCTGTTAGTAGAGGGGGCACGTCTCCGTCCCCCCTGATCGAGTTTTGGCTGGTGGCAGTGGATACTACTTTTTATATTCGACCGCGAATATATCCCTATGGGATTTCCCACTGTTTGAGGCTACCAACTTTAATTATTTAATTCCCATAGCCTCGAACATACCGCCGGTTTATTTATTTAATATTAATTCTCCGGTTGGTATTTTTTGCCAGAACTCGGTTCTAAAATGTCGTTTGTGTTCGCTTCTGTGACTCCAACCCAAGTTGAGCCCTGTGTTCCACTTTTTGGCGGGCTTCTCCACAGAAGCTCCCCAAAGTGGTGCCACTCTGTCTGGGGTACTTAGGAGGGGTGGAGGGGGATTTAGCACCCTGGACTGAGTTGCCTAGGCAACTCAAGTCGCACTCCGTCCGGATTGGCCCAAGTGGTGAGCCGGCCGGTTCACCACTTAGCATGTTTGAGTGACAGATAGGCTGAGTGAATGGGGGTTTTCTGCATAAAAGCAGGGCTTTGGGGACTGGAACTTTAGAAGTTGCCACAGGACCTAAGAATCCGACGAGGGAGAAGCTGAGCCGACCTGCTACGACGACACCACCGGTGGAGCCCTGCTGAACCGTCTCACCACTTTTCCCAACAACAGAGGAGATCTCCAGCCCGGAGAGTCTTCTTCCTTCGACTGGTGGGGATAACCAGTCTGCTTCCTTTTTCGCTTCCTGGAACATCTCGTGGCCGCCTTGCGTGTGCCAAGCACCCCGGCAACCGGGATACCACGTTTTACCACTACCGCAAATCAAAGGGTAGTACCTTTAACCGGAAAACTCTGCGGCTGGTTTCTTCCCTGGCAGTGTAACGACCTTCATCTTTCCTCCACGTCGAGATCTTCTCTTCCTCTGGACGACGCCGCGACTTGCACCCGCTGCCAGGAACAACTGCCCTCGCTGGAGGATCCTTTCCACATAAGGTACCGTGTTCCGCCTGGCTTCCCTTGCAACCGACTGTACGGGGTAGATTTAGCCCCCGGCTTTCGACCCTGGATTAGCCTGGAACACCTTGGCTAAACTTTTCTGAGCCTAACTAAAACCTATCCGAACTCCCTGCAAGACTTTTTAAGCCTGTTGTCATTGTGTGATCTTGGGTGCATTGGTGCCCTGCTCTCCAAGAGTGGGCCCGGCCTATGAACTTTGGCTCACAAGTAACTTTTGACTTTCCTGCCTTGCTTAAGAGTTCCTAAGTATTAGTGTGGTGTACTTTCCTACATTCTGCCTTTTTCCCCTCCCTTTTGAGTTAACTTATTGGAGTGCCATCTATAGTTAAGCGCTCACCTCTGTCTGGAAATAAGTGGTGTTAACTAAGACTTGTCTGATAAGGAACAAGGAGTGTATATATAATAATAGTAATTGTGTGTAGAGTGATTTACAATAATAGTGCTGGAGTGTTTCAATAAGTGTATTTTTAAATAAATAATTATATACCTTGTTACCAAAGCTCTGGTCAGTGTTTGCTTGTGCTATTGTATCTGAGTGCCTATTGTGTATACTTTGCATACTGCCTAACTCTTCTTGAGGGAAGTCTGACTGCTCAGCCACAGCTACCAGGTAAATCTGGGTGGTACAGACTGGTACCAAGTGGGTTTACTGCCAAAACCTGTAGTCTTAAATCTTTTGCAGTGGTCCCCAAGGGAACTGCACAGGTTTCTGCCTAACATACCCCTACCTGGACGACTGGCTGATCACAGGAGAAACTCCCCATGTTTGCAAACTAAACACGCAAAGTACCATAGCTCTTCATTTCCAATTCGGCTTCTCGATAAACGTGAAAAAGTTGAGTCTTGATCCAAACACATCAAAAACAGTTCCTAGTAGCTGTATTAGATACACGAATAGGCTTAGCCTTTCAATCCATGGAAAGAGTGCAGAACATGCTTCGGCAAATACCCCAGTATCAAGCCGGTCTCCAGATAAGCATACGCAAAGCAATGCCTCTGCTAGGCATGATGGTATTGTGCATATACCTAGTCCCACGCGCACGTCTTGGTTGTAGGTCAAAGGATCGAAAATAAAGGATCGACTGGTAAAAGGATCGATTCTAAAGGATCGAATACAAAAGGGTCGGATTTTTTCCCCCTTTTTTGTGGTAAAAAACACTTTTTTTTCCAAAACGGAAACCAAAAAATATATATGTTAAAAAAAAAAAAAATTCGACCCTTGTGCATTCGATTCTTTTGAGTCGATCCTTTGACTTTCTATCCTTTGACATTCAATCCTTTAACTGGACACCGTCCCACGCACACGTCTTCGCATGCGACCATTGTAGGAGTGGTTGGCGAAACAATGGCCTCAGGCAAGTGGTCAGTGGGACGAACTAGTGGTCGTTTGGCCAACACTAGTACCAAGCCTACGCTGGTGGTTAAGAAAAAAAATCTGTCAAAGGGAAAACCCTTCCACGATCCTGAAGTGCAAGCGATTGTCACAACAGACGTGTCACTCTCGAGAATGGGCGTCTCATTACCTTCACCACACACCACACAGCACATGGTCTGTGGACTCACGTCACAGCACAAAACCATATCAACCTGCTGGAACTACTAGCAGTACTCCAAGCACTACAAGCCTTCGAAATACAACTATCGAACCAAGCGGTTCAGGTTCTTACGGACAGCACTACTGCAATGTTCTACATCAACAAACGGGTACACACACTCTCCAAGTCTGTCCAAGTTGGCGCAGAAAATATGGAAATGGGCACTCAGACGGGGGATGTCTCTATCCTCCCAACACGTTCAAGGGGTACTCAACACTCTAGCAGACTCTCTGAGCAGAGATCCACTACCAGAGGAACATGAGTGACAACTAGACTCAAGCATCGTAGACCACATCTTCTCGCAGTGGGATTACCCCAATGTAGACTTTGTTCGCTACACGAGAAAGCAAGCAATCCCCAGACTTCGCGTCCAGGTACCCCCAGCCAGGCTCCATGGGGAACGCCCTATGGATGAGCTGGTCAGGGAAATTTGCTTACACTCCCCCTCCCCCCCCGACACCCTTAATAAGCAGGATAGTGAACAAGATGCACAGGGAAAAGATGACTCTTCTCCTAGTTGCTCCTATGTGGGCGAGGCAGCCATGGTATCCACATCTGCGCAAACTGGCGATTTGCGATCCCATCAAGCTGCCGTACCTAACCAACCTATTAACCCAACACGGAGGAACAATGGTGCACCCACAACCACACTCGATGAACTTGCCAGCAATGCTCCTGAAGTCCTAGAGTTCGGACACCTTAATCTACCACAGCGGTGTATTGATATCCTCAAGGAGGCGCGAAAACCAAACACTAGGCACTGCTATTTCGACAAGTGGAGAAGATTTGTAATTTGGTGCCAGTCAAGACAAATAAATCCCATAGAATGTACTCCTTCACACATTCTAGATTATATACTCCACTTGTTAGATTCAGGGTTAGTATTGAACTCTATAAAGGTCCACCTGGCAGCTTTATCAGCCCATACAACCTCTCAGAGTAAAGTATTGTGGTGGAAAGTGCCGGTCATTAAGGCATTCATGGAGGGAGTTAAGAGATTCCACCCTCCAATTTCAAACCCCCGCCAGGATGGGATCTCAGTGTAATACTAGCAAAGCTCATGGTACCCCCTTTCGAGCCTATGCATCAGTTAAGTCTTAAAGACCTGACATACAAAACTGCCTTCTTAGTGGCTATTACTTCCATTAGAAGAGTTAGTGAATTGCAAACATTGTCAGTGCAGGACCCTTTCTTTATTATCCATAAAGATACATTTTTCTACGTACTCTTCCTAGGTTCTCCCCTAAATTCATTTCTAAATTCCACGTGAACCAATCCATTGAGATTCCGGCTTTCTTTCAGAATCCAACTAGCTCAGCTGAGGTTAAACTCCACACACTAGATGTGAGGAGGGCGGTCCTCTACTACATAGACAAGACTAGGCAGCTTAGAAAAACAGATCAACTGTTTGTCTCCATCGCAACAGGCAGAGAAGGAGACCGCATTTCCAAGAATGCCATCTCCAGATCGATAGTCAAATGTATACAATGATGCTATTCATTATCAAAAAGATACCAGGCCTCATTACGAGTCCGGCGGTAACCGAGCCGGAAAAACTGGCAGGTTACCGCCGGACTCATATTACCGTTCCACCTCTGTGATTCCCGGAATCACTGGGGCATTACAACCCCGGTGACACAGTAATTCCAGAGGCGGAATTTGAAGTGGAAACACTGGCACCATGCTGTAATGGTGCCAGTGTTTCCGTGTCTGCCTGCAGGCGGGTGGTTTTAAACCCGCCAGGTCAGACCTGGCGGGAGTGACACCTCCCTCCTGCAGGACTCGAAATCAGCCGGTCCGGAAAGAAAACTGGTGGCAGATTTACCACCACTGTTCTTTCCGGACCGGCTGATTCGTAATGAGGCTTCCTGCCTTTTACATCAAGAGCTCACTCCACACGGAGCACAGGAGCTACTCTGTCTTTTATCACAAATGTCCCCTTAGACGGCATTTGCAAAGCTGTTACATCGAGCTCAATACACACCTTCACTCAGGACTACTGCATTGAGACACATTCCAAAGCAGATACACAGATTGGACACGCGGTTCTAAAACATCTATTTGTCGGTGCTCCTTCTCACAATCCACCACCTTCTCATAATACTGCTCGCTAAACTATGCATAGCATGTGATCTAAACTGATTCCACAAGCCTCAGAAGGGACACATTACTTGCTGTAATCGTATTTCTGATGCTTTTATCCGCTTAGATTCACATACGCCCACCCTTCCTCCCCTGAGAGAAGGTGCAAAGATGTTATGAGCTTTCTGGTTGGCGCATTGAGAACTATACCCAGTATTTTGCCTTTTCTTACCAAATTACCAGTGTGACAGCCACACTCCTTTGGGAAACATCTCTGCTTGACAACCACCCCACGTGTGAACCATTTGAGGAGTCGCCAAGGGTTAGCTCTGTTTGGCTGCTTTTTTGATTATCATTGAGCTTTATCTATCTTCTTGGATACACCTGTACTCGGCTACCTCATGTTGGAAAAAAACAATCTGAGGGACCTCGACGCGTGAAGGACCATGGGTACAGTGGACGTCACACTAGGGATAGTATTACTGGCACGCCCTGTTGACGTCCCTTTTCGAGTTTTGAAAACAACTGTAATACTCTGCAGCTTCCACTAGATGTCAGCCTATGCATAGCATGTGAATCTAAGCAGATGCAAGCATCAGAAATACGGTTACGGTGAGTAATGTATCTCATATATTTCATAGCTTTTTATTAGTGCAACTTAACCATAAGGTCCCTTTAACAAAGTTTTTTTCAGTGAATTTCATGGGTTTTTATCAGTATACCCTAATCTGCCACATCATACTTACCTCAATATAGCAACTTTTTTTCTCCAATTTATAAAGCTTCACCTTAAAACTCTGCCATTCCCCACCTTCAAGCATCATTTTGAACATTTCTATACACTTTTTGCAACTTTTCCCACTGTTTTTGTGTTGGTCGACGTTCGCAAACGTCTTACGTCCTCGCTGACTTTTTGGCCAGTATCACGTGACCATGTGCTCGCCCACGGCCTGATGACGTGTTCACGAACGTGTCCGCACTTCGTGAATGGTCCGTGCTTCGCGAATAGTTTGGAACTGCATTTTTCTTCTGAACTAGGAACTTTGAAGCTCAAAATGTGACCTTGTACAGCTCCTGCACCCATTCTTACTCATTATCCATTCACAATCTAGCACACAGCACATACTTCAAAGAATATTAGGAAAACTGCTATTTATCTTAAAAATGGCATCCGCTATTGCCATCCCTCCTCCCCAAGATCCACCACCACCAGCAGGAAGACCTAAACAACAGAAGAAAGAAGAAGCGCAATACTTCAGAAGACAATCAAGAGGACCAGGAAGATGAGGTAGAAGTGCCTATCTGTAGCATCCATCGTGAATAATGGGTGTGGCAGTTCTTTACCATGGTTGGAAATGTACCAAAGGCTAAAGCTACCAAAGTGAAATGCACTAATTGCAAAATTGTACTCAGTCGCGAACAACATGGGCCTTATTCCTACGGGACCACCTCCATGGGCCGCCACACCAAATCCAACGACCGCAATGCTCTCAGAAAGGCTGTTCCTTTCTTAGGAAGTAGTAGGCTGTCTTCCACTACCTCATCTTTCTTAACCAATGATGTAACCACCCAGCCAACATCTGTGGCACACAAAATCCCACCGGCTACCTTGCAAGCAATAAAACAGGCTGATGATGCATATCTTTCGAAAACAGTACTCTGTATATACTGCAACACACCACTCTGCAGAGGGGAGCAATTTCAAAGTGCTTTTGAAGCTCTAATCAAGGAGCATGAGAAACCCTGCCCTCTCTTAGATTCAACACACACGTAACATCTTTCCCTGTCCACCTGCCCCTCCATATGTGTGGTTGGTGCCCCTTCACTCATTTCCCTCCCCACCTTACTTTCTGGCCTCTCCTGCAAAACAAACACACAAAAAGGTGCCTTTACAAACCACTTTTCAGTTAAGAAGTAGAACTAAAAAATAAGCTTGTAGACTCCATCTAATTTACATTTTTCAGTAAAGTAGTTAGATTCATAAAGATTCTCCCACTTTCCCATATTCTACTATGCTAATGGGAATACTGGAATATTTTATACTAGAGAAAAAGAAAAAAAGCACAGAAACAAATTTGTGTCTGAAATTCTTCTCTCTAGTATACAATAAACCCCATTGCCATTTTTAACTATCCACAGTCTCCGCATTCCCCTGTCTAACCCATGCCTTATTAGAAAACCCAGATTCCCCATGCACACCATCACACAAAACAGCCCATCTACTCTGTTTGTAACACTCCCTCATTGCCTGTTTTAAACCATTCACGCATATATCCACCAGTCACTTAAAAAAACTCTACGTATAGCCTATCAACATATTAAACTTCCACCCACCAACTGCCACTTAACAGTGTTCTACAAATCATTTTGTGTCTACGTTTCCCATACTTATACCAATAAATTGTACATAGTGCTCCTATAAATGCACATATGCATTTTGCAGTGACAGAAGCGCATAAATAAAAGGGGCAGTACGATGGATAAGTGCTCATGGGAGCCCAGAAGGGCAGTGCCAAAGGATCCCAAGGTGGGAGGCCTCTAGCTAACTATTGGGGCAGAGGAGTGCCAAGGATGGGGCACATATTAACCGTAAA